>NC_035440.2:19433705-19751842 GCF_002127325.2 Helianthus annuus | reverse complement strand
CAAAGCCACACAAAGACGTTCCACCATAGGCTTTTCTCCAATATACAGGAGACAAAAATATGTTTAGGGTCTTCATCCATGATGCCGCATCTCGGACATAAAGTGTCTGGAAGTCCAACTCCTCTCGAAACAAGGCCTTTTTTGGATGTCACTTTTCCATAGTGGCTCGCCATAACAGGAAGTTACACTTGGGCGGAGCGAAAATCCAGAGACTACTTTCAAGAAATCCTTCATACCCCCATCCCTATGCCATCCGCTCTTGGGTTTTGTTATCAAGTCCCACCGAATCCACCTAATTTGCGCCCATTGCCGTGTTTCCCCCAAACAAAATTGCGTCTTTTTTTTCGAGCTTATTAATTCTCACTTTGGGAGTCATGAAAAGTGATAAATAATAGAATGGTAAACTACCCAAAACAGTTTTGCCAGTGTTACTCTTCCGGCGAATGAAAGGTGTTTCGCCTTCCACTTAGAAACCAGTTGCCAATGCCTAGCTCGCTTCATGTTAACACCGATCAGGATTCCAAGATATGTAAAAGGGAACGTTCCTGCTTCACATTTTAGCATATTTGCAACCCGGTCGATCTGATGTGGCTCCACACCGACTCCAAATAATTGACTTTTTTTTGTGATTTAACTTAAGACCCGTAACAAGATTTACCCACCTTAGGAGCCGTGAGAGACTAACTCGGCTTTATTATCAACATTATAATAAGATTAATCATGGTTAGCATTAATTGACTCGATAATATACATTGAGCTCGGGTTGAGTCGACTCGAATAGATAGTAAGGTAATTATGTAAATATGCATGTACACTAGGGTAAAAAAATAATAAGTTTCCATCTCAATAAGGCTAGAAAAAGCTTTATGAGACTTTTAAGTGTTTAAACTCGAGCTTGACTCGACTTAAATGAAGCCGATTGTGAACCATAAACTCCTAGCATTCTCCAAAAGCAACCATGATATTCACTATTCAGATCAATCTCTCGTCCTCATCGTCTTCTTCCTCGGGTATTTCTGAACTTTGCGCTTTGCCTTCAGTGGCAGGAGTTGCTTCATGGATTTTCATGGTTTCTACAAGAGTTTCTTCTTCTTCAACCCCGGTTTCAACAAGAATGTCTTCTTCTTCAACCCGGTAATAAACCTTGCATAGATCAAAAAATTAATTAACATGAAAAATAGGTGTGTATACAAAGAATGTGGGTGGATGTTTTACCACACAAGTCCGTGGCGGTGAGAGAACTTTGAACGAGTTAGGACGGTTATTGAAGTTTGTTTCCGGAACTCCTGGTAGTCCTTCGGGCGAAGTGAAATGATCAACATCATGACCAACCTAACCAAGAATAGTGAAACGTCTAGTTAACTTAGACTGCGTTTTATTTAAATGGGGTGCAAGATTGACTTTTCAAAGTTAACGGGCTTTCGTTCAAAGTTCAAAATCCCCAAAACCGTATTACCTACCAAGAAAGTTTTTGACTTTTGATTGTTACAATATTATATCACAAGTATCTAGTGGTGGTCATAAAATGTTGAAACCGACTGAACCGAAGCAAATCGACTAGTTCCGACGGTTTGGGATATATACAGTTCGGCCCACGGTTTACAATTTGAAAAACCGGGTTTAACGAGTCAGCCGACAGTTAATGTTTTCGGGACAAAGTAATGAAAACAACTGAGTTAACTATGTATCTAAAAATAATAGATTTGCTTACTCTTCCATGCCCACCGAATTCCCACGCATCGCTGTCCAGAGCAACTCTATATTTCCCCGGTAAATCGCAACCAACTTTGTACCTGTTGTATCATATACTTTTAAATTACCAATTTACCCACGGTATTGATTTTGTAAGTTTGGTCAACAAGAATTCCCTATATTGTTAAAGGTAGGGGTGTGAATTTCTGACACGACCCGAAAACACGACACGAACCTAACACGAAATTCGTGGGTTTGGATTTAGTCTAAACGGGTTCGGGTCAGTTTCAGGTTGAACCCGTTTAGTTAAACGGGTCAGGTTCGGGTCAACCCGGTCGGGTTGGCAGATTGACCCGTTTAACCCATTTATATTAAAATTATATTTTTACAATATGTTTTATTTCATAAGTTGATTAGGTGTGTAATTTTATGTCATAAATATAACTTAAAAAGGGAAATTGACATAATATTTCATAATTTTAATGTAATTTTATTATATAAATTTGTGTTTTTTCGTAGTAGATGTTAATTTTAATATATTAATTTTCTGAAAAAAATTAAAAAATAAAAAATTTCGGGTCGAATGGGTCGGGTTCGGGTCAGACTGAGAATATTCGGGTCGGGTTCGGGTTCATATGTATGACACAATTTTCGGGTTCGGGTCAGGTTCAGGTTCGTCTAAAATTTTCGGGTTTGGGTCGGGTTAAACCCGCCAACCCACGAACACGACCTGTTTAACACCCCTAGTTAAAGGGACGTTTTTGACATTTGACTAACGATCAAACCCTTTATTAAACTACAAATATTGCAATATGCATGCATAGGGTAAAGATGTACATACCCGTCATACGTGTTATCGGGATGGAAATTGAAAACAAACACTAGATCTCCCCTTTCAAACACGATAACCTTGTCTTCTTCATCCGCGCTGCTCACGATCTGTTTGGTTGATGCGAGGAAGGAAAACTTGTCATCGAGCAAGTTCATAGCTCTATCAAATTCGTTCATAAACTGCATTTGAAAACTCACGGGATGGATTTATAAATGTGATCAACTTTAATCATACAATTAGATAAAGAAAAATACAAACCTTGTATCTTAAGTGCTCTGTATCAACAAGTTCCCATTGGCGTCTGCACTTATCGTAGCTCCAATCATTTCCTACTCTCGGGAAATCGATCCACTCGGGATGACCAAACTGTAACAAAACTCGAAAATATTAATACGTTACACATGAGCAAGAAATACATAAATATATACATATATGTTTGTAAATTTACCTCATTTCCCATGAAATTAAGGTAGCCTTCTCCTCCCAGTGCCATTGTTAAAAAATGAACCATCTGCAACACACAATCTAGATATGAATTAGTTCGAATATATATATATATATATATATATATATATATATATATATATATATATATATATATATATAGAGAGAGAGAGAGACCGGTTATTGTACAAATTGCCTTAACGTACGCTGCGTACGAGACACAGTATCAACATGCGCTTTTTTTTGAACATGCGATTTTGGTTTTGCGATATTTTCTTTAACATACAAATTTTTTTAACATGCGAACTTTTTTTTATAACATGCGATCTTTGGTTTTTTACAACATGCGAGATTTCCTTTCTGGGTTTGTAACGTGCGAACTTGCCATAGTGTACGCCAAGTTCTCGAAGTGTGAATTTTGGCTACAAGAAGTGCAATTCTTAGGACATATGGTGAATCATGAAGGTATTCACGTAGATCCTGCTAAGATAGAAGCAATTACCAATTGGAAGGTTCCGCAAACCGCAATGGAAATTAGAAGTTTTATAGGTTTAGCTGGATACTATAGACGGTTTATTAAAGATTTTTCCAAAATAGCTGTACCATTAACTAAGCTAACCTGTAAAGCCATTAAGTTTGAATGGGGACCTAAACAAGAAGAAGCCTTTAGAATCTTGAAGCAAAAATTAACAAATGCTCCAATCTTAGCCTTACCAGAAGGAACTGAAGATTTTGAAATATATTGCGATGCTTCAAAACTAGGATATGGATGTGTGCTTATGCAACGCAAAAAGGTCATTGCATATGCTTCAAGACAATTGAAAAAGCACGAAGAAAATTACACGACTCATGATTTAGAATTAGGAGCTATAATTTTTGCCCTTAAGATATGGAGACATTATCTGTATGGAAGTAAGTTTACTGTTTATACAGATCATAAAAGTTTAAGGTATATATTTGGGCAAAAAGAGTTAAATATGAGGCAAAGAAGATGCATGGAAATCCTGAGTGATTACGACTGTGATATTCAATATCACGAAGGAAAGGCAAACATAGTCGCAGATGCCTTAAGTCGTAAGTATCATGAGAAGCAAAAGCGAGTCCGTGCTCTTAGAATAAATCTACAAGTAGATTTAATGGAACAATTGAAGGAGATTCAGGAAACAGCAATCAAAGATGATGATGAAGGAATGAAAGGTTACATAAAAGAATTGGAACAAGGAAATGATGGAATTTGGAAATTCCACAAAAGCAGAATTTGGGTACCTAAGCAGGGAAATTTAAGATCTAAGATTTTAGAGGAAGCTCATAAATCTAGGTATACTATACACCCAGGAAACAATAAGATGTACCAAGATTTAAGAAAGAATTTCTGGTGGATTGGAATGAAAAAGGATATAGCTAGATATGTTTCTAAATGTTTTACTTGTTCACAAGTTAAAGCAGAACATCAGAAACCTTCAGGTCTACTACAACAATTAGAAATTCCAGTATGGAAGTGGGAACTTATAACAATGGATTTTGTTACTAAGTTACCCAAAACCAGAAAAGGTAACGATGCGATTTGGGTAATTGTGAATCGATTAACCAAATCTGCTCACTTTTTACCTATGAAAGAAACCTTTAGCATGGAAAGATTGGCAAAGTTGTATGTAGATAAGGTCGTATCTTTACATGGAGTTCCACTCTCCATTGTATCAGATAGAGATAGTCGGTTCACTTCCCATTTTTGGAAAAGCTTCCAAGAAGCAATGGGAACTCGACTAAACCTCAGTACTGCATATCATCCACAAACAGACGGGCAAAGTGAAAGGACGATCCAAACTCTAGAAGACATGCTCCGAGCATGTGTAATTGATTTTGGTGGTAATTGGGATAACCATTTACCCTTAATTGAATTCTCCTATAATAATAGTTATCACTCAAGCATCGAAGTTGCTCCATTCGAAGCACTGTATGGACGCAAGTGCAGAACTCCAGTTTGTTGAGCAGAAACAGGAGAAAGTCAATTATCAGGTCCAGAGATTGTACAAGAAACCACAGACAAGATAACTCGAATCAAAGAAAGACTGAAGACGGCTCGAGATCGCCAGAAAAGCTATGCAGACAATCGCCGCAAGCCACTAGAATTCCAGATAGGAGACAAAGTACTTTTGAAAGTCTCTCCTTGGAAAGGAGTAGTACGATTCGGTAAGAAAGGAAAACTAAGCCCAAGATACGTAGGACCATTTCCAGTAATCCAACGTATAGGACCAGTTGCTTATCGATTACAACTACCAGAAGAATTAGCTGGAGTACATGATATATTTCATGTATCCAACCTCAAGAAATGTTTATCAGACGAATCCCTCGTAGTACCTCTTCAAGATATAGAGGTAAATGAAAAGCTGAAATTTGTAGATAAACCACTGCAAATAGAAGACAAGAAAATCAAGTTTCTCAAACACAAACGACTAGTGCTAGTCAAAGTCAAATGGGATTCAAAGAGAGGGCCAGAATACACTTGGGAGTTAGAATCAGAAATGAAGCGGAAATACCCTCATCTATTCCAATAAATCTCGAGGACGAGATTTTTCTTAAAGGTGGGGAGGATGTAACAACTCTCACAAAAAGTAATAATTAGGATATAATTAGTTAATAAGAAAACCCTAATTGAGACCCCCAAGTGATTCTGTATAAACCCTAAAATTTTCAGAACAATCGGAATCAGGATCAGGGCCCCTAAAACTCAGGGGGGGATAAACCTAGTGATAATTATCAATAAAAATTCGTTGTCCAAATTGAATTTCGTTTAAGAGTTGAGTCAGCAAGGCTAGTCCCGAACCCAGCTAGCCTATATAATTAGACTGCTTCCCTTACGGACCGTAAGGGAAATGGCATACGGTCCGTAAGCGTGTCCAAAAATCAGTATAAATAGCAGACATTGGCACTTGCTTTCTGAAGTTAAAACGACGTAAGAATTCTCTGTGTACGTCGAATTATAGCAACAACAGTCCACACCACACACTAATTTACGAAGTGCTGCCACAAAACAGGGGTAATAACTCGATCGCTATTACGATTCATTTTCCGACCGATCAATATATCCAATGGATGTTTAAGTGCCGCCCACATTAGGGTTATACTTTGTCGTTTGTCGTTAATTCGATGAATGTTTAAGTATCGCACTTTGTCGTTCGTTGTGAGAATTTGATCTCGTGAGTTATCGTAAATGCTGTATTGATCACTAACCCGGTTTTGTGTGCATTGTTATTTAAATTAGGTTAACAAGGCTAATCCATACTCTGTCCGTGTTAAATCTGCAATGTGAGTCATTCTCTTTTTATTAAATGTTTTACAATACTCCAAATTATTTTCAGAATTATAATTACAGTGATTAAGTTTATGTAATCACCAAATTACAGCCGGTATGTGGGGTATTGTGCACAATACTACTGTTGTTATCACTTTAGGTGGGCGAACCTAAAATTTAGTGATATTTGTCATTCATTGGGGCAGCCAATGGTGATATGACCACAGTCACAGATTCGGTCAAGTGACAAATATTGTGGGTAGTTGGTTGATATCAGAAACATTGTAATCTCTCTTAATACTGTAAATTATAATAAACGAGTCATTTTAAATAGGATGATTCACTCAGTATTTCCCGCTGACAAAATCTTTTTCAAACATGTTTCAGGTGATCTATTGTAATGCAGGAAAAATGCTGGGGAGCATTTCAAGCTTAAGAAAGTGGCTCATAATAAAATAAAGAAATATGTTTTGTAAAAATAAAGATTTCTCAGTGAAATCCTGTTATTGTAAATTACCGGGTTTATATCCCGAGTTGTGAAATAAAATAATCAGGAAAAGTTTTTAGCTTTAAAAAGATCCTGATGATAAACTTCCGCTGCTAAAATCAATTAAATGGATATCACGGGATTTCTGTCCCGCGACTCCTGAAACGGGTCAAACCGGGTCGGGGCCGTGACAGAAAAAAGGTGGTATCAGAACCACTTAGTTAAGCTAATTAAGTATTTAGAAATACTTAATTTTCCTGATTACTATTATGTGATTATGTGTTTTATTAAACTGACTATTTGTTAGTTACAGTATGGGTAAGCAAAAACTGCTAAATATCTATCTTAAATTAGATAGGTCAGTCAACGAAGAGGGAAGTTCATCCCAAACCAAATCTTCAAAACTCCCTGCAATTTCTGAAGAAGGAATATTTATGCGAAAAGCACAATATGAGAAACCACTTTCTCCTAGAAAAAAGAGTATGATTATTAAGAAAAGTAAAGAGCAAATCCGAGAAAAGAAGATTAAAAAGGAAACCCAGGAATTAATCAATAAATCACCTTGGGAAGACAAGCTAGATGAGAAATGGGCAAATTTGTATATGCTAGCCACTGTAGCAGAACATGCAGATCTTTAAACACCCTAAGTCTAGTAATAACATTTCCCAGTAAATAAATAAATAAATCTGAGTGTGTTCTTTCCTGTTATTTTGTACAAATAGTGTGCAATAAAACTTTAGTGTTTATTTGTTAAACTTTGTTCCAAAATTTTGCCTTAGCATTTTTGTGCATTTTGTATATATGCTACACAGCATGAGTGGGATATCTGAAGCCTTTCAGAACCTCAATCTTTACCCGGTGAATATAGAAGTTTCCAAAGAAATTACTGAATATTTTCCTGATGTGGAACAACCTGTAGAATTCAATGCTCCACCTTTGACAAAGCCAAAACGAAAGAAAAGAAAGAATTATGTATGGGGGAGTTGTATACGTAGGAAAAAGCCAGCTACAAAACTTCCTAAAATAAACAATCCTTTGGAAAAAGGAAAAGAAACTGTAACTAAGGAAAATTCTAAACAGCAGGAGATGGAAACTGAAGTCAAGGAAGATTCTAGGCAAATGGGAATGCAGTTTGAGGAATATTCTAAGGAAATAGAAATGGAAGTTGGACAAGGTTCTAGACTAACTCAGATGGAAATTGGAGAGAGCTCCAATCAAAACCAGGGAATAACTTTTCAGGAGGAAATAGATTTTCTATTAGCAAGCTGTGAGACTATTCAGCCTGTTAATACTAATATTTTTACCTATCCTATTGAAAATCAACTCCCTATGAATTTTGAACCAGCAATCCCAGAACCAATAATTCATTCCCAACCTGTAGGAATGGACGAATGGTGGACGAATGATTGGCAATTTCAAAATATTATCAACGATCCTTATTCCTTTCTTCCACAATTCGATCCAGAACCCCTACTAATCCACCAATGAGTAATGAAAATATGGCTGAACTTCGCCATTATGGTGAAGAATTGATGGATGCAGGAAATAGAATCAGGGAGATAGGGGGACAAATTGCCTGGAAGTATGATGAAAGGGAATTTCGTTTTTAGGACGACAAGTGATGAAAGATAGTAGGATGGTAAAACTATAGTTATGTAGCGAAAGTAATAGTAAAATCAGTCTGTAAATAACTACGAATAAAACTTTGTAAGATATGGGTGTGTAGTGATGCATATTATAACCGATATAAAATGGAACCGAGAAATCGATAGTTTTGACTATACGTGTATTGTAAATTATTTGATTGTTTTTTTTATAATTGCTATTTATTATCTGATTGTTTTCTTTATAGTTGCTATTTATCAGATACTAATAAAAAAATTATATATATTATCAGATGGCAAATATTGGTAATGAATCGGTAAATGAGGTTAATCAATTAGAGCAACATCCAGGGGATCAATATATGACTAGGCAAGATATTGAAAATATTGTTGCTCAAGGGATAGCCAATGCTATTCCAACAATCGTTGCTGCTGTGAAAAGTCCAATCGAACCGCAACACATCGTTCCTAGTAAACGTATTTCTGAAGATAACTTCAGTAATAGTATAAACGGGGGCAATAATCATGTTAATCATGATAATGAATCCCAGCACACGCCGCTCCCTAAGAAACTGAAAGCTGCAACACCTGGTTGCACTTTCAAAGAATTCCTTGCTTGTAAACCCACTGAATTTGCAGGCAATGAAGGGGCAACTGCCTCACTGCGTTGGTTAGAGAAAACCGAAGCAGTAATTGCAATAAGTAAGTGTGCCAAAAATGATCAGGTTATGTACGCATCAAATCTTTTTAAAGAAGGAGCACTCGAATGGTGGAACACTGTGTTACAAGCTAAAGGAAGAAATAGGGCTTATGCTATGACTTGGGAAGAATTTAAGAATCTGGTAGAAAGAAAATTCTGTCCTGAGTATGAAAAGGAACAAATGGCAAATAAGTTCCTAAATCATCGGATGATAGGTGTAGATTGTCGCGGTTATACTTCGACATTCTTTGAATATGCTAGAGTGGTACCAACACTGGCTTCGCCAGAACCGGTACTCATTTCTCGCTATATTTGGGGATTAATTAGCGAAATTCGCAATATCGTTAAAGCTGCGAGACCTCGCACTATTGACGATGCAGTAGAATTAGCTAACACCCTAACTGATGAACTGGTACGCACAAGAGATGAAGACAGGAAAAAGGAACTAGCTCAGAAAATTACCCAAGGATTTCGGGTGGGTAATAGTGGTAATTTCAAGAAAAGAGGAGCAGGGCAATCTTCAACTCTGCCATTCTGCAAAACTTGCAAAAAGAAACATTTCGGAAGATGTAATATAACTTGCAATTTTTGCAAAACTATAGGACATCGTGAAGAAAACTGCAGAAAGAAATCCATAATTTGTTACAATTGTGGAGAAGCCGGACATTTCAAAACAGAATGTCCTAAATTAGTCAAACCAGTAGACAACAAACCCAAGGCAACCGAAGGAGTTACTAAGAAGAATGTCAGGGCATTCCAGCTAACCACTCAAGAAGCCGAGCTCATTCCAGATGTGATAGCTGGTACATTCCTAGTTCACAACGTATACGCAAAAGTATTATTTGACTCGGGTACAAATCAAAGTTTTATAAATACTTTTATTCTGCCAAGCTCTTAAGTTACCATTAACATACATTAGGCAGATTTTTACAGTCGAAACCGCAGATGGGAATTCAGTAAAAATCAATCAGGTTTTGCAAAAAGTAGAAATAGAACTTTCAGGTCATAAATTTGCTGCAAACCTATTACCTATGAAATTAGCTGAATTTGATGTTGTGTTAGGAATAGATTGGTTAATAGCCAACCATGCTCAAATCATTTGTGATAAAAACTCTATAGAAATTCAAACACCTACTGGAGAAGTAATCATGATTACAGGAGATAAACCGCGTAAACCCATGAAGTTCATATCAGTAATGAAAGTTGCTAATTATGAACGAAAACAAGGAATAGTATATATGATTTCAGTAATCATTAGTACTAAGGGTAAAGAACTTAAGGAAATTCCTGTAGTCTCAGAATACCTAGATATATTCCCAGAAGATTTACCTGGATTACCACCAGATAGGGAAGTAGAATTTAGGATTCATCTAATTCCAGGAACTACACCGATAGCCAAGGCACCTTATCGGTTAGCTCCTACCGAAATGTTAGAACTAAAGAAGCAATTAGATGAATTATTAAGCAAAGGATTCATACAACCTAGCTCATCCCCTTGGGGAGCTCCAGTGTTGTTTGTGAAAAAGAAAGATGGATCAATGAGAATGTGTATCGATTATAGAGAGCTAAATAAGGTTACAATTAAGAATCGATACCCATTACCTAGGATTGATGATCTTTTCGATCAATTGCAAGGCGCTAGGTACTTTTCTAAGATAGACTTGCGCTCCGGATATCATCAATTAAAGGTTCAAGAAGAAGACATACCTAAAACTGCTTTTAGAACTAGGTATGGACATTATGAGTTTACAGTCATGCCCTTCGGCTTAACTAATGCACCTGCAGCATTTATGGACATGATGAACAGGATCTGTAAACCATATTTGGATAAATTTGTAATTGTTTTTCATAGACGATATACTTATTTATTCAAAAAGTCAGGACGAACATTGTCAGCACATGCATGCACTCTTAACTTTGTTAAGAAAAGAAAAGTTGTACGCCAAGTTCTCGAAGTGTGAATTTTGGCTACAAGAAGTGCAATTCTTAGGACATATGGTGAATCATGAAGGTATTCACGTAGATCCTGCTAAGATAGAAGCAATTACCAATTGGAAGGTTCCGCAAACCGCAATAGAAATTAGAAGTTTTATAGGTTTAGCTGGATACTATAGACGGTTTATTAAGGATTTTTCCAAAATAGTTGTACCATTAACTAAGCTAACCTGTAAAGCCATTAAGTTTGAATGGGGACCTAAACAAGAAGAAGCCTTTAGAATCTTGAAGCAGAAATTAACAAATGCTCCAATCTTAGCCTTACCAGAAGGAACTGAAGATTTTGAAATATATTGTGATGCTTCAAAACTAGGATATGGATGTGTGCTTATGCAACGCAAAAAGGTCATTGCATATGCTTCAAGACAATTGAAAAAGCATGAAGAAAATTATACGACTCATGATTTAGAATTAGGAGCTATAATTTTTGCCCTTAAGATATGGAGACATTATCTGTATGGAAGTAAGTTTACTGTTTATACAGATCATAAAAGTTTAAGGTATATATTTGGGCAAAAAGAGTTAAATATGAGGCAAAGAAGATGCATGGAAATCCTGAGTGATTACGACTGTGATATTCAATATCACGAAGGAAAGGCAAACATAGTCGCAGATGCCTTAAGTCGTAAGTATCATGAGAAGCAAAAGCGAGTCCGTGCTCTTAGAATAAATCTACAAGTAGATTTAATGGAACAATTGAAGGAGATTCAGGAAACAGCAATCAAAGATGATGATGAAGGAATGAAATGTTACATAAAAGAATTGGAACAAGGAAATGATGGAATTTGGAAATTCCACAAAAGCAGAATTTGGGTACCTAAGCAGGGAAATTTAAGATCTAAGATTTTAGAGGAAGCTCATAAATCTAGGTATACTATACACCCAGGAAACAATAAGATGTACCAAGATTTAAGAAAGAATTTCTGGTGGATTGGAATGAAAAAGGATATAGCTAGATATGTTTCTAAATGTTTTTACTTGTTCACAAGTTAAAGCAGAACATCAGAAACCTTCAGGTCTACTACAACAATTAGAAATGCCAGTATGGAAGTGGGAACTTATAACAATGGATTTTGTTACTAAGTTACCCAAAACCAGAAAAGGTAACGATGCGATTTGGGTAATTGTGGACCGATTAACCAAATCTGCTCACTTTTTACCTATGAAAGAAACCTTTAGCATGGAAAGATTGGCAAAGTTGTATGTAGATAAGGTCGTATCTTTACATGGAGTTCCACTCTCCATTGTATCAGATAGAGATAGTCGGTTCACTTCCCATTTTTGGAAAAGCTTCCAAGAAGCAATGGGAACTCGACTAAACCTCAGTACTGCATATCATCCACAAACAGACGGGCAAAGTGAAAGGACGATCCAAACTCTAGAAGACATGCTCCGAGCATGTGTAATTGATTTTGGTGGTAATTGGGATAACCATTTACCCTTAATTGAATTCTCCTATAATAATAGTTATCACTCAAGCATCGAAGCTGCTCCATTCGAAGCACTGTATGGGCGCAAGTGCAGAACTCCAGTTTGTTGAGCAGAAACAGGAGAAAGTCAATTATCAGGTCCAGAGATTGTACAAGAAACCACAGACAAGATAACTCGAATCAAAGAAAGACTGAAGACGGCTCGAGATCGCCAGAAAAGCTATGCAGACAATCGCCGCAAGCCACTAGAATTCCAGATAGGAGACAAAGTACTTTTGAAAGTCTCTCCTTGGAAAGGAGTAGTACGATTCGGTAAGAAAGGAAAACTAAGCCCAAGATACGTAGGACCATTTCCAGTAATCCAACGTATAGGACCAGTTGCTTATCGATTACAACTACCAGAAGAATTAGCTGGAGTACATGATATATTTCATGTATCCAACCTCAAGAAATGTTTATCAGACGAATCCCTCGTAGTACCTCTTCAAGATATAGAGGTAAATGAAAAGCTGAAATTTGTAGAGAAACCACTGCAAATAGAAGACAAGAAAATCAAGTTTCTCAAACACAAACGACTAGTGCTAGTCAAAGTCAAATGGGATTCAAAGAGAGGGCCAGAATACACTTGGGAGTTAGAATCAGAAATGAAGCGGAAATACCCTCATCTATTCCAATAAATCTCGAGGACGAGATTTTTCTTAAAGGTGGGGAGGATGTAACAACTCTCACAAAAAGTAATAATTAGGATATAATTAGTTAATAAGAAAACCCTAATTGAGACCCCCAAGTGATTCTGTATAAACCCTAAAATTTTCAGAACAATCGGAATCAGGATCAGGGCCCCTAAAACTCAGGGGGGGATAAACCTAGTGATAATTATCAATAAAAATTCGTTGTCCAAATTGAATTTCGTTTAAGAGTTGAGTCAGCAAGGCTAGTCCCGAACCCAGCTAGCCTATATAATTAGACTGCTTCCCTTACGGACCGTAAGGGAAATGGCATACGGTCCGTAAGCGTGTCCAAAAATCAGTATAAATAGCAGACATTGGCACTTGCTTTCTGAAGTTAAAACGACGTAAGAATTCTCTGTGTACGTCGAATTATAGCAACAACAGTCCACACCACACACTAATTTACGAAGTGCTGCCACAAACAGGGTAATAACTCGATCGCTATTACGATTCATTTTCCGACCGATCAATATATCCAATGGACGTTTAAGTGCCGCCCACATTAGGGTTATACTTTGTCATTTGTCGTTAATTCGATGAATGTTTAAGTATCGCACTTTGTCGTTCGTTGTGAGAATTTGATCTCGTGAGTTATCGTAAATGCTGTATTGATCACTAACCCGGTTTTGTGTGCATTGTTATTTAAATTAGGTTAACAAGGCTAATCCATATTCTGTCCGTGTTAAATCTGCAATGTGAGTCATTCTCTTTTTATTAAATGTTTTACAATACTCCAAATTATTTTCAGAATTATAATTACAGTGATTAAGTTTATGTAATCACCAAATTACAGCCGGTATGTGGGGTATTGTGCACAATACTACTGTTGTTATCACTTTAGGTGGGCGAACCTAAAATTTAGTGATATTCGTCATTCATTGGGGCAGCCAATGGTGATATGACCACAGTCACAGATTCGGTCAAGTTTCAAATATTGTGGGTAGCTGGTTGATGTCAGAAACATTGTAATCTCTATTAATACTGTAAATTATAATAAACGAGTCATTTTAAATAGGATGATTCACTCAGTATTTCCCGCTGACAAAATCTTTTTCAAACATGTTTCAGGTGATCTATTGTAATGCAGGAAAAATGCTGGGGAGCATTTCAAGCTTAAGAAAGTGGCTCATAATAAAATAAAGAAATATGTTTTGTAAAAATAAAGATTTCTCAGTGAAATCCTGTTATTATAAATTACCGGGTTTATATCCCGAGTTGTGAAATAAAATAATCAGGAAAAGTTTTTAGCTTTAAAAAGATCCTGATGATAAACTTCCGCTGCTAAAATCAATTAAATGGATATCACGGGATTTCTGTCCCGCGACTCCTGAAACGAGTCAAACCGGGTCGGGGCCGTGACAGAAAAAAGGTGGTATCAGAGCCACTGAGTTAAGCTAATTAAGTATTTAGAAATACTTAATTTTCCTGATTACTATTATGTGATTATGTGTTTTATTAAACTGACTATTTGTTAGTTACAGTATGGGTAAGCAAAAACTGCTAAATATCTATCTTAAATTAGATAGGTCAGTCAACGAAGAGGGAAGTTCATCCCAAACCAAATCTTCAAAACTCCCTGCAATTTCTGAAGAAGGAATATTTATGCGAAAAGCACAATATGAGAAACCACTTTCTCCTAGAAAAAAGAGTATGATTATTAAGAAAAGTAAAGAGCAAATCCGAGAAAAGAAGATTAAAAAGGAAACCCAGGAATTAATCAATAAATCACCTTGGGAAGACAAGCTAGATGAGAAATGGGCAAATTTGTATATGCTAGCCACTGTAGCAGAACATGCAGATCTTTAAACACCCTAAGTCTAGTAATAACATTTCCCAGTAAATAAATAAATAAATCTGAGTGTGTTCTTTCCTGTTATTTTGTACAAATAGTGTGCAATAAAACTTTAGTGTTTATTTGTTAAACTTTGTTCCAAAATTTTGCCTTAGCATTTTTGTGCATTTTGTATATATGCTACACAGCATGAGTGGGATATCTGAAGCCTTTCAGAACCTCAATCTTTACCCGGTGAATATAGAAGTTTCCAAAGAAATTACTGAATATTTTCCTGATGTGGAACAACCTGTAGAATTCAATGCTCCACCTTTGACAAAGCCAAAACGAAAGAAAAGAAAGAATTATATATGGGGGAGTCGTATACGTAGGAAAAAGCCAGCTACAAAACTTCCTAAATAAACAATCCTTTGGAAAAGGAAAAGAAACTGTAACTAAGGAAAATTCTAAACAGCAGGAGATGGAAACTGAAGTCAAGGAAGATTCTAGGCAAATGGGAATGCAGTTTGAGGAATATTCTAAGGAAATAGAAATGGAAGTTGGACAAGGTTCTAGACTAACTCAGATGGAAATTGGGGAGAGCTCCAATCAAAACCAGGGAATAACTTTTCAGGAGGAAATAGATTTTCTATTAGCAAGCTGTGAGACTATTCAGCCTGTTAATACTAATATTTTTACCTATCCTATTGAAAATCAACTCCCTATGAATTTTGAACCAGCAATCCCAGAACCAATAATTCATTCCCAACCTGTAGGAATGGACGAATGGTGGACGAATGATTGGCAATTTCAAAATATTGTCAACGATCCTTATTCCTTTCTTCCACAATTCGATCCAGAACCCCTACCTAATCCACCAATGAGTAATGAAAATATGGCTGAACTTCGCCATTTTGGTGAAGAATTGATGGATGCAGGAAATAGAATCAGGGAGATAGGGGGACAAATTGCCTGGAAGTATGATGAAAGGGAATTTCGTTTTTAGGACGACAAGTGATGAAAGATAGTAGGATGGTAAAACTATAGTTATGTAGCAAAAGTAATAGTAAAATCAGTCTGTAAATAACTACGAATAAAACTTTGTAAGATATGGGTGTGTAGTGATGCATATTATAACCGATATAAAATGGAACCGAGAAATCGATAGTTTTGACTATACGTGTATTGTAAATTATTTGATTGTTTTTTTTATAATTGCTATTTATTATCTGATTGTTTTCTTTATAGTTGCTATTTATCAGATACTAATAAAAAATTATATATATTATCAGATGGCAAACATTGGTAATGAATCGGTAAATGAGGTTAATCAATTAGAGCAACATCCAGGGGATCAATATATGACTAGGCAAGATATTGAAAATATTGTTGCTCAAGGGATAGCCAATGCTATTCCAACAATCGTTGCTGCTGTGAAAAGTCCAATCGAACCGCAACACATCGTTCCTAGTAAACGTATTTCTGAAGATAACTTCAGTAATAGTATAAACGGGGGCAATAATCATGTTAATCATGATAATGAATCCCAGCACACGCCGCTCCCTAAGAAACTGAAAGCTGCAACACCTGGTTGCACTTTCAAAGAATTCCTTGCTTGTAAACCCACTGAATTTGCAGGCAATGAAGGGGCAACTGCCTCACTGCGTTGGTTAGAGAAAACCGAAGCAGTAATTGCAATAAGTAAGTGTGCCAAAAATGATCAGGTTATGTACGCATCAAATCTTTTTAAAGAAGGAGCACTCGAATGGTGGAACACTGTGTTACAAGCTAAAGGAAGAAATAGGGCTTATGCTATGACTTGGGAAGAATTTAAGAATCTGGTAGAAAGAAAATTCTGTCCTGAGTATGAAAAGGAACAAATGGCAAATAAGTTCCTAAATCATCGGATGATAGGTGTAGATTGTCGCGGTTATACTTCGACATTCTTTGAATATGCTAGAGTGGTACCAACACTGGCTTCGCCAGAACCGGTACTCATTTCTCGCTATATTTGGGGATTAATTAGCGAAATTCGCAATATCGTTAAAGCTGCGAGACCTCGCACTATTGACGATGCAGTAGAATTAGCTAACACCCTAACTGATGAACTGGTACGCACAAGAGATGAAGACAGGAAAAAGGAACTAGCTCAGAAAATTACCCAAGGATTTCGGGTGGGTAATAGTGGTAATTTCAAGAAAAGAGGAGCAGGGCAATCTTCAACTCTGCCATTCTGCAAAACTTGCAAAAAGAAACATTTCGGAAGATGTAATATAACTTGCAATTTTTGCAAAACTATAGGACATCGTGAAGAAAACTGCAGAAAGAAATCCATAATTTGTTACAATTGTGGAGAAGCCGGACATTTCAAAACAGAATGTCCTAAATTAGTCAAACCAGTAGACAACAAACCCAAGGCAACCGAAGGAGTTACTAAGAAGAATGTCAGGGCATTCCAGCTAACCACTCAAGAAGCCGAGCTCATTCCAGATGTGATAGCTGGTACATTCCTAGTTCACAACGTATACGCAAAAGTATTATTTGACTCGGGTACAAATCAAAGTTTTATAAATACTTTATTCTGCCAAGCTCTTAAGTTACCATTAACCTACATTAGGCAGATTTTTACAGTCGAAACCGCAGATGGGAATTCAGTAAAAATCAATCAGGTTTTGCAAAAAGTAGAAATAGAACTTTCAGGTCATAAATTTGCTGCAAACCTATTACCTATGAAATTAGCTGAATTTGATGTTGTGTTAGGAATAGATTGGTTAATAGCCAACCATGCTCAAATCATTTGTGATAAAAACTCTATAGAAATTCAAACACCTACTGGAGAAGTAATCATGATTACAGGAGATAAACCGCGTAAACCCATGAAGTTCATATCAGTAATGAAAGTTGCTAATTATGAACGAAAACAAGGAATAGTATATATGATTTCAGTAATCATTAGTACTAAGGGTAAAGAACTTAAGGAAATTCCTGTAGTCTCAGAATACCTAGATATATTCCCAGAAGATTTACCTGGATTACCACCAGATAGGGAAGTAGAATTTAGGATTCATCTAATTCCAGGAACTACACCGATAGCCAAGGCACCTTATCGGTTAGCTCCTACCGAAATGTTAGAACTAAAGAAGCAATTAGATGAATTATTAAGCAAAGGATTCATACAACCTAGCTCATCCCCTTGGGGAGCTCCAGTGTTGTTTGTGAAAAAGAAAGATGGATCAATGAGAATGTGTATCGATTATAGAGAGCTAAATAAGGTTACAATTAAGAATCGATACCCATTACCTAGGATTGATGATCTTTTCGATCAATTGCAAGGCGCTAGGTACTTTTCTAAGATAGACTTGCGCTCCGGATATCATCAATTAAAGGTTCAAGAAGAAGACATACCTAAAACTGCTTTTAGAACTAGGTATGGACATTATGAGTTTACAGTCATGCCCTTCGGCTTAACTAATGCACCTGCAGCATTTATGGACATGATGAACAGGATCTGTAAACCATATTTGGATAAATTTGTAATTGTTTTCATAGACGATATACTTATTTATTCAAAAAGTCAGGACGAACATTGTCAGCACTTGCATGCACTCTTAACTTTGTTAAGAAAAGAAAAGTTGTACGCCAAGTTCTCGAAGTGTGAATTTTGGCTACAAGAAGTGCAATTCTTAGGACATATGGTGAATCATGAAGGTATTCACGTAGATCCTGCTAAGATAGAAGCAATTACCAATTGGAAGGTTCCGCAAACCGCAATAGAAATTAGAAGTTTTATAGGTTTAGCTGGATACTATAGACGGTTTATTAAGGATTTTTCCAAAATAGCTGTACCATTAACTAAGCTAACCTGTAAAGCCATTAAGTTTGAATGGGGGACCTAAACAAGAAGAAGCCTTTAGAATCTTGAAGCAGAAATTAACAAATGCTCCAATCTTAGCCTTACCAGAAGGAACTGAAGATTTTGAAATATATTGTGATGCTTCAAAACTAGGATATGGATGTGTGCTTATGCAACGCAAAAAGGTCATTGCATATGCTTCAAGACAATTGAAAAAGCACGAAGAAAATTATACGACTCATGATTTAGAATTAGGAGCTATAATTTTTGCCCTTAAGATATGGAGACATTATCTGTATGGAAGTAAGTTTACTGTTTATACAGATCATAAAAGTTTAAGGTATATATTTGGGCAAAAAGAGTTAAATATGAGGCAAAGAAGATGCATGGAAATCCTGAGTGATTACGACTGTGATATTCAATATCACGAAGGAAAGGCAAACATAGTCGCAGATGCCTTAAGTCGTAAGTATCATGAGAAGCAAAAGCGAGTCCGTGCTCTTAGAATAAATCTACAAGTAGATTTAATGGAACAATTGAAGGAGATTCAGGAAACAGCAATCAAAGATGATGATGAAGGAATGAAAGGTTACATAAAAGAATTGGAACAAGGAAATGATGGAATTTGGAAATTCCACAAAAGCAGAATTTGGGTACCTAAGCAGGGAAATTTAAGATCTAAGATTTTAGAGGAAGCTCATAAATCTAGGTATACTATACACCCAGGAAATAATAAGATGTACCAAGATTTAAGAAAGAATTTCTGGTGGATTGGAATGAAAAAGGATATAGCTAGATATGTTTCTAAATGTTTTACTTGTTCACAAGTTAAAGCAGAACATCAGAAACCTTCAGGTCTACTACAACAATTAGAAATTCCAGTATGGAAGTGGGAACTTATAACAATGGATTTTGTTACTAAGTTACCCAAAACCAGAAAAGGTAACGATGCTATTTGGGTAATTGTGGATCGATTAACCAAATCTGCTCACTTTTTACCTATGAAAGAAACCTTTAGCATGGAAAGATTGGCAAAGTTGTATGTAGATAAGGTCGTATCTTTACATGGAGTTCCACTCTCCATTGTATCAGATAGAGATAGTCGGTTCACTTCCCATTTTTGGAAAAGCTTCCAAGAAGCAATGGGAACTCGACTAAACCTCAGTACTGCATATCATCCACAAACAGACGGGCAAAGTGAAAGGACGATCCAAACTCTAGAAGACATGCTCCGAGCATGTGTAATTGATTTTGGTGGTAATTGGGATAACCATTTACCCTTAATTGAATTCTCCTATAATAATAGTTATCACTCAAGCATCGAAGCTGCTCCATTCGAAGCACTGTATGGACGCAAGTGCAGAACTCCAGTTTGTTGAGCAGAAACAGGAGAAAGTCAATTATCAGGTCCAGAGATTGTACAAGAAACCACAGACAAGATAACTCGAATCAAAGAAAGACTGAAGACGGCTCGAGATCGCCAGAAAAGCTATGCAGACAATCGCCGCAAGCCACTAAAATTCCAGATAGGAGACAAAGTACTTTTGAAAGTCTCTCCTTGGAAAGGAGTAGTACGATTCGGTAAGAAAGGAAAACTAAGCCCAAGATACGTAGGACCATTTCCAGTAATCCAACGTATAGGACCAGTTGCTTATCGATTACAACTACCAGAAGAATTAGCTGGAGTACATGATATATTTCATGTATCCAACCTCAAGAAATGTTTATCAGACGAATCCCTCGTAGTACCTCTTCAAGATATAGAGGTAAATGAAAAGCTGAAATTTGTAGAGAAACCACTGCAAATAGAAGACAAGAAAATCAAGTTTCTCAAACACAAACGACTAGTGCTAGTCAAAGTCAAATGGGATTCAAAGAGAGGGCCAGAATACACTTGGGAGTTAGAATCAGAAATGAAGCGGAAATACCCTCATCTATTCCAATAAATCTCGAGGACGAGATTTTTCTTAAAGGTGGGGAGGATGTAACAACTCTCACAAAAAGTAATAATTAGGATATAATTAGTTAATAAGAAAACCCTAATTGAGACCCCCAAGTGATTCTGTATAAACCCTAAAATTTTCAGAACAATCGGAATCAGGATCAGGGCCCCTAAAACTCAGGGGGGGATAAACCTAGTGATAATTATCAATAAAAATTCATTGTCCAAATTGAATTTCGTTTAAGAGTTGAGTCAGCAAGGCTAGTCCCGAACCCAGCTAGCCTATATAATTAGACTGCTTCCCTTACGGACCGTAAGGGAAATGGCATACGGTCCGTAAGCGTGTCCAAAAATCAGTATAAATAGCAGACATTGGCACTTGCTTTCTGAAGTTAAAACGACGTAAGAATTCTCTGTGTACGTCGAATTATAGCAACAACAGTCCACACCACACACTAATTTACGAAGTGCTGCCACAAAACAGGGTAATAACTCGATCGCTATTACGATTCATTTTCCGACCGATCAATATATCCAATGGACGTTTAAGTGCCGCCCACATTAGGGTTATACTTTGTCGTTTGTCGTTAATTCGATGAATGTTTAAGTATCGCACTTTGTCGTTCGTTGTGAGAATTTGATCTCATGAGTTATCGTAAATGCTGTATTGATCACTAACCCGGTTTTGTGTGCATTGTTATTTAAATTAGGTTAACAAGGCTAATCCATATTCTGTCCGTGTTAAATCTGCAATGTGAGTCATTCTCTTTTTATTAAATGTTTTACAATACTCCAAATTATTTTCAGAATTATAATTACAGTGATTAAGTTTATGTAATCACCAAATTACAGCCGGTATGTGGGGTATTGTGCACAATACTACTGTTGTTATCACTTTAGGTGGGCGAACCTAAAATTTAGTGATATTCGTCATTCATTGGGGCAGCCAATGGTGATATGACCACAGTCACAGATTCGGTCAAGTGACAAATATTGTGGGTAGTTGGTTGATATCAGAAACATTGTAATCTCTCTTAATACTGTAAATTATAATAAACGAGTCATTTTAAATAGGATGATTCACTCAGTATTTCCCGCTGACAAAATCTTTTTCAAACATGTTTCAGGTGATCTATTGTAATGCAGGAAAAATGCTGGGGAGCATTTCAAGCTTAAGAAAGTGGCTCATAATAAAATAAAGAAATATGTTTTGTAAAAATAAAGATTTCTCAGTGAAATCCTGTTATTGTAAATTACCGGGTTTATATCCCGAGTTGTGAAATAAAATAATCAGGAAAAGTTTTCAGCTTTAAAAAGATCCTGATGATAAACTTCCGCTGCTAAAATCAATTAAATGGATATCACGGGATTTCTGTCCCGCGGCTCCTAAAACGGGTCAAACCGGGTCGGGGCCGTGACACCCTATACTATAACACTATGTCTAATATCCCCCCACAAACAAAGTGCATGAGCAACTTTGTTTGAAAATTAAAAACAGATAGTGGTCTTCATTCTTCTTCGCCTTGCTTCAGCCCGTCATAGGGCTGTTCATGAGCCGAGCCAGGGTAAGCTCGGACTCGGCTCGATTATAAACCGAGCTGGCTCGGCTCGGATTTGAAACCGAGCTGAAAATCTAAGCTCGGGCTCGGCTTGGTTTGGCTCGATTTTATAAAGAAAAATATAATATATATAACTCTCAAAATTAGCCTAAAATATTATTCAATACTTCAAAAAAACATATTGAAAATAAGTTTATCATAATACATTACAAGTTAAAATCATATTTAACAACGAAAAATAAGTTTTACAATTTCAATAAAATACAATATTAGTTCATTAGTAAGGTAATTACAAGCCTAAATATATATAAATAATAACAAGTTTTTTTGTAATATATTATAATGTATATAAAAATAAATATATTATGAAGAAAATAATCCGAACTAAGCCGAGCTGAGCTACCAAGCAAGCCAAACCGAGCCGAGCTGGCTCACTTTCTAACCGAGCCGAGCTGGCTCGGCTCACTTTTAAACCGAGCCATATGAACAAGCTTTTTCCGAGCTAAATCCGAGCGAGCTTCGAGCGAGCTGCGAGCTTTTTGAACAGCCCTAGCCCGTCACACGCCACATCCTATCATCGGTTCATTTTATCTTCACCCTTTTATTTTGCTTTTCATGAACCCCGCAATTTTTTTTCGGTGACACCTCGGTGTTCCCTACCGGTGACACTAACTAGGGGTTGTTCCGCTTCTTTAAACAACGCATTTCCTTGGGGTTTTGTTTCCCCTTGTCATTCTTCTCTCGGATTGTAGAAACAGCCCCGTTCTATGGTGTCAGGGAGGAAACTAGTAGGGCTACTTGTTTGTAGCAGCGACGACTGAAACCGGATCTAGGGTTTCATATTTGCTAGGGTTTGCAGTGGCGGCGGCTAGGGTTTGTGGTGATGGTTGTAGGCGTGGCGGCTATGGTTTGGGGTGGTGGTTGTAGGTCCGGCACTGACTAGGATTTGGGTTGTGGTTGTATTAGATGGTATTTGGTGGTGGCCACAGGCAGTAATAGAAAGGAAGAAGAGGAAAAAAAACGAACGCTTGTTGTTTGTGGTGGTGGTGGGGCGATCGGCCCTAAGCTCTGATACCAAGTTAAATCAGAGAAGTGTATTGTATAAGTTGTGATTACTGATTAGGGTTACATTAGATGGTTTATATAGACCATAGTGTTACCCTTCTAACCCTATACTAACACGTTATTATATATTGTCTAATAGCAGACTACCTTGAAAAGACATTTGCATTACATATCTTCAAAGACTTTAGCATTCCGGGCATGCCAAATCCTCCAAGTTGTTGCCACTGCCACTGTGTACATGAGCCGCCTCCATATTTTGCTGCCCGGGTTGTTTTTCACCGCATCCAGAACATCCTTAAGGTTATCATAATGCTTGGGAGGTTTTAGCCAAAGCCACACAAAGACGTTCCACCATAGGCTTTTCTCCAATATACAGGAGACAAAAATATGTTTAGGGTCTTCATCCATGATGCCGCATCTCGGACATAAAGTGTCTGGAAGTCCAACTCCTCTCGAAACAAGGCCTTTTTTGGATGTCACTTTCCCATAGTGGCTCGCCATAACAGGAAGTTACACTTGGGCGGAGCGAAAATCCAGAGACTACTTTCAAGAAATCCTTCATACCCCCATCCCTATGCCATCCGCTCTTGGGTTTTGTTATCAAGTCCCACCGAATCCACCTAATTTGCGCCCATTGCCGTGTTTCCCCCAAACAAAATTGCGTCTTTTTTTTCGAGCTTATTAATTCTCACTTTGGGAGTCATGAAAAGTGATAAATAATAGAATGGTAAACTACCCAAAACAGTTTTGCCAGTGTTACTCTTCCGGCGAATGAAAGGTGTTTCGCCTTCCACTTAGAAACCAGTTGCCAATGCCTAGCTCGCTTCATGTTAACACCGATCAGGATTCCAAGATATGTAAAAGGGAACGTTCCTGCTTCACATTTTAGCATATTTGCAACCCGGTCGATCTGATGTGGCTCCACACCGACTCCAAATAATTGACTTTTTTTTGTGATTTAACTTAAGACCCGTAACAAGATTTACCCACCTTAGGAGCCGTGAGAGACTAACTCGGCTTTATTATCAACATTATAATAAGATTAATCATGGTTAGCATTAATTGACTCGATAATATACATTGAGCTCGGGTTGAGTCGACTCGAATAGATAGTAAGGTAATTATGTAAATATGCATGTACACTAGGGTAAAAAAATAATAAGTTTCCATCTCAATAAGGCTAGAAAAAGCTTTATGAGACTTTTAAGTGTTTAAACTCGAGCTTGACTCGACTTAAATGAAGCCGATTGTGAACCATAAACTCCTAGCATTCTCCAAAAGCAACCATGATATTCACTATTCAGATCAATCTCTCGTCCTCATCGTCTTCTTCCTCGGGTATTTCTGAACTTTGCGCTTTGCCTTCAGTGGCAGGAGTTGCTTCATGGATTTTCATGGTTTCTACAAGAGTTTCTTCTTCTTCAACCCCGGTTTCAACAAGAATGTCTTCTTCTTCAACCCGGTAATAAACCTTGCATAGATCAAAAAATTAATTAACATGAAAAATAGGTGTGTATACAAAGAATGTGGGTGGATGTTTTACCACACAAGTCCGTGGCGGTGAGAGAACTTTGAACGAGTTAGGACGGTTATTGAAGTTTGTTTCCGGAACTCCTGGTAGTCCTTCGGGCGAAGTGAAATGATCAACATCATGACCAACCTAACCAAGAATAGTGAAACGTCTAGTTAACTTAGACTGCGTTTTATTTAAATGGGGTGCAAGATTGACTTTTCAAAGTTAACGGGCTTTCGTTCAAAGTTCAAAATCCCCAAAACCGTATTACCTACCAAGAAAGTTTTTGACTTTTGATTGTTACAATATTATATCACAAGTATCTAGTGGTGGTCATAAAATGTTGAAACCGACTGAACCGAAGCAAATCGACTAGTTCCGACGGTTTGGGATATATACAGTTCGGCCCACGGTTTACAATTTGAAAAACCGGGTTTAACGAGTCAGCCGACAGTTAATGTTTTCGGGACAAAGTAATGAAAACAACTGAGTTAACTATGTATCTAAAAATAATAGATTTGCTTACTCTTCCATGCCCACCGAATTCCCACGCATCGCTGTCCAGAGCAACTCTATATTTCCCCGGTAAATCGCAACCAACTTTGTACCTGTTGTATCATATACTTTTAAATTACCAATTTACCCACGGTATTGATTTTGTAAGTTTGGTCAACAAGAATTCCCTATATTGTTAAAGGTAGGGGTGTGAATTTCTGACACGACCCGAAAACACGACACGAACCTAACACGAAATTCGTGGGTTTGGATTTAGTCTAAACGGGTTCGGGTCAGTTTCAGGTTGAACCCGTTTAGTTAAACGGGTCAGGTTCGGGTCAACCCGGTCGGGTTGGCAGATTGACCCGTTTAACCCATTTATATTAAAATTATATTTTTACAATATGTTTTATTTCATAAGTTGATTAGGTGTGTAATTTTATGTCATAAATATAACTTAAAAAGGGAAATTGACATAATATTTCATAATTTTAATGTAATTTTATTATATAAATTTGTGTTTTTTCGTAGTAGATGTTAATTTTAATATATTAATTTTCTGAAAAAAATTAAAAAATAAAAAATTTCGGGTCGAATGGGTCGGGTTCGGGTCAGACTGAGAATATTCGGGTCGGGTTCGGGTTCATATGTATGACACAATTTTCGGGTTCGGGTCGGGTTCAGGTTCGTCTAAAATTTTCGGGTTCGGGTCGGGTTAAACCCGCCAACCCACGAACACGACCTGTTTAACACCCCTAGTTAAAGGGACGTTTTTGACATTTGACTAACGATCAAACCCTTTATTAAACTACAAATATTGCAATTTGCATGCATAGGGTAAAGATGTACATACCCGTCATACGTGTTATCGGGATGGAAATTGAAAACAAACACTAGATCTCCCCTTTCAAACACGATAACCTTGTCTTCTTCATCCGCGCTGCTCACGATCTGTTTGGTTGATGCGAGGAAGGAAAACTTTTCATCGAGCAAGTTCATAGCTCTATCAAATTCGTTCATGAACTGCATTTGAAAACTCACGGGATCGATTTATAAATGTGATCAACTTTAATCATACAATTAGATAAAGAAAAATACAAACCTTGTATCTTAAGTGCTCTGTATCAACAAGTTCCCATTGGCGTCTGCACTTATCGTAGCTCCAATCGTTTCCTACTCTCGGGAAATCGATCCACTCAGGATGGCCAAACTGTAACAAAACTCGAAAATATTAATACGTTACACATGAGCAAGAAATACATAAATATATACATATATGTTTGTAAGTTTACCTCGTTTCCCATGAAATTAAGGTAGCCTTCTCCTCCCAGTGCCATCGTTAAAAAATGAATCATCTGCAACACACAATCTTGATATGAATTAGTTCAAATATATATGTGTATATATATATATAGGAAAAGTGTAAAATACATTACTGCTTAACGTACATCACGTACGACAGCGTGCGTGATTATGTGTATAACGTGCGTGATTAATGTTTTCCAACATGCGTGATTTGGGTTTTTTAGTTTATAACGTGCGTGATTTTCAAATGAACGTGCGTAATTATCTGTCGTACGTGATGTACGTTAACTGGCCTCTATATATATATATATAGAGGCCGGTTATTGTACAAATTGCCTTAATGTACGCTGCATAGTATCAATATGCGCTTTTTTTTTGAACATGCGATTTTGGTTTTTTTTAACATGCGATATTTTTTTAACATGCAATTTTTTTTTTAATGCGAACTTTTTTTTATAACATGTGATCTTTGGTTTTTTACAACATGAGAGATTTCCTTTCTAGGTTTATAACGTGCGAACTTGCCATAGTGTACGCTCGTACGTTAAGGCATTTTGTACGATATACTTTCTATATATGTATATGTAGATATGAACATTTGTATTCTTTGTACATCGAGTCTTTTACTTTACGTACTCAAAAAAGTTTATTTTCAGTTTCAAAATCAACATGCGCTTTTAAGATATTTTGATGAGTATAATAAAACTTATAAGAAATAAAGCATGTAGATCGATTTAGTCTTATAGGTAATAGGTTTGACCCAAAAAAGTCAAAGTGGCCTTCTTGTCCTTAGAACACATGGATGACAAATTATAGTGTAACGTCATCAATGGTGGACCGAGTGTTTACAACATGTAAAACAAAAATGAGGAAAACAAACCTTGTGAAGCGCAATCCCACGGTCAATAGTTGGTGAAGCCTCTTTCAAACAAGACATCCCAAAATACATTTCATTGTCCATAAGCAAAAATGCAATTGTCTTGTCTCCTACAATCGACTGCAACCCACAACAATTAAATACACAATCGACCGTAAGGAAACGGGTCAAAAGTTACCCAAATTGTATTTTAGCGCATAGAACTTCCCATTTATTCAAAAAAAAAATAGATTATTACCGAAATAATAGTTTTTGTTATCATATATGACACATGAACCATTTATAAACTAAACCAACTGGGGTGGCCCAGTTGGCCACCGACACCCACCTCTTCCCAGAGGTACCGGGTTCGAGTCTTGGGAGTGGCATATGTCGCCCAGGGTAAGAACTCGGCAAGGGGAATTCATCGCGGAGCTAGCTTGGTCGGGTAGCGGTTCCCGGAGTGGGATCACTCCGGCGGTTGGGAGGACCGTGCACTACCCCCCCCCCCCCCATTTATAAACTAAATAAAAAGTTGACTTTTTGAGCATAAAGTGTTTAGGGTCAATCCAACATCGAACCGACCCATTTCGACCGTTAAGTAATTCTTATTACCTGATCATGACTCTCTGCATAAGCAACGCATTTCTCAGTGTACCTTCGATTAGTCAAAGTTCTCGTTATGTCATTCATTGACCACTCGTCATCACTCTTGTTCTTCAAGTAATCAATCCATTTATCAGGAATCGCCATAGCCAACCGAAAGTCAAACCCGATTCCACCCTCGTCAACAGGCCTACCAAGGCCTGGCATCCCGGAAACATCTTCCGCAATCACCATTGCTTCCGGCAACAACGAATGAATCAAACAATTCGCAAGCATCATATACACAACAGCATCGACATCAGTCGATTCCGAAAAGTACTCATTGTAATCCCCACTAAACGCCATGTTGATTCCGTGATGATGATATAACATGGAAGTTATCCCATCAAACCGAAACCCGTCAAATTTGAACTCGTCAAGCCACCATCGTAAATTAGATAAAAGGAAACGAAGAACTTCCCAGTTCGAATAATTGAAAAGTCTACTATCCCAAAGGGAATGATACCCGCGTTCCCCAGTATGAAAGTAGGAATCTTGTGTGGGCTGGCCCACGTCAAAACCGTTGAGCCCGTCTGTGACGTTGTTACTTGTATGGCTATGAACAACATCCATTAACACCCGTAAACCTAAACTATGTGCTTTATCGATTAAGTATTTTAGGTCTTCGGGTGTTCCTGATCTACTACTAACGGCAAAAAAGTTTGTAACGTGATAACCGAATGAACCGTAATAAGAATGCTCCATTATGGCCATTAATTGGATTGTGTTATAGTTGTTAGCCCGAATACGAGGTAAAACATCGTCTGCGAATTCACGATATGAATTCACTCGGGGTTCAGAACTACTCATCCCGACATGAGCCTCATATATTCTTGGGGCCTCCGGTTTTGGTGGACGGGGAAACTTAAATTCATACCTGCACGAAATATTTCAATAACACGTTTAAAATTTCCACCTCAAGTCAACATGGTCAAATCCAGTATTAGTAGGGCTGCAAACGAACCGAAAGAACATCGTTTGTTAATAAATATATATGTTCAGGAACTGTGCATGAACACTTACCGAACGAGATTGTTTGTGTTTGTTTGTTAATTTTAGGCAATGAACATTGATGAACACAAATGGAAACAAACGAACACAAACAAGCGTTCTTGAACAGAATATATAGTACACTGACACTTACTAAATATTTTATTTGTCAGAATCTTGAAGTATTTAAATAAAATATAAAAACTAAAAACACTAATGAGTTATCGAACACAAACGAACACGTTACCGAACGTTCACGAACATAAATGAACGAACGCAGTCTTTGTTCATGTTCGTTCATTTAACTAAACGAAAGGAATTTCTTGTTCGTGTTCGGTTGTTTAATAAACGAACGAACACAAACGAACTTCCCGTCAAACGGTTCACGAACTGTTCGCCGAACATTTGGTTCGTTTATACTAATATTGTAATGGTATAAATGTATAATATGAGCAAGACTTTTTACCTTTCTGAAGGTGGTGGGTCCCAGTAAACGCCGTCATAAGGGGCAGCAAATCTGGTAGAGTCAACAGTGGCATACTTTATCCAAGCTGGAAGCCGATCAACCCAAACTCCATTGCTGTGCTTGAATCGGAACTTAACCCTTGAATTGTGAGGAATTACCGAACTGCCATTGACATCGGGAATCTTGATAGTCCATACTCCAAACTGATCTTTTTCCATCTTGTGGTTCCATCCATCCCACCCGTTAAAATCCCCGATCAGCTGTGCTTCCCTGCTCATTCATACAGCAAACGTATATATCAGAATCTTGAACGAATAATTTACGGCTGAAAGATTATATGAGGACGTTTAACGTTATGTGAATAACATACTCGGCAGCTGGGGCCCATTCACGGTAGATAATGCTCCCGTTTTCTCTATTGAGCCCGAACTTTAAATAACCTAAGGCATGTCAGTGATTAGTAAAAAGACTTACGAGTGCTGGAACTGAATATATAACTTAACAGTAATAGGTGTGTCGGGCGGGTTGAGTAACGGGTCAAAATGGTAACTTTTGTTTTGTACTTTTGTGTTGGGTTGGATTGTCCCGAAACACTTTTTGTCCAAAAACTTACAAGCGATTAGAGTGTCAAATAAGTATATAATCATAATAACTATACAGTTTTAATAAGAGTGAATTTCAAGAATTGTCCTTTATCTTTATACCCATTTTCAGGCGTTGTCCTTTATGTTCAAAATTGACGAGTTTTGTCCTTTATGTTTTCATATCATACACGTTTTGTCCTTTAGGCCTTACCCAGTTAGTTTTTTCAGTTAAATTTGGTCATGTGCATTGCACATGAGGACATTTTTGTCAATTCAAAGGTTGCAGAAGCTTTGCGCTGCAAATCTGCCATTGAACTTACCTTTGAATTGACAAAAATGCCCTCATGTGTAAAGCATATGACAAAATTTAACTGAAAAAACTAACTGGGTTAGGCCTAAAGGACAAAACGTGTATGATATGAAAACATAAAGGACAAAACTCGTCAATTTTGAACATAAAGGACAACGCCTGAAAATGGGTATAAAGATTAAGGACAATCCTTGAAATTCACTCTTTTAATAATATATAGTTCTTTTTTAAATGTTGGAAGTTTTACGCTTTAAAATACACTTTGGGTGATGTTCAAACCATTTGATCATGTTTCCTGTAAAGCTAATCCCCCCCCCCCCCCCCTATTGTCATCAATTAAAGTGTAGCTTAGACATTTAGAATTCTGCATTCTTACCCTTAGCAAAATCTTCAAGACCTCCTTCATATTGATCAATAAGCATTTTCTGTTCAGAAAATCTTTTCATCCTATACTCAAAGTGATCTTTGTACGGTTCTAAACCAGGATCTAGATCCAAAATTTTTAAATTTTTCATGTCTGATTTGATGTTTTTCGTTGCTGAAAGGTCATCAGTCATGACCGTGTGATCATGCTTTGCCTGAGAACAAATAAACCAAGTTAAGCTCAAGGGTTTTTCAACTTGACGAACAACTTGATCAAATGTCACTTATACCCTTTGATAAAGACAAAGTAAGGAAATATTGCAGGCCAGAGTTGATAGCATTAATTAAGTTGTAGCAATGACAATGGGCTAATGAGTCATTTTAGCTAAAAATAAGTGCAAATCCTAAACAATTTCAACGAAAAAGGTAGGGAAATACAGTGGACCGAAATCATACCCTAGTTCGACTTAATAATAATCTTCGGGTATGAATATGTCTTGAACTGACCAGCAGTTTTCCGGGTCCCACACTAAGTTTCGGAAGCTGTTGTGAACTGATAAACAAGTTACTTCCAGTAGCCTGTAACGGGATTAGACATTGTTATGCAAATACAGGTAACAAACATATTAAGTTATACTATCGGCAGTGAGAAATATTTGACTATCGTGGTCAAACCAGTGACTGTATAATCCAGAATTTAACAAATTTTTGCTTTCATTTGGAGAAAAAGAAGCGCGTTAATGAAAACTTATGAAAATGAACCTAAGAACAAAGTTTTTTACATTTGAATTTCAGGTAAAAACACATGTTATGTGAATTTGAAAAATAACCAGTTTGACTGCAACAGTCAAAGTATAGACACCTCAATTGCACACTAACCATTTGCAGCAAAAACATATGCAGTGAGAAAAATCAACCCAAATGCCAAAAACTAGAAAAAAAAAGTTCAAGAAACCAAAAAAAGAATCTTGAAAATAATAAGGAATCTTGACTGAAACCCTAGAAAACTTTTTGACTAAAAGAAAAGGACAAATTATATATTAATCACTTGCATCAACAATGAGCAAACATGAGCCTTGATTAAACCCTAAATCACATAACCAATGATCAAATTCAAAACCATTCAAAAGCCCAAGAAAATCTTGAGAAACCAATAAAGAATCTTGATTTAAAACCCTAAACAAAGCAAAACCCAATTCAGAAATCAAGAAATTAAAGAACTTTCTTTACCAGTGAAGAATCTTTACTAGAGAATTGTGTTAAACTTCCAAGATCAAGCATACCCAAAGAAGCATACATCATGGCACAATTTCACACACACACACACAGTAACAGAGGTTTTAATTTTAAAGGGTGATATGATCATATGATTTGAGTGAAGATTTAATGAGGGCCGTTAAAAAAGCACTGACCTGGTTGAATAAATCCAGATGATTTGGTTGTTAAGAGACATTGGGAAAAATACATATTTTACAGGGATTTGCAGTAGTGACCCACATCGAATTCTGAAAGGAAAGCATATGCTGTTTTTCTTACTTTTGATATTTTCATGATGGTTTTATTTGTTTGGTACGAGAAGAGAAGGGAAGCAAGGCATATGCTATAATTATAAAATGGCAAAAGAAAAAATCTAATATTTAGTCACTTATAGAATGTTTTTATGTGTGTTGTTTGTCTGTGAAGCTGTCGAGTATTATTAAAGTGTAATGTAATAATTTAACTTTGATGTTCTGATGACAGACTTTATAGAGTGACAAGTGTCTAAGAATCTAAAATCTAAACCCACACCCACCACCACTAATAACTGAGGGTGATAGCAATTGCTATCAATAGTAAGTGTGCATCAGCCGTAACTTGCCCCATAAGTGACTTAGATTAAAATGATGGTTTTTTCGTTTGATGAAATTGTTGATATAACTGAAAACTTATTAACAATTGTAACTGTCAATTGATACACTATTTCGTGAAGAGTTAGATCATTCCAACAAAACGTTTTATAGATTTCCTAACTATAAAATGAAGTTTTTGGCATGTTTTTGTAAATGTTTTCACACAAATATACATTATTGTTCTTGTTGAACTTTAAGACTCGTGTGGTTAAAACTGTATACCCACAAAATACTTTAATTTGAAAATGAGTTATACACGGTTCAAAAAGTTATCTAATGTAACACCCATCCCAAACCGTCACACTACAACAAGCGATGTAACATGACAATTAAGATAGGAAAGACCCAAACTTCAAATGGACATATCTTGTACTAAGAAATAAGTTACCGGAGCTATAACACGTGAAACTAGGGTGTCTCGGTGAGCATAATGTGAAATAGGACTTAATGAATTGCTACCCCATGCTTAGCAGTTTGCTATGTGGTGAGAAAAGCAATAATGTGACGCAAATACATGTATGCTAACTAATTAGCAGTGGGGACCACTACCATATCCTTAGCAGCCCGCTAAGGGTGCCGAACCCAACCTGTGAAAAGGTGACCTTAGCTCTTATTTAGTACGTTGAATTGAACGGGAACGCTTCTTTGGTAGGAGATTCCTAAGCTTGCGATACTTAGGTGTTGCGAGCTAGTTATCTTTGGTGCACAAGTCGAGGGAACTCTGCATCAATTTTCGTAGATAGTTAACTAGGTATGGTTTTGTCTGATAGTCTAGGATTGTTTACTATAGGCAGGATCTTAGGGTCATGATCAGGTTAGGTATTGGGTAGCCTAACCTTAGCTAGGCATAGGCTGATCAACCATGCCTAAATAATGTAACGTTACTCGATATTAGCCATGGTGATTAGGGGTAATATAATCACCTCTTACCTAACCTAGGATTACTTAAACCCTTGATAGGAATTCAAACCATTACGGGTAATATAACCACATGTTACCTAACCCAGGATTACTTAAACTCTTGACATGAATTCAAACCATGTTCATAGAACATAGACACACGCTACAACTAAGGTGAGTCTATTGGTGTCAATTGTGAGTCATCATTACAAATTGTATGTGAGTCTCGTGGTGTCAAATGTGAGTTGTCATTACAAATTGTATATGAGTTTCATAGTGTCAATCGTGAGTCATTGCTACAAATTATATGTGAGTATCATGATTGTTTTCCCAATATGGTATACCTATGTGAGTCTCATGGTGTCGATTTTGAGTCATCATTACAGATTGTATATCAGTATAATGTGGTACATTGTGAATTGTTTTTCAAAACTATGATATTTGCTTGTAACACCAGTACAAGTAAATGTGGAGGTTGTTACTAAGGAACTAGCGATAAGCCCTCCAATGACCGAGGATGCCTCAGTGGTGCAACACGTTCCTATTTTTTTTAAATCATAATGAGATATTGAGCACTGGGAACTAGTGTTGAGCACTCCTAATTTAGGGAGGCCCAATAGTGAGACATGTGCATACCTATACAAGCGTTGGTTTTGTAAATTAACTTTATGTAAAGCATAATATGAAAATTATAAAGGGTCGTGTTATGAAATGATTGTTATTGTGAAACTATGCATGAGTTCACAAGCATAAGTCAACGTCGAAACTTTACACACATATGTCACATAATTAGCAAGTCGTTCAGAACGGTTGGATTTCCGTTGCTATTAGGTACCAACGGTGTATCACATCTATCCCATGGGCCATTACACATTTGGGAAAAAGACACCTACATGGTGGTGGTGTGAGCAGTATCGATTGAGATTGTTGATTGTGATAGTTCTGATGTTGGCGGCGTCGACGACTATGACGTTGACCATGAGTGTGGTGGTCCGGTGGACGAGTGCAATATTGTGATTCCTTTTGGTGAAATCGATAAACTTTTAGAAGGTGTTGAATTCTTTTACTTGAATACGTGTTTTGAATTTTATATATTTGAAGAAATTTAATCAATTCATCACAATTCTTTTACTATTGGGTAAAAGGTAATTTATAAAAGTAGGTTAATACTCATACGTGTTTTGAAGTTATTAAAATTTAATCATCTAAAGATTAATCTTATATATTTAATAATAGACTTATATAAATAAGAAATTAAAATGTAACTAATTTCTTATATAAAAGTAAAACAAAAGAAGTTTCTTAATGACTTGATGAAAAATCAAGGTATATTTAAGAACTAATACAAAAAAATATGCTAAATAGTGACCCTTTAAACAATGATTGGCAAATTACTTTGCAATTTTTAATGTTAATAATAATCAGTTTAAAAGAATAAAACAATGATTAAGAAGTTACTTTGCAATATTTTATGTTTACTAATTATCGGTTGAAAAGAATAACAAATTAACTAAAAAGAAAAAAACTTAAAAGAAAAGGAATAATAGCATTTATATCCCTTTCATTATCTTAGCAACTATTTGTTTATCTCTTAATGGTTCAGACTCTGTAAGACCCTAACACGCTTTAACTGAAAAGACGCAGCGGAAATACGTACCATAAAATTTCTTTCATTATAAATGTTTTTATTTACTTGAAAGTTCATTTTAAAATAACTCTTTTACAATATATGCATCCTTCGTACTCATTTAATAAAATAAAAGCATAACTTATGTTTATCAAATTACATAATCAAGCATTCCCGTACAATCTATCCTGTGACTCGGTCTTTGATCGCTACTCCTTGTAATGATAATCTGCGATTCGTACAACCTGAACCCACCACATACATTCGCAACATTAGAATACATTATATACAAACAAGATTCTTAATCATGTAGTCTCGTTACGTTCTATCCACATATACTTTCCATCCCGTTATCTTTCTAGATTTAATCATCCATCCAGGTGTCTAATCCTTGGCGAAACTTCAATAATGTACCTGCATTACATTTCATTCTCGAGGCACACTGTTAATAACGTCAATACTTAAATGTATTGAAACCACGTATACAATACATACATAACTACGCACATACATACATACCTTTACTTGCATACATACGCATCTACTTACATACACACATAGTTACGTCTTCACATACGTACTCACATACCTACATGCATACATACCTGCATACATACATACCTACTCACATACATACATTCCTAGACGCGTTTGCCTATGGATTCCCTTTTTACTAATCATGTAGATAAATCCATACTTATACTTACACATGCCTCTATACTTAATTCGTTCCATTTTATGCTTGCGTACACGCTCATCGCATCTCATAAACACTCTACAATGAGTTTAGAATACATTTTGGGACTCCTTATAGGTTACGGGACTGATTCGAATGAATTCTGCACCTTTAATTTAACTTGCAGCTGACGCATGGCCGTGCGTCCAAAGCGCACGACCGTGCGGTACCTACGACGTCAGGAGCGCTGGCAGTGCACAAGCCAATGCATTGATTTACTCGGAAATGCACGACCGTGCGGCCCAAGTGCACGACCGTGCGATACCTCGCGTCGGTTCACTTCGCGTAGACAGTGCATTAGGGCGTCGGACAAAAACTGAAAATGCACAGGGCGTCGGCGACGGCCATAGGGGCGTCGGCGACGACCCCTAATTTTGCCATTTTTCTGCAGATCCGTTTCGTCGTCCGAAAACGCTAAAACTTGCGTAACTTTTAAACCGTTTACCCGTTTAACCTCCCGTTTCTTTCTACATGCTTGTAAATTTACATTTTATCATATGAACTTGAAATCCAACATCCGGTTTAAGGAAAATCTTAACTTAAAGCTCTCGGATTTATATACCCGTTTTCACTTATTCGACCCGTTCATGTTTTAATCCACAAACTTGTGTGATTACTATCAATTTTCGTACTAACTTCATAACCATGAATGTCCCCTAATACCCGGGCATCATGAAGTTTATGCGCCCATTATCAATTTCTACGTGTAAACGTATTGTAACCCGCTAAAGGATTCAAGCACTTTAAACTTAAATCTTGCTTTCCTTTCCTTACATCTTATGTCCACATTATCACATCTAACTATCATTCACCACAACCATATTTGTAAAACCTTACTTGAATTCAATTATCATGTTGATATAACTAATTCCTAACCTTACTTAAATAACATGAGAAGTGATTCCAGAATTCACTTACCTTAGCGTCCGTATTCGCATCCGTTATCTTGCCTCCTTTTGATCCGTTAACCTTCCATGCTTCCATCCGTCTTGATATGATCCCTATACTTTCACATCATCGCAATCACATTCTTATTAGCATACATGATTAAGCATGTTAACGATCATATCAAATGCATATTTCCCATTTGACTTTCATTAGTCGATTCTAGCAAGCATAAGACATATACCCAAATTCACATCCTTTCAAACTCATATAATTCACCATGTCATTCCATATAACGCGTATTGATGTAACATGTACCGTACTACATCCTAATATCCTACCTTTACAACAACAAGTTAAATTATGCTTCCTATGATTAGTTGACTTTCAGAAGTCAACGGTTTATCATATGAACTTCCGACTTATCGACATATATCCGTAACGTCATTTATGTTATATCAATGACACTCTATACATCTCTTACTCACGATGCAAATGTGCTTACCATCACATAATCACCTAGTGATATTAAACACAACGTACAAGTCCCTAATGCATAGTCTTGACTAAGACATACATTCAACCCGAATTCTTGTATGAGTTCTATCTAAAGCACATTTTCCAAGTTAGTATACTACTAATTACATCATTTCCTCATCTCATTCATATATATCAAGCCATTTCATACAATCTTACATCTTAACTACACTTAGACATTTCATCATACATTTGGTGTGCGTACACCATTTAGTGCACATTGTACAACTAATTAAAGCACATTCTTCCTAGTTCATCCATAGATTAACATAATCTTTCACAAATCATTATCATAACCAAGCATCATATGTTTTATATCAAATTATCTATCTAACTACTTTCTATAACACAACTCTAACATTAACATTACACAATTCATCATAAATCTTCACTAAACTTCATCTTCCTACACATTCTAAGTGGGTTTTATCCCAACTCATCAATATAATCAAAATTAAGCATATTACAACTTCCACACGTTGATATTAACTAACATTTAAGTTCAATTTCATAATACATTCACGGATTACACATAACCCACTTCATCAAACATCACCAAAACATTAGATTCAACTTACTTGGTGTCAAGAACGCTTGAGTGATCATAAATCTTAGTTCATGCATCCATTTAACCCTCAAATCCCTTTCCAATTTGATGATTTCTTGTGGGTTAGGGTTCACACCACTTACCCTTTCTCCTGTTCAATCGCACGCACACACCTAGTGTGTGTGTGTGGTTTTTGTTTTAATAAATTAAGCTTTCCAAGTTTGGCACCCTAAGTCTCTCAAGTTTAACTTATCATCATAAATGCTACAAACTTCATTCCCTAACTTATTTATTATGCATTTAATTAAGTTTAATAACTTAGTTATTGTATCTCATTTTATTAAACATGGTAACATGCTAACGAATTTAATAATTCGAATTTTGGGGTGTTACAGACTCATTATTAGTTTAGCACTTAATGGTTTAGACTGTTTGTTTTGCGAGCAGATGTCTGAATGGTTAAGCATTATAATGAGTCTGAATAGTCAAAACCTCTAATCTGAATTGGTCAGACATTTGCCTCTAAACGGTTAAGCATTATACTGGCTCTTAATGGTTCAGACCTTTTACTAGTTCAACACTTAATGGTTCAGACTTTTTATTAGTTCAACACTTAATTGATGTTATCATAATAAGATTTCTAAAATTATATAACATATATATTTGTTAGAAGTAGGAAGCTAGATTTTAAAAAAAATCGACATAACTTTTCTTTTTTACGTTAATGTTTATGTTTTAGTATATATTTGTAGTTTAATCTTTTTTTACTTCTACTTTTTGTTTGGTTTAAAAGTTTCGCCGCAACGCGCGGGTCTAAGTTCTAGTTAGTTCAACCAATTCATAACTTCATGATCTTAAGTTTTTTTTACCACTTTTATTTAAAGGATTATTGGATTTTATCACCCGCAACTATCGGCCTTTGGCCGTTGCCACCCGCAACTAACACTTTGACACCCGGCACCCCCAACTTGACTTTTTGTTTGCACTGGCACCACTCAGTTAAATATTGTTGATGCACGAAATGTCTGTTGACTGCGTCTACAAAAAGTCTGAAGTCAATATTGGTCAATAGGGGGTCAAAGTGTAAATATTAGGTTAGACAAGGTTAGGATCGCTTATATGGTAGTGTATTGTCTTGGACCGCTTTTATGTCATCACCCTGGATCGCTTTTAGGACAAGTGATCTGGATCGCTCATTAGGCCTGTCTTATGAGCGACCCAAGATTAGTATATATATAGGGTGGAGCGGTTCATTAGTGGTAACGATGTATGTGTGTGCTACGGTGCTGAAACTCTGCCTAAATTTCATCAGAAAGCAATAGAAAGATAAGGAATTGAAAGGATAAGCTGTTGTAACTTCATAAATGTTGATTCCGCCTTCATACATGAAGATGAACTACTTCGACTGACTTTTAGGGTCATAGAACGGTCCAACAAGTGGTATCAGAGCTCAGGACGAGGAGTTCATACTACGACAGCATAGATCTGCAGAAATCTCTCTTTTCTACTCACTTTCTCTCATACTTTTTCAGTTTCTAGTGGTTCCAACGGTCAAAATTGTCTGAATTTCGAGTATAACGTGTAAAACTCACTATTAACAAACCCTAGAAAGAATCAGGTGAAAATACGGACTAAAAATGATAAAAACTGGTTAAAAATAGTCGATCGCTTTTTCGGACATTAGGATCGCTTATTTGGACAATCGGTTTGGATCGCTCGAAATTCAGCCTTAGGATCGCTCGAAATAACAATTTGGATCGCTTTTTCGGACAATTTTACCATTAGGATCGCTCGAACGGACGTATCTTGGACCGCTCGAACGATCATATTCTGAACCGCTCGAACGATCACGCTTTGGATCGCTTATTTGACATTGCTGAACCGCTCGAACGGACACATTCTGGTCCGCTCGAACGAACATAGTAGGATCGCTTTTCTGACAAATTGTAGTTCGCTCGAACTTACACTTTGTGGTCCGCTCGAAAGGACATTGTGGTCTGGACCGCGTATTCGGACATTTATTGATCTGCTTTTCTGTCAAGCTGTACAAACAGGATCGCTTTTGTGGTTCTGTTATTTTTTTAAATCAAAGCTTTTCTAAGTGTTGTCTGATTTTGCAGGTACGTTCACGATGGATGATATGTTCTTGAATCCATTTAGTGATATGTACGCATTCACGGGAAGTTCAGGAAACAACGATTCGACATCGAACAATACAAACGAGAATCAACCTAAAGAAAAAAAGAAAGAAGCTTGGGAGTCCGAAAGTGCATTTGGAACGTTTAACAAACCTCCTAAGCTGATGGCTATAGAAGATTACAGCAGGTGGGCAACAAAGTTTGAAGATTGGTTGATGGCATTCGCCTTTCCAAGCTGGAAAAGTATGAAAACTGGATATGCTAATGGAAAGAAGAATGGTGAAGCATTGAGATCAGCTGAAGAAATTGAAGGTTTTGTCGCCGAGCAAAAGTGTGTGGCATTATTGTTTCAATCGGTGCGGGAAGATATCATTTCGTTGATAGACTACTCCAATGCTAAAGACTTATGGGAAAAACTCAAGAAAAAAGTGTATAGGGAGTAACGAGATTATAAAAAATAAGACGAAATTGCTTAAAAAAAGAGTTTGACATGTTTAGTTGTCTTAAGAATGAATCGGTGTGCAAAATGATTGAACGGTTCGGTCATCTAAAGCTGGAGCTTGCACGACATGACATCACTTATCCAAATGAAGAACTTGTTGACAAGTTATTTGATTCATTACCTGATGATATGGATTGGAGGTATTATGCGTTGATGTTAAAGAACACTATTGCTCCAGCAAATCTGACTCCAGATGTGGTGATTGAAAGACTTGAGAGTCATGAGCTAGAGTTGAAAAAGACGTATAAAGTCAATCACTCATCCTATCAGCAGAATCTGGATCTGTATTATCCAAAAAGCTTGATCCCGAAAGCTACCTCTCCGAAAACTGCATTTTCTGCTGAGAATGTTTCTTCAGCAAACAAAGAAAGTCAAAGCAGTTCAAGCAGCGGAAGCCACAGTGGTTATCACAGTGGATCTACGTCTTCTGCAAATCATTCTGATGCGAAGTTTTCTTGTAACATCGCGATAGATCTAAAGAACGCACAGAATTTTGATGAAGAGTCGGCCAAGCAACAAATGGTTTTTCTGGCATCTGTGCTAGAGTCCTATGAAGGTTTGGTGGCTGGAAAGATCGGGAATACAAATCTGACAAAAGAAGACTATGATCAGATAGACCCCGAGGAAATGGAGCTTATTGACATTCGTTGGGCAATGGCAAGTGCTGTTCGACGTGCTCAACGTTTCATGGAAATTACTGGGAGAAAAACGATTGGTGGTCCGTCCACAAAGTTGGGGTTCGACAAATCAAAGGTGACATGCTTCAAGTGTAAGCAGAAGGGTCACTTCAAACGGGAATGTAGAAATGCGTATGCTGATGAGTCAGAGAATCCATTTCGAGACGACTACTACAAAAAGGCAATCTACCATCAGAATAAATCCGAGCCGCCTAGATTGAAGCAGTCTGATGATAACAGAGATAAATCAAGGGCTTTGGCAGTGATTTATGATGACGAGGGGTATGATTGGAGTAAAGAAGTGTTACCGGAAGAAGATGCGGTTGGTTACGCATTCATGGCAAATGATGATGAACCAATTCCATGGAAAGAAGATAGAACAGAAGAGCAAAAATATTGTTATCGAAAGATGATTGCTGAAAACAGAATTTTGAGGATATCTGGAAGCAAGACGAGCAAATAGATGGGATCCAGATAGGGAATGTTATCTTGATTGTTATGGAAACATTGCGATTGATGACAGCACACTTGATATGGAAGCTATAATCAAGGAGATTAAAGAAGATGATGAGTATTGGCAGCACAAGTGGTGGGGAACACCAACATCAAAGATGATTGAAGAAGAAAAAGAGAAAGAGAGAAAGGAGAAAGAAGAGAAAGAGAGGAAAGAAAAAGAAGAGTTTGAGAAAGTAAAGAAGGTTGATACTGGTTTGATCGATACTACACAGGAATTGACAGCTGAGAACCTGGGAAATATGGCTGACAAGGTGCTAGCTGCAAAAGCACTTGAGGTAGATCCTGTTTCTGTTACTAAGTCAAAGGATCAGGTCAGTCAAAATGTGTCAATGAATGTGTCAAGTAACAAAATAGATGGAAATGCTGATTGCAAAAATTGCACTAAACAATGCAATTTTTGTAGCACTGTCACGTATCTGAACAGTGAGAAAATTAAGAATCTGACAACGAAGGTTAGAAATGTTGAGGATCAGATTCTCGGTCGTGACAGAACAGTAAAAGCTTCAACTGAACGAATCAAAGAATTAACAACTCAAATTAAAAATGATAAAACTGAACGAGAGAAAATTAAATGTGAAAATGAAAAGTTAATTCTTGAGAATCGACAAATTTCTGAAAAGTTTGAAAAATTAAAAAGCATTGTCAAAGATAGTGATGATCGAAATGGTAAAACGTATAAAGAAAATGAACATCTGAGAGCTGTTTTGAGGATAAAAGAAGAATCAATTAACAAACAACTGGATGAAATTGCTAAACTAAAACTTAAAGTTCAAGAAATTGAAATTGAAAATGAAAGAATTCAGTTGAAATTAAACAGCTATAGCTCAGCTAGCTTTGTTTTGCAGCATATTGTTCCCAAACCTATAGGGAAAAACAAAGCTGGTGAGGATGTGTTTTCTGATGGAACGGGTGTAGGGTTTCACAAAGTTCCACCGCCAATTTTAGACAACTACACGAAAAAGCAGTCTAGTTTGGTGGAAATTGAGGAAGAAAGTGATGTTACACTTACTGAGAACATTGATGTCACGTTCACGTCTTCCAATGAAGAGGGTGTCCAAAATGATGTGGTGAAAAGTGTGGTAGACAAAGTGCTTAAACCGGATTGTGACACTTCTGAGGAGGATGGGTGTTTTCTAGATAAATACATTCCGAAGCAAAAGTCCAAAAACAACTTACATGATGAATCTGATCTTGTCATGTACAAGATGTCGGGATCGGATAAGTTGTTTTCGGATTCTGAGTTTCCATTAGAGAATGTTAATTTGAACAAATTGACAAATGTTTTCAAACTGGTCGAAGTCGAGTTGTCAGCGGTGAACAATCTGAGTCGAAAGAAAGAGAGGGTTTACAACAAGAAAACTGTTTATCCACCACGTTTTTACAATAACAACAGAAACAACTGGTCGGGTGGTTATCAGGGGGGTAAATCATATCAGAAAAGAAATGTTTCAAACAAAAGATTTGTCGAAAAGAAAGAGTTTGTGAACAGTTCAAGTTCACTTGCTGATGAAGAAAAGGAAATTTTTATAAAATCAAACAAAGAATTTTTTGAGAAGAGAGCGTCACAGGCTCAGTCTGAAGGCACGAGTCGGGTAGCTGATCCTCGTACTTGTTTTAGATGTGAACAGGTTGGTCATATTGCACGAAAGTGTACATATGTGAAGCCTAAGACTGAAGCTGTGAAGGTTCAACAAAAGAAAGTTGATGTGAAGGGTAAAACACCGATGTATGTTGAGAAGATAGTTGTTGGGAAGAAAAATGTTCAAACTGACAACTTGACAGTAAAAACTGAACCCGTAAAGAAGTTGGTAAATCAAAATGATAAATTTTATAAGAGGGTTGCAGTAGCTCAACAGGTGTGGAAACCTAAAATTGAACCTAAAGTTGAGAAGAAAGTTTCAACTTCTGAGGTGAAAAATGCTGAAGAATCAATTACGGTTGATTATGATGCACAATTTCCACCTCTTAAGTCTAAGAATTTCAAAATTCAAATTGCCAAAGTCACGGTTACACCTAAGGCTGATGAGGCCTGGGTGGACACCATGTTTGACTAAACAGTTTGAATTGCCGGAGCTTCCTGGATCGCGAAGCATGAATCGGCATCTTTCTTGAAGTTGTTTAAATGATGATTTGTTATGTGCAGGATCTTCCAAAACTTGTCTCCAGGTGGATAATGGATAGTGGAGCGTCAAGGCATATGACAGGGAAGACCGCATTGCTGTATGATGTGAATAACATTAATGGTGGTTATGTGGGTTTTGCGGGTAATCAAGGAGGAAGGATCATAGGTGAAGGAACGCTGTCAAATGGCGTTATAACGTTTGAGAGAGTTCACTACATCGCTGAGCTGGAGAACAACCTGCTGAGTATCTCCCAGATCTGTGACAGGATGTATACTACTCATTTCACCGACAAAGAATGTTTGATCTTGAAACCGGGATTTGTGATACCTGAAGAGTGGATCATCATGAGGGCACCAAGAGTCAACGATCTGTACGTGTTGGACATGAGCGTTGCTACTACAACCACGGGTCAGGCTCATTGTTTTGTGTCCAGAGCAACGGAAAAAGAGTCAAGGTTATGGCACCGAAAGATGGGGCATATTCACCTAAGGAAAATGAATCACTTAGTGCATAACGACTTGGTCACTGGAGTGAATATTAAAGGTTTTCATCTGGAAGGGGAGTGCATAAGCTGTGTTAAAGGCAAACAGAAGAAAAAGTCACACACTACAAAACAAGTCAATTCAGTTTCAAGACCTTTGGAAAGACTTCATATGGATTTATTTGGTCCAGTGAACGTCAAAAGTATAACAGGAGATTCCTATTGTCTGGTTGTGACTGATGACTACTCCAGATTTTCGTGGGTCATGTTTTTGAAAACAAAAGACGAAACCTTTGATAGCTTGATTGTATTGTTTAAGAAAATTGAGAATCTGTACCAGAGACCGATTTGTAGAATTCGAAGTGACAATGGTACTGAGTTCAAAAACAGTAAGATGAAGGAATACTGTGATGAAAGAGGTATACTGCATGAGTTTAGTGCTCCGTACACTCCTCAGCAAAATGGAGTTGCAGAACGCAAGAACCGAACGCTAATCGAGACAGCCAGAACGATGCTTGCAGATTCCAAGTTACCAATTAATTTCTGGGCTAAAGCTGTTTCTGCTGCATGCTATATTCTCAATAGAGTTCTTACTGTGAAGAAGTTCAACAAGACGTGTTTTGAGCTAATCAATAAACGCAAGCCGAATTTGAAGTATCTAGAACCATTTGGGTCACCTTGTACGGTAATAGAGCCGAATGGCAAGTTTGGTTCAAAGAACTTTGAAGGAATATTTGTTGGATATTCAGGTCCTACACGGCGTGTCTTTGTTCCAAGTGAAAAGCGTATTATTGAAGCAGCGAATGTTGAATGTCAGGGTTACACTATGCCGCCTCAGAATCCTGGTGATTCATGGCGTTATCATTATGACAAACTTTGGGAATCGTTTGACATGAGAGAAGAATCAGAGGAAGAGGAAGATTTCTTTGATGAGCTGGATATTTTACGAGAGTATGAATCGTCGCTCAGGTTTCCAGCAGAGTATTCTAGAAGACCTCGGGAGACTTCAAATGATGATGAAGCAGGTCCTAGTAACGCTGGTGAACATGATGATGAAGTTGCTCCTGGTAATCAGTCGGAGGTGAATGATGATCAAGAAGCTGAAAATAGGCCAGTTTTTTACCATGGTGATTCAGATCTTGAGGGGGAGCAGATCCAGTTGTCAAGTCAAACAAACCAAGTTGGTGAACAAGATGCAGAGCAGAATGTTACTAATCTGGAGGGAAATGTAGAAGTTCCAAGCGAAGTGATGCCGCGAACTCTTTCTTATCATCCAGAGGAGTTGATAATAGGAGAATTGCAATCGGGCGTTCGCACGAGACGTCAAATTGACCAGGGCTTAACATGTTTTTATTCTACAGTAGCACCTTTACAAACTGAATTTTCATTAAGTTGTTTTATCTCGCAGGTCGAACCGAGAACTTACAAAGAGGCGCTTACTGAAGACTCTTGGGTCATAGCGATGCAAGAAGAATTAAGTCAGTTTGAGAAGTTAGGTGTGTGGAAGTTGGTTGATTTACCGGATGGTCAAAGAAAAATCAATACAAAATGGGTTTTCAAATGTAATAGGGACGATAGAGGAGTGGTTGTAAGAAACAAAGCTCGACTCGTTGTTCAGGGCTTTAGTCAACAGGAGGGGATTGATTTTACCGAAGTCTATGCTCCTGTCGCACGACTAGAGGCTATCAGAATTTTCCTAGCATTTGCGTCTTGGAAGTATTTCAAAGTATTTCACTTAGATGTTAAATCAGCGTTTCTTTATGGGAAGGTCAAAGAGGAGGTTTATGTTGGTCAGCCGCCGGGCTTTACTGACCCAATCCACAAAAACAAAGTTTATCTGCTGGACAAAGCGTTGTATGGTCTACATCAGGCGCCGAGAGCCTGGTACGAGACTTTGTCTCAACACCTACTCGCTAACCAGTTCATACGTGGAAAAGTGGATGCCACTCTCTTCACTAAAGTCGTTGATGGTCATCTTCTGATAGTACAAATTTATGTAGACGATATAATTTTTGGGTCAACAAATGAGAAATTACGCAAAGATTTCGAACATGTGATGAAGCAGAAATTTAAAATGTCATCAATGGGGGAGATGAAATTCTTTCTGGGATTACAAGTTGAACAACTTCCTGAGGGAATTTTCATTCATCAAACGAAGTACGTGCATGATATTCTGAAGAAATTTGGAATGTCAAGTTCTACTCCAGCTGCTACCCCACTTGCGTCTAATCATGGGATTCACCCAGATCTCACTGGAGACAGGGTTGATGAGACACTTTATCGATCCATGATAGGTTCTTTGATGTACCTAACTGCTTCACGTCCTGACATCATGTACCCAACGTGCCTCGCAGCAAGATTTCAGTCTAACCCGAGAGAATCGCACATGATTATTGTCAAGAGGATTTTACGATACTTGAAAGGCATACCCACATTGGGGTTGTGGTATCCTCGCAAAGGCGATTTTACACTCGAAGGGTTTTCCGATTCGGATTTCGGATGCTGCAAAATCAACGCAAAATCAACAACTGCAGGATGCCAGTTCTTTGGTCCGAGATTGGTTACTTGGCAGTGTAAGAAACAAACATCTGTGGCGCTATCTACATGTGAAGCGGATATGTTTCTGCTAGCAGTTGCTGCTCTCAGATCCTGTGGATACAGCAACAGATGCGCGACTACGGTTTGCAGTTTCTTAACACACCTCTGTTTGTTTATAATGAGGCCGCAATTAATATAACTAAAAATCCAGTACATCACGCTAAAACTAAACATATTGAGATTCGTCATCACTTTATTCGCGATTGCTTCGAGAAAAAATTGATACGAATTGAGAAAATCCACACTGACGAACAAAAAGCTGATTTGCATACCAAAGCTTTTGATAAAAATCGGTTTCACTATTTGTTAAAACTTAATGGTATGAAATTGCTTTCGGTGTCGGATGGGGTTGTGAGCGTTGATGAGAATACTGTTGCGGATGAAGATGAGAAACAATCTGCGATGGTTTGTCGATTTTTTTCGTGTTTTGGTATTTAGGGGGAGATAGATAGATAGTTGTACATAGTTTATTTTGAGATAAATACAAAAACAGTAAAAAATGCGAAAATCCAAAAACATGATAAAATTGAAAAAAAAGAGCTTGTGTATATAGGGAAAATGATACTACATCAGCTAGACAATTACAGTATGCTAAAGATTTGGAAAGACAAAATGAGTTAAACAGTCTCACTAACGATGTGTCGATAGGTTTTCGTACATTTAGTAGATTTATTCGGGATATAAACCTAAAATTTCAAACTTGTGAAATTCGTGGGGAACACTACTTGGATATATAGGTAACCCCTGAAATCTCGTTTGAAAGGTCTCGTATTCTGATATACTAGGTGGTTATACTCTATGATGTCTGGGGTATTATTCCGGGACTTCTGCTGAACGGTGGTTCTGACCTAGTCCTTGGCTAATACTTTATCCAAGATGCTTGAAATATAGCATGAAGCCCTCAGCTGGTTAGACAATAAAATTGATAATCAGTTGTTGTAGCTGAAAAGATCCTCTAAAGGGGACACACTGCAAAGTCGAAACTGATATCTCTCTGCTGAACGGAAGTTCTGACCTGAGATCACTCAGTTCTCGCATTTAACCCCTAATTTATGTACAGACATCATTGTAGTATTCTTGCATGTAAGATTGAATATTGAGATTCTGGATACGGGAGTATATTCAAGAGGTGGGACACATGAATTGATCTATGTTATTAAAACACTTAAACAATATCCTGAATAGATTGAAGTTTGTATGAGAATTTAAGATGGATCAGTATATCGACAATCGAGGTGAATTGTTTAAGTCTGAATATGTAATGTAGCTTAACGGTACTTGTAATCTGTCTGAAAAGCTGATATGATTCCCTGACACGCTCACCAAAAATAATTTTTGTAAATAGTTTATTTTCCGCAATTTAAGTTTTCTGTTATTTCATTTCTTAGTTTAGATCATCTTAAAATCCAAAAAGATTTTATTTCTGCTTTATTTTAGACAAACCAGAGTAGAAAGTTGATTGTCGGATTCTAGCAAGATGAAGCAGATGCAGGAGATTCTGAGCTGAAGAATGAGGAGAGCTTACATTGATGGAAGTTTGTTTGTTTTCAAAGTTACAAACAAGTTCATTAAGTTGATACTTGTTATTTTAAGAAAATTGGAAAATTGTTTTACTAAATCAGTTTGTTCCGTCAACAGATCAACCAGGGTCATTAAATTGAACTTGGTAGATTAATCAAGTATTCAGGGTCATTAAATTGAACTTGAAAACTTGAGTGGAGTTCTAAAAGCTGATTGAATTAGTGTTCATTGTTTGAAAAGATAGATTGTAATGTTATTGGTTGAGTAACAGGTTTGGACGATATTTCCCAACGGAGGCAAACTGCAAAAGCTTGAACCAGATATCTCAAGATTCCAGCAAACTGAGAGGGGGAGTCTGTGAAAGGGGGAGTCTGGATCAACTGCTATTGGGAAGCTGAAGTTAGAGCAAGGTGTTAATGCTGAAACCTGTAAAGAATGCGTGTGAAGATAGACAGAGTTGGTGAAAAGACAAAGACTAAAGACTATGGATCTGAAGATGCTAAAAGACTACGTCAACATCCAAGGGGGAGTCTGTTGATGCACGGAATGCCTGCTGACTGCGTCTACAAAAAGTCTGAAGTCAATATTGGTCAATAGGGGGTCAAAGTGTAAATATTAGGTTAGACAAGGTTAGGATCGCTTATATGGTAGTGTATTGTCTTGGACCGCTTTTATGTCATCACCCTGGATCGCTTTTAGGACAAGTGATCTGGATCGCTCATTAGGCCTGTCTTATGAGCGACCCAAGATTAGTATATATAGGGTGGAGCGGTTCATTAGTGGTAACGATGTATGTGTGTGCTACGGTGCTGAAACTCTGCCAAAATTTCATCAGAAAGCAATAGAAAGATAAGGAATTGAAAGGATAAGCTGTTGTAACTTCATATATGTTGATTCCGCCTTCATACATGAAGATGAACTACTTCGACTGACTTTTAGGGTCATAGAACGGTCCAACAAATATTCTCTAACTGGGTTTGTTTTTTAGGCTGACATGGCATATTTTGATGACGTGTCTGATGAGGTGTCATTATGAGGTATGAGGTGGCCACTTATATATATAACAATATGTATAGGTAAATCTCCCAAATCAAAAACCCTGCTCAATATAAAAAATCAAATCATCATCATCATCTTCATCGTTCTTCATCTTCACCCCAAAATCAAATCATCATCATCTTCATCTTCAACGGTTCATCATCATCTTCAACGGTTCACCATACAAAATCGAATCAGCATCATCTTCATTGGTTTATCATTACACACAACCACCGATTTACAGCCACCACCCTCGAATCATCATCATTTTCATCGGTTCAACAACAACCACCTCCCGCCACCACCCTCCAAACCCACAACCACCGATTTACAGCCTCACAAATAAAACCTAAATTAACGTCCGATTCAAGCCTTCAAACAGATCTGCAAATCGGAAAAAAAACCCACTGCTCGTTTCCGTTTCGAAGAACCCAAAACCGAATATAATGGTGGTCGGAGATAATGGTTTTAGGGTTTCATGTTTTGTTTCTGTTTCTATATTGACGTATTTGTGATTTAGGGTTTCGTGTTTTGTTGTTGTTCACCGGAGATGATGGTGGTTAGTGGGTCTATTTCGATGGCGGAAGGTGGGGCAGTGGTGGGCGGTGGTAGTTGGTGGAGTGGTTTTTGATGGTTGACGGTGGTGGTGTAGAGGGGTAGAGAGAGATGTAGAGAAAGGGGCGGTGGTGGTTGGTGGAGACAATGGTGGTTCTTGATGGTTACAGGTGTCGGTTCTTGGTGGTGGTGGAGAGGGGTTTAGAGAGAGATGTAGAGTGGGGGTTGTGGTGGTGGTGGCTGGTTGTATATGAAGGTGTTTGTACATATACATACACATATTGTTATATATATATTATATTATATTAATTATAGTAATTAAAATATACACATAAGCCCCCTATAGTAATTAAAATATACACATAAGCCCCCAAATATCCACCTCATCTTGCCACACAGGAAATAAAGTGCCACGTCGGAAAAATGACTAACCAAGTTAGAGGATATTTAACTGAGTGGTGCCGGTGCAAACAAAAAGTCAAGTTGGGGGTGCCGGGTGTCAAAGTGTTAGTTGTGGGTGGCAACGGCCAAAGGCCGATAGTTGCGGGTGATAAAATCCAATAACCCTTACTTAAACCCTATCGAACAAGGTAAAACATTTGGTCCCTTATCAAGTCTACTATTTTACTAAACATTCAAAGAACTAATATTACGCTACCGTGTTTAAAAAAAGGTGTCTTGATGTGTTATGGTTGGATGGTCTAATTTGTCATGATTTTGTATGTTTTCACTTGGGATTATGCTTGGAATATGGTCACTTTGTGTGTATTTTGGTTGTGTAGGTTTGCAGCAAAGATATCATGATTTGTTGGAGCTTTACATCTACACAAGGATGGAAATAAAGCAAAGACAAGCATGGACGTAGCCCTACTCTTACTCAAATTTGATATTTGGGTGTATTGCATGGGAATTTTAAAGATATATGAAAGTTGACTTTAGAGAAGCCGTTGCCCTACTCTCCTGTGCGTAGCCCTACTCTCCTAGGCGTAGCCCTACTCCTGCAAACGAACAAAAAACAGTTCTGGACGATTTTTGATGTTTTTCTATGAAGTTTTGACCAAGGAACTCGATATTCAACACAAGGAGGTGCCAAGGGACGACCAAGGAAGAAGAATCTTGAGTGAAAAAGCCTTTCTATCATCCTAATCATGTCTTTCACTTCCGAATTACACACTTCATCATCATTTCACACCATCATGAGTAACTAAATCATTCATGGTTGCATCAAGGTCTAGGGTTTGATTTCATATGGTATTCAATCTGAATCGTAAGTACATTTGACATGGATTTGCTTTGATTTGTTAAGGACTTGACATTTTCTTTGTGATTTCATGTGTTTATCATGTTTCAATGTTGAACAAGTTACTATTTTGAACTTCACAACATTGTTTCTTCTATTTGGTGTTTATCATTAGAGAACAAGGTGTTTTGATTGATAGCGTTGGATAGTGTTTTGATAATTGATAATAACCTCATCCTACAACATAAATTATTCGGTCTAGAATCGTTAAAAAGAGTTGTTGTTTGATTGAAGAGTCCATTGATTATCCAATGTGTGAATGTGGTAAACTTCACTATGTCTATGTAGTGATTAACATGCTATTGAATTAGATTGTTTATTGAATGTGCAACCCGATCCTTGGTGTGACCATCTTTTAATTACTTGTGATAAAATCAATCACTTTAGGTTTTACTTTTGCGAATTACTTAATCTAAACAACTCAATCAAAGAATCAAGTTTATATTATGTTCATGAATCAATTGAGTCTAAACACTAACCAGAAGCTCTTCGTGGTTCGACACCCTACTTGCCCTAACTAAATTAAGGTATTTAGGAACACAATTTTCTCTATCTTTGATCGGTACATCGACGCCGATCATGTCCAAACACCAATCCGTCAAACCGAAGTGTTTTAGCCGATCTGGTCAACCAAGCAACCCCACCGGTTCGATTTAGTTTCTTCAAAAACCATAGTTACCAAAAAGCCTAGAAATCCTATAAAAAAACCCGACCAGACCAGACCGTAAATACACAAGGAAAGAAAGAAATTGGTTGGTGTTGACGATATTACCCTTGACCTTATTTCACTATTTACGAATAATAGTAAGACCCACTCGCAACACTCCTTTCAAAACCCTTGGACTAAAACCCTCCTACCGATTTCATCTTACAAAAAACGCCCAAAAGCCAGAACAACAAACAATTAAAATTGAACCGTGGATGTAAGTCCAATCAACCCAACTAACCCGCTTGGTTCAATTCATTGAAATCCCGTAAAAACCGGTCGAACCAAACCATAAACACTCTAACAAGAAACAATTAAAATTGAACCGTGGTGGTCAGTCCGATCAACCCAACTAACCCGCTCGGTTCAATTCCTAAAAACCCGTAAAAACCGGCCGAACCAAACCATAAACACTCTAACAAGAAATTGGTTTGTGTTGACGAAACTACCCTTACCTTATTTTAGTATTTTCTACTACTACTAATAAGACCCAATCGCGGCACTCTCCTCTTTCAAAACCCTTGCGAGACTGAAACCCTCGCCGCCGACCACCACACACTCACCGATAATAAGCCAGAATGAGTCGGAGCTTAGGTATTCCGGTGAAGCTTCTCCACGAGGCCGCCGGTCACATAGTCACCGTAGAACTCAAGAGCGGAGAAGTTTACAGAGGAAGCATGATCGAATGCGAAGACAACTGGAATTGCCAGCTGGAAAACATCACTTTCACCGCTAAGGTTACCTTTCTCAAACTCAATGCATTCTATCTATTGTTGTGTTTCATCTTTATTTGTTTCTTTTTTTCAAGCACTTACTGAAACCCTAATTTTTTTGGTCGGTGGTTCTGCAACTGTAAGGGCGTAATTCTATGATTACTGATAAAGGATGAATGGCCATTGAACACTGAAATAGTTTATAGTTGTTTTTTAAACCCTAACAGTGATTTGAGTAACGTGCGGAATCTATAACATAGTGATTTAGTGATGAAATGTGTGTCACATTAGTAAAATTGTAAAGATTATATATGAAATTTGAGAGTAGGATCAAATACAAAACAATCTTAATCTAAGAAACATAGGAAACCGGGTCAAACGAACTTGCGTTGGAACTGCTCGTCGAACCCTATTCATATATATAGTTAGGGTTTAGTTTTGGATTTCAGCTTTAGGGATTAGTTTTAGGGGTTAGCATTAGGATTTAAGGTTTAGCTTTAGGGTTTATAGTTTGGATTTTAGGGTTTGATCGTCTAGTTCCAATGTCGCTGGAATGGGCTCAATCAGAGTTTGTTTGACTGGATTTCCTGCATTTTATAGGTTATGGAGGTAGGACATTCTGTACTGGAACCAATTTCTGAAATTTGAAAAGAGTGATTTGACATTTGGGATCATTATAACTGACTCATTAATATTAGTTAGTGTTGTTGCAGCAATGTAATCTTTCTTTTGTACCTGGCTATGGCTTTTCAAGAGCCATGAATGTAAAATGTATGTTACTTGGAAATTTTGTTACTACAATGGTATTTTTGAAATTTTAAAGCCAAGTATGGTGCTTGGTTTCTTACATATTTAGTCATCCTTGAAGTTCAGTAATCAAGGTACACTAGTTTAAAATATAACCCCATTATTGTGCTCCTGCTCTTATGTTATTGAGGTTGGTTTGTTTTAATTTTTATGGTGAGAAGTTTGTTTTGAGTATTTGTGGAATGGCAGTTTGAATTCTGTCGAAAGGTTGCATGCTTTCTATCATATAATGTTCAGTTAAATGGCTGTTTATTTAGACGAGTTGTGCCTTTTTATCCCCTCTTTGATCTGTATTTCTTAATTATATTTGTCGAAGGTGTTTTCTTTTGTCTTCTGCTGGTTATGCTTTTTTTTTTGTCTGTACTTTTGGATAACGGTTTTACTAAATAGTGACGACGAAGACAATAGCGCTAGTGCAGTAGAATTTCATATTGTTTATATGTATACAGAATATCTATGTGGTTATCCAGCATCCACAAACTTATTTGGAAAACATTTCTGTTTTTACTTAATGCATTAATTAACTTCAACTCTGTTTTTTATTATCGAATCAAGTTTTTTTAACAAATGTATTCTAATTTTGGTCTGCATGTCTGCAGGATGGAAAGGTGGCTCAACTTGAGCATGTCTTTATTCGGGGAAGCAAAGTCAGGTGAGTATTCGTTATCTGATGTGTGTATGTATGTGTGTGTATATATATTGATTTTTTAGAAAGTGTGAACCAGAAGCCAGTTTTTGACGAACGCTTAAGTTTTCAGAAACTCAAAGTTGCTTTAGGCTTTTACCGTTTTTGTAAAAATAGCTACAGAATCTCAACAAGGGATTATCAATCAACTTGTGTAATCAGTTGACTCTTGTCAACTACTAAACGTCGGAACAGCCAAACAGTAAAATTACTCGTTTAGAAAAGTTACATTTGCACCAATGTGCATACTATCCGATATGTAATTAAATTCTCATGTGCACATACTCTAAAGAATAACATTTGCTTTCATATATATTTAATTGGGCCACTTATACGTCTTGTTTTTTCTTACACGATAAAGTGAAATGCTAAATTTCTCTAACTGAATTGAGCTTAACATATATTTGCAGGTTCATGATCATACCAGACATGCTTAAGAATGCACCAATGTTCAAACGCTTAGAAGCTAGAATTAAGGTACTTTTTTCGCTCTCTCAATGTGTGCATATCTTCAACTATATATTCATCGCTAAATCATACTTTTTTTAATCTTGAAGGGCAAAGGTTCAGCACTTGGTGTTGGCCGGGGACGTGCTGTGGCTATGCGTGCTAGGGTAAGTATCATGATAATCTCTCACAATATATATATTTCCTTTTATGTTGTTACCTTTTTAAATAAAGGGTAAATTACTTTTTGAGTCCCTGTGTTTTAAGGGTTTTAACCACTTGAGTCCAAAATCAAAATGTTTAACACCCTGAGTCCCTATAGCCACTTTTCTTAACCATTTGAGTCCAAATTTCTAACACCATCCAAAATGTCTGTTAATTCAAAGGGCATTTTGGTCAATTACACCAAATGTACAAGTCAATAACGCACAATGTATTTACAAGTTAATTTTACCAATATATATACACACAAACAAACACATAAACCTCTGTTTCTTTCTCTCCGCCTTAACCACACACCACCACCACCACCACCACCGCACTAGCCACCACAACCGCCGCCATCACCAATATCAACCACCACCCACACTATCAACGCCACCACCAACCGCCACAATCATAAACCCCCATCATCAACGCCATCACCTCTGACCACTACCCACATAACCCCTGTTTCTCCTGCTAAACTTCACAGGTTTGTCATCAACGCCATCACTATTAGATTCAAAATTCATAGCAGAAACCAAAACCCCTTATCAGTACAAAACCCCTCTATCTACACAAACACAAAAAGTAGCATCAGAAATTATCACAGTACAAAACCCCTCTATCCTTCAACCCGACCCATGCCCTAGACAGAACAAAACCCCCTTATCCTTCAACCCGACCCATGCCCTAGACTGAACAACATTTACAGAGCACCTGGAAGCCAAACGAGGGGAATTTGAGCAGGTGTTACTAGTGGCAAAAGGGTTTCTGCAGGTTGTAGATTCGGTTGCTCCGACGACCGTACACGGTGCATCTCCAAATGCGTCTCTGGCTCACCGGATCTCTGTTCCCGGTGCACATGGGCATCATCAGCCGGAGAAGAACACATGAGATCTGTTCCCGGTGCACACATGTATCATCAGCCGGAGAAGAACACACGGGTATCATCAGCCCTAGACTGAACAACATTTACAGCAACCAGTGATTATATCTGAATCGGTTACTCAACCGAAAGAAGAACACATGAGATCTGAGTTGATTTCAGAGAAGATACATGATGTTTCACTGGCTAGGAGAGCGATTGGTAGTGCCGTACAGGAATTTATTCAGGTGGATGATAAGATGAATGATTCTTCTATTGAAGAGGACGATGATGAGAGAGAAAGAAATACGAGAGAGAAAGTTGAAGAGTTTTTAGAGAGATACAGATAATGAGAGAGAGATGTAAAATAAATTAGTTTTTTTTTTAATTATAGGGGTAATTTGGTCATTTAACAAAAGTTAACAACAAAACTCTAACTTTGTTAGAAATTTGGACTCAAATGGTTAAGAAAAGTGGCTATAAGGACTCAGGGCGTTAAACATTTTGATTTTGGACTCAAGTGGTTAAAACCAATGTTTTAAAAACCGGTTTTTAGATCAAACCGGATTAGGCTAAAAAATGGTTCAACCGGTTGAACCAGGTTGTACCGAGCGGTTCAACCGGGTTGACTAGCTAACTCTATAATTTCATAAGTTACAACATAAACTCAAAAGTTAATCCAAAAATGAATGATTATGTATTAAAAGATGAACCAAAAGTAAATCCATAATAAAAACTAATGCAAAAGATAATCGAAAATCATTCAATTTTCCAACAAGCTCTTTTAAATGAATGTGTACAATATGTTTAAGCCATTTGAGTGTTGAATACATCAACTATTTTCGTTTATACAATATTAAATAAGAACTTTTAGTTACCAATAATCATAATATATAAAAATTACATAAGATAAGTATAACATATATATTGAAAATAAGTATCAACTCAAACTAAAATAACCCTGTGCCGGTACCGGTATTATGTTTCAAACCGGTATACCGGATTTTACCTCCGGTACAAACCTTATGCCGTTTCACTTATTTACCGGGGTGTTTCGTATCGGATTTACATATGGAAACGGTAATACCGGTATAACCGGCCGGTATTTACCGGTTTTTAAAACATTGGTTAAAACCACTAAAACACAGAGCCTTAAAAAGTAATTTACCCTTAAATAAATAATTGACATGTTAGTTATAATTACAATAATTGTGGTTTGCTGTCATGTAAAGTTATGCCCATTGGTTTATTTTTTCTAACTTGTTCCAAGTGCTGCTTACTAATTGTGATTTGCTGTTATGCAGGCTCAGGCGGCGGGTCGTGGAGCCGCGGGTCCTGGTAGAGGGAGGTGATTTTTTTCTAAATCAAAGTTAAATGTATCATCACTTGAAAGATGGCTTCTAAGCCAGTTAGGTTTTTGTTTTGGCTTGTAAGATTCGGATTTATCTTTACTTTTATTCTCTAATTCTGTTCTAGATGTGGAGTTGTGTTGCACTTTGTTGAAAGCTCAAATATGTTTCATCCTATTGTTTAACTGCACTAGGATTTGAACCCTAGTCTTCTTCCCAAATGACAGAGTCTCTACCATCTAGCCAAAGCTAGAATAACATTATATTAAATTATTAATAATTTTTTTATAGGTGTGAACAAAGAAAGACGCGTCCCTCAACTAAAATCTTTTAACATAAGACTGTCTCTAGCATGTCCGTTCCCCTGTCCCTTCACCCCTAACCGATGCCACGTTTTAATGGAGAGTCTCCTCCTCTCTCATCTCCCTCTCATAGCGACCTCACAGACGTGCCCTTGTGCAAGGGTTGCCCCTACACTCTCTTTTTCACGCTCTCTAGCCGCTATCTCTTTCCTCCACCTCCTTTGCTACTAGGGTTGTAAACGAACTGAACGAACATGGGCAAGGCCTTGTTCGTGTTCGTTCGTTAAGGATAGAATGTGTTTGCGAACGGTTCATGAACACTTACTGAACAAGATTTTATGTCCGTGTTCGTTCATTAAGGAAAGGAACGTGTTCATGAACGGTTCACAAACAAAAACGAACATAGATAAAATTGGAAAGACGGCAGTGGCTATAGGTGGATGATGAGAGGGACCGACAGTAGACCTTGAAGCCCTAATCGTTGAAGGAAAGTGGAATGGCGCATAAACAAGGTGGATATAGGGTTTTTCTGTTTTATCTGTTCGAGTAATGAGATAAATAAAAAATTAAAGAATATAAAAAGTTTAGATAAAATATGTAAATGCTAAAAAATCTTTAATGAACATGAACGAATGCTAACGAACAGATTACCGAACATTCACGAACACAACTGAACGAAGGAGACATTTGTTCATGTTCGTTCATTTAACCAACCGAACGGAATTTCTTGTTCATGTTCATTCATTAACTAAACGAACAAACTTAAACGAATTTTTCGCCGAACGATTCACGAGCTGTTCGTTGAACGTTCAGTTCGTTTACAGTCTTATTTGCTACATCTAAAGCGGGTGAGGACGAGCCTCCCTTCTCCTCAAGCGTTGGAGATAATCTTAAAGAACAAAAGCAAGTGATATTATCCACAACAAGCATGGGTGTCATCTAGATTATGTACACAAAACTAGTTTTTGCCCCGCCCGCGTTGCGGGGCAATAAACCGAATATTTCTCGCTCATAACATGTATATCTGTGTTTCGGTTACTTGTACATACTACTCATAACACGATCTCAAAAAAATTACATCGAGTCAACCAATTAAAACAAAAACACTACCATACTTTTACTAAAAAAAAAAAAAAAACTAAAACGATGGAAAAACTATAATTTTAAACTGCGAGCAAATTTGTAATTTTTCAGGACAAATGAGCATGTACCAGGCATGAAGGCATGACTGGACGAATAAAAATTACACTTATGCCCGCCCGCGTTGCAGGGCGTTAAATCAAATATTTCTTAGTTTCATAACATGTATGCATGTATCTAGGTTACTTGTACATACTACTTATAACACGATCTAAAAAAATACATCAAGACAACCAATTAAATGAAAACACTACCATAGTTTTGCTAAAAAAATTAAAACAATAACAGGTCTGTAACTTTGAGTTGTGGGTAAAATACTAATTTGTTAGGACTAATGAGCGAGTGTTAGACAACTGCTTGACACAATAAAAGTTACACTGAGTCAACCAAGCAAAATAAAACAGTATTATAGTTTTGCAAAAAAAAAAGTAAAACGATGGCAATATCATAATTTTTAACTGGGGGAGAAATCGTAATTTTTGAAATGGGAGCAAATCATAATTTTGAACAGGGGCAAAATCGTAAAAATATTTTGAACTGGGGGCGAAATCATAATTTTAAACTGAGGGCAAACTCATAATTTTGAACTATGGCGAAAACATAATTTTATTTTGAACTGTGGCCAAAAACGTAATTTTGAGTTGGGGGAAAATCGTAATTTTTAGCTAGGGGCAAAAGCATATTTTTATTTTGCATGGGGGGCAAAAGCGTAATTTTAAACGGAGGGCGAAACCATAAATTTAAACTGGGAGTATAATTAGAAATGGGTTTTTGAACTGAGGGCAAAAGCGTAAATTTTGAGCCAGACCAAAAATATAATTTTATTTTGAATTAGGGGCAAAAACGTAATTTTAAACAAAGTATGAAACCGTAATTTTAAGCTGAGAAAAAATTAAATTAAAAATGGGTTGGTCCAATAGGAAAGTGCCAGACAAGCTGTCTGACACTATTCCCTCAACCTCAAAATGTATATGTAGTAAATTTTGTATTATTTATTATATATGAGATTCTCTGATTATAAAACTTTTTTTTTTCAAGAAAACAATGTTGAATTATTGAACAAAGTAATATGAAAGTAGGGTTAAGTTCCCGTAAAAATAAAATAAACGTATGAAACGTACGAATTGGGGGAAAAAGCAAAAGATGGCGGTGGCAATCTGGTAATTATCAGCAACTTCAAAATTGTAGGGTAATTTTGTAAATGTTCATGTAGAGTAATTTTGTAAATGTTCATGTAGAGTAATTTTGGTCGTGTAGGGTAATTATCAAAATTACACTACCCCCCCCCCCCCCGAAAAAAAAAAAAAAAAAAACCTAAACCACCCCTATTCCCCCAAAAACCTAACCCCCCAACTAAAAGCTAAAAACTAAACCATAAAGCTAAACCCCATAACTAAATGCTAACAAAATTACTCTACAAGACATTTTCCAAAATTACTCTACAGAAGTCAAAATTACTCTAGTAGAGTAATTTGATAATTACCCTACATTTCCTAAAATTTCTCTACAGATGCTCAATTACTCTACTAGAGTAATTTTGAAGTTGCTGATAATTACCAGATTGCCACCGCCACTTTTTGCTTTTTCCCTAGTAATTTTGAAGTTGCTGATAATTACCAGATTGCCACCGCCACTTTTTGCTTTTCCCCCAATTCGTACGTTTCATACGTTTATTTTATTTTTATTTGATCTTTATCCTATGAATGTAATCAAAGAAAAGTCAAATTAGTAAAAAATCAAAAACAATCTCTTTTAATATTATTTAAACAAAGACGGTTACAGACTAAAGACTAATGACAAGTAGACGAGCAACATGCTGCGTCGCTACCTCCTTCTGAATAGCAAACCCTACCCTGCTAAACACAAAATTCTGTCCCTTAACATGCGCGGTGTTACTGCTTACCACCTGCTGAACCCGCTTGAGGAACCGCACCTCGTTAGGGGCGAGAGCGCCAAAGATATCGAAAGCGAACGGGACGAACACGTACTGATTCTCGATGCAAGCTTTTTCGTGCTTAGCTACTTTGTCCGCCTCCACGTTGGTTATCGTCTGGCCAGCCATAAACTCGTGGTCTCTTAGCCCAACGAGGCGGGACACACCTGTTAAATCGATGCACGCGTGTTTCTCTTCTTCCCATCCAAAAAGTTTATATAAAAAATAAGAGTAGCTAAATCACAACTGTATGAATGAATCTAATATAGATATTAGTCAAAACACAAATGTATTAATGAATCTACTATACATATTACGGATAATTATAAGTTTATAACATTTTAATTAATGTGTATTAAATGCATTAATTGCGATGATAATAATCTTTTAATTATTCTCAACACAAATATCGAATGTATGGTGGGTGGTATTTTTTTTTTATAATTAACTTCATTCACAAACCGGCCGATCGAAACCGGGCCAACCAAAAAACAACAACCAAACAACCAATTACATATCTACAAAAGAAATCCACTCTCCCCAATCTATCCCCTTGAATTTAGACCTATTCGAGAACCATAAAAAAACCCGTAGCCTTAATCTCACTAATGATTCTATCTATCCTGAAGGGAGTGTTAGAAAAAACCAAATTATTTCTAGCTCTCCATAAACTCCAGCACGTAATCCTGATTATGCCTTGGACCGCATCCTTCTTTTTCTCCGAGACCTTGAGGACCTTGTGAAGATCAAGAAGATCCTTAATCGAGAAAGCAAAAATATCAGGGATTTTACACCAAGAGCTAATTCCGTTCCACACGTTCGACGCCACAAAACACGCAATAAAGAGGTGCTCAAAAGACTCTTCGTCCGTACCACAAAAAGGACACATAAAGTTACCGACTGGGACGTTTCTTCTCCTTAATGCTACACCGGTAGGAATCCTATCCATTTCCAGCCTCCACGCGTGAATATTACATTTTGAAGGGATCCATTTGCACCGCTCCATTATGTATCCGTTGTTTCCCCCACTATCTGAAAGAAGAAGATGTTTAACCGCTTTCACGGAGAAAACGCCGGCTGGATCAGACGCCCAAAGCCACCTATCGACCTCATCAGACAGCTGAACCTGATCGAGAATGGACATAAGCTGCTGCAGGTTATCCAACAGTCCTTGATCGGATAGAACCGACTTCCAGTTCCACTCGAAAACACGAACTGAATCTTGAACTTTAATCCTGTCCGCTACTAAACTCTTCTTTTCCATTTCCATCCTAAACAAATCCGAGAATAGATGCTTAAGCGGCTCATTGGAGACCCACGGATCGAGCCAGGATGCAATTTCTTTTCCGTTTCCCACTTTTCCTTTCATAAAGTTCCGAAGCGAAACTCCTCCAACCTTCGTGTTGATAAAAACTTTAGCAATATTGTTCCAAACACCACTAAACGACTTCTTGAAAGGAATGCATTCCCATCCAACTCTGCTAAAATGAAACGCATCAATAATTCTTTTCCATAGGAAGTTTTTTTCCGTTTTATATCGCCATCCCCATTTCGAAAGAAGCGACGTGTTAACCTCTTTGAGTTTATTCAACCCAAGACCACCATCTTTCTTATGACGAGAAACCTTGTCCCAATTCACCCAATGCATCTTCCTTTCCTCGATTGAGCCTCCCCATAAAAATTTTTAATCATAGCTTCCAAATCCGCAATCACCTTCTTAGGAGCTTTGTAAAGCGAAAAATAATATCGCAAACTTTCCAATACCGATTTAATAACTACCACCCTACCCCCAATCGATAGAAGGTGAGACTTCCATTTTGCAAGATGGGTACGAAATGTATCATACACCGGTTGCCAATTGTTGACCCGATTCATATTGGCTCCCACTTTAAGCCCAAGATACTTAAAAGAAGGAGAGTCCGGCTTACAACCCACCTCATTGGCCATAACCCCAATTTCTTCATTATCCACACCTATGCCATAGAGATTTGATTTTTGAGAAAAATGCTCGGATAGTCCCTGTGGTTTGCTCTATTTTCACCTTTAGTCCCTAACTTTCTAAAATTACACATATAGTCCCCAAGTTTTGCAATTTCGTTCCCGAATAGTCCCTCACGTGGATGGAGGTAAGTTTTTGATGTTAAATAGGTGTAAAATTACTAACATGCCCTTAGTGTTAAATTAATAATAAAAAAATTAAAATAAATATAACTTATATTTAAAGTTTTATATGAGACTCACCACCCACCACTTCATCTTCTTCAACCTTCACTACCACCACCACCATAACTAACCCCTATCCCCTTTCCCTCCTCTGTAGTCAAACCTATGACCACCTAAGTTAAAGTTGCTGCACCAGGTGGTTCAATTGAAAGGTGAATCTTAACTTATAATTATATGTTTTACATAATTTCTTGAATATTTATTTGTCAAAGCTGAAATAGAACTATAAAGAGCATGCTTATGATGAATCTTGATCTAGAGAAGACGGTAAAATAATGAGAGTTGGATAATTAGCTGCAACGATACCAGGTGCAACAAATTTAACTTGTGGGTTTTAATCACAATCGATTGATCTAAGTCAGAGGAGGTAACTGAACCGGAAGGGTTCTAGTCCCATATTCGTTTTTTTATTTCAAGGATCAGAGGTAGAACTGTTGTTTGGATACAAAACAATAAAAGGGCAAAAGTAGAAAAACAAAAATTGAGAAATAATTGATTTTAGAAATCAATTACACGTACTTTTTTATGTTGATTTGCAAGTTGTTTTGGATGGTGGGGGTGGTGGTGAAATGTCGGGATGGTGGTGAAGGGTGGTGGAGGATAGGAAAGATGAAGTGATGGTGGTTTGATTCTTGCAGACAGAAAAAGAGAAAGAGGAAGAGAGAAAGGGGGAGGGGGGTGGGGGTGGGGTATGTTGGAAATTTAGTGAAAATGAGTTTTTTACTAAATATTTGGACATCAATAATATTTATATATGTGTTGTGTAAATAATTATTTATGGGTTTGTGTTCAAACTATGTCCAAATAGAGCTAAGATGAATGATATATCGAAGCTTGAAGTTGTATGTTTGGAACAAACAAAGATGAGAAAAAAATGGATTGAGATTTGTCACATTGTCCCACACAGGTGGGATGACAAAACTCAAAGTGGTATATAAGGAGGAGCACTCCTTGAAAATTGTTTTTCTTAAAGGCAAACACTAGTGGGGTCCAAAGGGTGCGACGCACCCGCACATATGCGCGCATGACATGGGCTATAGGCCCAATGTGGTGCGCTTTGAACTTCGCACACCGCCGTTGTATTTTTGCCCATGAGCGCACGGTCAGATACATGGCGGGTCCGCTTATGGCGCACCCTTGGGTGGCGTAGGCGGATGCCTTGGCATGGCGCATGGCGCACGTCATTGGCTATGGCGAAGACTGCAAGTGGCACGCGAGTATGGATGGCGCATAACCAGGTGGCGTCCTAGTATGCGTAGTGGCATCCAATTAGTGCGTGGCGCAAGAAAGCGTGTCTCCGCGGAAGCGTAGTGCAGGCTCAACTAAGGCACGCCTGCATGCGCGTTCGACCGGTCAAACCAGTCTACTTACTAGAGAGTTAATGTTAGACGGTTTCCACTAGTGCCATAAGTTGAATGGCAGTTTCTTTTTACTACCACTTAATATCCATTAAGTTAGAGTTTAACCCTTTAATTACAAGATTAATTATCTTGTTAATTACAAGATTAATGATCTTGTTTATGTCATCATTAAGAGGGTTGACTAAGTCTATGCATCTTATTATAAAATGAATATGGTTTATTCATTTGAGAAAAAGAAAAAAAAATAGACACAACAAGTTGGTGTATTGTTCCATGGAAATTTAGAGAGGAGCACTCTCTAAATTATTCTTTTCTCAACTTCATATTTTCCTAATTGTGTGAACACCAAATTATACCCGGTGTTATCTCGGGCATGAGAGTCATCTCCGGCAGTACACATACTGTTCCGGTTGTTGTACCCTGGGAGACAGAACCGTCTGAGAGGAGGCGCAGAATCTGTTTTAAGGGAAGCGTGTTGAACACGTGCCTCAACCAAAACCGTCAACAATTTTGTTTGTCTTGCAGCGGAGTTTCGATCTCGTAGGTGTTGTTGAAGTTTTCAAAGACATTGGCTTTGAATAAAGTTTGGTACAATTTAGTTGTATTTTATATTCGTTTATTTAGTTTTGTAACCGGTATTGTACTAGTCGAATTTCCCACAAATAACGAGAGTCTCGTTATTATATATATTTTATTAATATTTTAATAAAATGTGAACCTAGTTCCTACAGGGTATGGGTAGGATAAAGGTGGGCTCACTTTTTTTAACCAGTAAGGGCATTGTAGTCATTTCACACCTACTTAACATTAAAAACTAACCTCCATCCACGTCAGGGACTATTCGGGAACGAAATTGTAAAAGTTGGGGACTATATGTGTAATTTTAGAAAGTTATGGACTAAATGTGAAAATAGAGCAAACCACAGGGACTATCCGAGCATTTTTCTCTTGATTTTTCGATGTTAATTCTAAGACCTGAACACGCGTAAAAACATCGAATAATTCTCACAATATTAGCCACTTCAATATTAGACCATTCTCCCATTACTATAGCATCGTCTGCAAACAAGAGATGGGTGATGAACGGGCCGTTGTTCAGAGTGGCAATCCCTTTAATCAACCCCGCTTCTCTAGCACGGTTTATCATGCAAGAAAAAGCCTCCATAACCACCAAGAAGAGAAAAGGCAATAACGGGTCCCCTTGTCTCATACCTTTTTCACAACTAAACTTGAAAGTTGGAGCTCCATTCACCAAAACGGACGAACTAGCCGACGAAAGAATGCCCGATATCCAATTGCACCATTCACCAAAATGGTGGGTGGTAATTGATTTAAACATTCGTTTGCAAAAAAACTTGTTCTTGAGGAAAAGTGATTTAGAAGAAAATCATAGTTCGTTTTAGGATTCACTATAAATTAGCGACGAGCATGGTATCTATTCGGTACCGAAAATCTCCAAAAGTGGGTACCGGTACCAGTATCGAATATACTCGGTACGGTACCTGTATTTTAGTGTAAAAACCGGTACCGTACCAGACCAGCACTGAAAATATCAAAAGCTGGTACTGAATCGGTACTGAAAATGTACCCGGTTCGGTAAATTCATTACCGGTATCGGTACCTGATACCATTTACTCATCCCTACTTTAAAATCATATGGTTTTAAGATCGCGGCCAATTTAGGCCGTGGGGTATGGGGCTTGGGTTGGGGCGTGCGTTGGGGGAAAACGCCCAAGGCACCACCCCAGGTGGGCTTGGGTTGGGGCGTGGCCCCTTGGGGCTTGGCTTTCAAGCCGGGCGTGGGGCGGGGGAGCAAGGTGACATGGCGGTTTGTGAATGGCCAAAAGAAAAGATCCGTTGGGCTAGCCGTTGGCCAACGGCTATATTTAAAAAAAATAATAATTTTTTCTTCCATTTTTTCACTATAAAACTCACATTTTACTTCCATTTTTTACCACATTCAACCACATCTTCTATACATCTTCAATTCTCCTTCTACAAAACGAAAAAATGCATCCTTACAACCGTGTTTATGACCCGAGCAACCCGTATGGATTCCAAGAAAATAATCCTAGCCCACCACCCACTCGTCCAATAGCTCGTCCATTTTTTCATACACTCTCCTATGCCCGACATGGCAAGTTATGCATCGTATATCGGGAATCGTGTATTTACTAACTTCCCACATACCGAAGATTCAATACCTACCCCGTTTTCACAATCGCCCATCAACCTTTCACCAACCTCCATCGACCTTTCACAAAACGAATCCGTTCCCGAAATTCAACCACCCAAAGAGGGTCCTTCCGCATCGAAACCCATCAAAAAAAAAGAAGTCATAAGAAAAAAACCGAGGAGGATAAAGTAGTTGAAACCGCCAAACGAAAACAACAAAAATGGGTCTATGCTAAAGAAGTTGCATTGGCGAGGGCTTGGTGTGAACAATCTCAACATTCAACTTTAGGTATTCTTAACCTTTGTTTATATTAATGGAATGGTTATTTTTTATATGAGTTTGTAATATATTAATATTTTTTTATTAAAATAGGAAATTCGCAACATCGAACCGCCCTGTGGGAATCGGTTTGTAGGAAATTCCATGAAGAAATGGGTAAGGAGACTTATCGTGAAAACGATAGCTTATCCTCAAAGTGGAGCGAGATAAGCTCCCAACTTACAAAATTTAGTGAGTTTTTAAATAAAGCAAAGCAAAACCCTAAAAGTGGTGAAACCGAAGCCAGCATTTTGACAAATGCAGTGGTCGCATTCAAATCAAATATGAAGACCGACTTCCGTTTCATGCATTGTTGGGAGATTTGTAAATTTCATTCAAAGTGGGCGAATATCCCCAATGGTAGCGAAACTAACTCGTCTTCCAAAAGGTCAAGCGCCTCGTCCCAAGCCCAATCTGATGCACGAGATCAAAAGTTTGAGGACCTTTTGGATGATTCGCCAAGCCCAAACCGGCCTGAGCATGGAAGAAATGCCGCAAGAAGGCGTGCTAAAAAACAAACGGCATCGCCTTCAGCTGGGAGTTCTGGCTCGCGTAGGGGAATATACAGCGACCAGTTGGATGACATTTCATGCAAGTTGGATACATTCAACGTATTCCAACAACAAAGGTGTCACACCCCGATTTCCACGTGTTTCACCGGTGGGCCCGGTGGGGGATTACCGTGACGTAGTTGACAACAATATAGTCAAACCACACAATATTTAAATGCACAGCGGAAGCATAAAGATAGATATATTTCAACTATCGAATGTAATATCCAAGTATCACAAGTAGTCGAAATAAATCCATAGGGGATCAAAATAAAATAGGAATAATGTTCAACAGATAATGGCATCCCAAGCTTGCGAGACTCTAACGATGCTAAGGAGTGGCCAGCCTATTTCGTACAGAACCTACATTTAATCTTTTTGAGGAAAATACGTCAGTTTACACTAGTAAATACATTCAACCGACACTTTTGTAAAAGGTTTATTAAAATTGATTTGAATGCACAAGGCACAAACTCTTTATAACTTGGGATAATTTATCAATTAAATCTTGTAAAAGAATTACATGTTCACTATACGTTCAGTCGCCCGGGTCGTGCCGGGTTTAAGGTTAATAGACACGCCACAAAGCATAAAGCCGTGGCGGGAAAACCAACGGTTATACCTTTATAAATATAGACACATTGTCGGGTGTACGCCTACACCCGCGTGTCGAGGTCGTGGCCATTTCGTAAAATGATGCCAAGGATATCCGGGACATGGTCATTAAGCTCCCAAAGGCGTAAAGCCAACAAAACAAATTTTTAAACGGGTCACATTGATCATACCCACCTACTAATGAGTTGGGGTCAATTGCCCGACCAAGCGGTATTTTATATACCGTAACCCAAGCCCGTATAACGGAAAATAAGTTAAAAGTATTTACCTGAGCAAGTAATAACCTCAATAAACAAATGCAAGTATCTTTTACTGGTCTCCTATTCTGGAACGAAGGTTTATAACAACCTATTAGAATCCTAACGGGTCTTTAATTTAGCCTTAGCTTAGACCGATCAGTTTCAAAGGATAATTACGGTTTAATCGCGTGAAAGGCGAAAACCGGGAATGGAATGTGGTTTGGACCCAACAAGTTTGAAGACTTGTTTTATATGGGTATAATAACTACACTCTGGATTTTGAAGTAAAAACAATAAGGTTTGACCCGTTTCGGCTAGTTTATGTAAACTAGTTACATAAACCGAACCGTGCGCGCAAATGGCTTAACAGGTAACCGTAAGAGTCTTACACAAGTTTCCTAAGTTAATATGCTTTAAAGAGGTTGTGGTATCAGTAGGATACCTTCCATTATGCCCATAATAAGTTTAATCCCAAAATACGCCCTGTAGGGGTATTTCGGTCTATTTAAAGATTATAAAAGAGGTTTCCGAGTTCTACAGGAAATCTGAGTTTTCCGAACAGTTTATAAAGTCCAAAATACTCTATTTATTATTTAAAATCAGTAGCAACTGGAATCGGGTCAAAATACCATGTAGAACTCAAGTTATGTCCGAAAAGGGTATATTCGGTAATTACCGAATCGATGCCATAACCGCAGGTTATGAGCAGGTTAAAAATAATTAAAGATTTTTAAAAATCTCAAAATATTGTTTTACATCAGTGTGTAAAAGGTTTGGTGTCGAAATTTGGGTTTAGATAGGCTTTATGCTAATTGCGCCGTTTAATTTCTAAAGTTTCCGTAATTGCGCTATTTAGCATATCTCCTATTCTAGACCTCGGATTGACGTGAAATTTTAGGGACATGCTTAGAAATCAGTAACTAAGGTTATTGTCCTTTCACATATCCAAAATTCTCGTTTTAAAGTAAAAAGGGCGTTATGGTCAACTTTTGAGCTTTTAACGGAAATGTGTGAAAGACTCGGACAAACAATGAACCGGTCACAGAGGGTTATACCATCATGTAACCTGGTCCTAAGAGAGTCCTAAGGCATATCTAAATCATACCATAACGGGTCAGAACTGAAGTCAAAGCAAAAGTCAAAGTTTTGCGACTTTCGGTTCCGAACCGGGTCAAAACAGTAAATGGTCGGATCAAACAAGCTTAGACCAATTATAATACTTATTATCATGTTTTATGAGTGTCAAAACAGGTTACACGCCATCTACATTACTGATTATGCATAAAATCGAAAGTTAACATTCTGTTGACTTTTTCTAAGCAAGTTTGACTCGACATTTGGACTAGTTAGAGTGGGAATCAGAGGGTGCCCTTTTAAGGGTTTAAAGCCCACATGATTACCAACATATAACTACCTTTATTTCGATTAATCACTGGACCATTTGTGATTAACCGTTAAGTCAATCGTTAATTACGACGGATTGACTTTTAAGCTATAACTAAGCAAAACTTAACCAAGAAAGGGTGGAGCACACTTACAAGAGTCCTATGCACGACCAGGGATGCTAAGAGAGAGTGCTTGAGCTCCACAAGTGATCAAGAAAGCAGTTGAAGGTGTGAAGAACAATGTTGCTACTTATGGTCCTTTTATACTAGTTTAGGATGCATAAGATCATCACAACAAGGCCTACAAGTGTTCTTGGATGATCAACAACTGTCCCTGAGTGCTAGGGGACGTTTAGGGGGCGCCCATGCTCTTATTATTGCCCAATAAGTCGGTTAAAACACCAAACAGTGCTTCTGTCCGACTTTTCTGCATCTGGGAGGCTGACGCGGCCCGCGTTAATGATCAGGTAACCTTTACGCGGGTCGCCTGAATCTCAATGTCAGAGCCCATATCTATACTGTCAGCGCGGTCCGCGTAAGATCCTTTCTTTCTTTAACGCGGCCCGCCTGAGACCTGTTTTTCAAGATTTTCAAATCTTTTTAATTATTGCACTGGCCTTTGGCGTTTCGAAGGGGTAACTTTGCGTTTTGGGCCTCGTTAATTTACATATAAGGGCCCCGTGGCTTTTACCCAACTTATTAACCCTTGGTTAATTTATTATTACCCGAAAAGTCATAACTTTCTATGTTTGACGCCTTTAACCCCTCGCATACGAATTTGATCATAACTTTCTCGTTTTAAAACGGAACCTTGCGAAATTTATACCGTATACTCTAGTGAGCGTAATTTACTGTTACAAAGTCTCGGGTTCGTTAAAGGGTCACTCAGAGGTATAACTTAAACATGTTGGCACATTTAACCCCTGAAGTTTGTAATCTCTCACTTTCTTCCGTATTTCGTTCCGTACGATCCATGTTTTATTCGTTTGAAGGTACGAGCATCATTTAGGGTTAATATACAGTATATTTATCCCTCGTTGACATTTTTAAACCCTCGGTTTCACATACTTTCTATGTTTGTCAACATTAGTCCTTATTTAGTATTTAATACCACGTGTAAACTTATGACACGTGTCAATACATTATTGGACGCAAAAATTTCGAGGTGTTACATCCTCACCCCCTTAAAAGAAATCTCGACCTCGAGATTTATTGAAATAAATGAGGGTACTTTTCTTTCATCGTGGACTCTACCTCCCACGTATACTCGGGACCTCTACGTGCATCCCATTTTACCTTCACAATTGGTATATACTTCCTGCGAAGCTTCTTAACCTGTCGATCCTCGATCGACACAGGTTTTTCTACAAATTTTAAGCTCTCATCGATGTGTACATCTGTATGCGGTATAACCAGTGATTCATCAGCGAAACACTTCTTCAAGTTACAGATGTGAAACACATTGTGGATACCACTGAGCTCCTCTGGTAAGTTTAATTTGTAGGCAACCGATCCGACACGTTCGATTACTTCGAAGGGTCCAATATATCTCGGGCTTAACTTGCCTTTCTTACCGAATCGCATCACCCCCTTCCAGGGTGATACCTTAAGCAATACCTTGTCGCCTACTTCAAAATTGAAAGGCTTACGCTTCAAATCTGCGTAGCTTTTCTGCCTGTCTCGGGCAGCTTTCAATCGATCGCGAATTTGGACAATCTTGTCCGTTGTTTCAAATATTATATCAGGTCCTGTCATCTGGACATCTCCCACTTCTGCCCAACAAACGGGCGTTCTACACTTTCTACCATATAGGGCTTCAAAAGGTGCAGCCTTAATACTCGTATGGTAGCTGTTGTTATAGGAGAATCCGACCAATGGTAGGTGGTTATCCCAACTACCACCTAAGTCGATCGCATATGCACGAAGCATGTCTTCCAACGTTTGGATTGTACGCTCACTCTGTCTATCTGTCTGAGGGTGGTAAGCCGTACTGAAATTCAAACGTGTGCCCAAAGATTGTTGGAAACTTTTCCAAAAGTGTGACGTGTATCTGGTATCTCTATCAGAGATAATAGACACAGGCACACCGTGAAGGGCTACAATCTTATCTACAAACAACTAGGCTAATATATCGGAGCTATGAGTCTCCTTTATGGGTAGGAAATGTGCTGACTTAGTCAGTCTATCAACTATTACCCATATTGTATCGTTTCCCTTCTTTGTCTTTGGCAACTTGGTGATGAAATCCATCGTCACCATTTCCCATTTCCACTCGGGAAGTTCAGGCTGTTGTAGCAAGCCCGACGGCTTTTGATGTTCAGCTTTTACTTGCGCACAAGTCAAACACTTTGCTACGTAGGTGGCTATAGACTTCTTCAAGCCTATCCACCAAAAGTTTTCCTTCAAGTCCTGGTACATTTTATCAGCTTCAGGATGAACGGAATATCGGGAACTGTGGGCCTCCTGAAGGATAACGTCTCGAAGACCTCCATAAACAGGAACCCATATCCTTCCATTCAATCTCAGAATTCCGTCTTTGCCATAGGATAACTGCTCTTCAGTTACTCCTAGCTTTTCGTTAGGATAGTTAGCTTCTAACACAGCTTCCTTCTGTGCAGCTAACAATCTCTCATTCAGACTGTTCTTGATTTCAATGCTCTTGGCATTGATCCTTATTGGTTTCACTCTTTCTTTTCTGCTCAAGGCATCTGCGACTACGTTTGCCTTGCCTGGATGGTATCTTATTTCAGAGTCATAATCATTCAGAGTTTCCATCCAACGTCGCTGCCTCATATTCAAATCTTTCTGATTGAATAGATGCTGGAGGCTTTTGTGATCAGAATAGATCACAAAATTAATGCCATACAAGTAATGCCTCCAAAGCTTTAGTGCAAATACAACGACACCCAACTCCAAGTCATGGGTGGTGTAATTCTTTTCATGCACCTTTAATTGTCGCGAAACATAGGCAATCACCTTGCCCTTCTGCATAAGCACACAACCCATACCGGTGTGCGATGCATCACAATACACGACAAATTCTTCCATTCCTTCTGGCGATGTCAACACTGGAGCATTGCTCAACTTTTGTTTGAGGATATCAAAAGCTTCTTGCTGCTTAGGGCCCCAATTAAACTTTATACTCTTTCTAGTTAAAGAAGTTAGGGGTGCAACAATTCTTGAAAAATTTTCGATGAAGCGTCTGTAGTATCCTGCTAGACCTAGGAAACTGCGAATCTCCGTAGGTGTCTTCGGCTCCTGCCAATTCATGACGGCTTCAACCTTGGCGGGATCCACCTGGATACCACGCTCACTCACCACATGTCCAAGGAATTGAACTTCTCGTAGCCAAAATTCACATTTAGAGAACTTGGCATAAAGCTTTTCTTGATGAAGCAACTTAAGAATACATCGAAGATGCTTCTCGTGGCCAACTTGACTTTTTGAGTAGATGAGGATGTCATCGATGAAGACAATGACAAATTTATCCAAATAAGGCTTACAAACGCGATTCATGAGATCCATGAATGCGGCAGGTGCATTAGTGAGCCCAAAAGGCATCACTAGGAACTCGAAGTGACCATAGCGAGTCCTAAATGCAGTCTTGTGCACATCTTCGTCTTTAACCTTCAATTGATGGTACCCTGACCTTAGGTCAATCTTGGAAAAGTAGCTCGCTCTTGCAACTGATCGAACAGATCATCGATCCTGGGCAAAGGATACCTATTTTTTATTGTAACCTTATTCAGCTCACGGTAATCGATGCATAGACGCATCGAACCATCTTTCTTCTTGACGAACAGGATTGGTGCTCCCCAAGGAGATGAACTTGGTCTAACAAAACCTTTGGCTAGCAGTTCATCTAGCTGTGTCCTCAATTCTTTCATTTCTGTGGGTGCCAATCTATAAGGTGCTCTCGCAATAGGCGCGGCTCCTGGAATGATATCGATACTGAATTCCACTTGCCTATCTGGTGGCAAGCCAGGCAGTTCTTCCGGGAAAACTTCAGGATAGTCAGAGATGACTGGGATGTCTTCAATCTTAGGTTTCTCCTTACCAGTAGTCACCTGTGCCATATAAATAACACATCCTTTCTTCAAACATCTGGATGCCTTTAGCATAGACACTTGCGCAGGCAATCCCTGTCGAGTATCTCCCTGAATGGTAAGTGGTTCTCCCGACGGAGTCTTGATTACCACTTGCTTCTTGTTGCACACGATTTGGGCTTGGTTATGCGATAACCAATCCATACCCAACACTACGTCGAAACCAGCGAGTTTAAAGGGTAACAAGGATAAAGGAAATGAGTGATTCCTAATGGATATAACACATCCATCTAAAACAGTTGAGACTGTTCCCATAGTCTCATCAGCTAGCTCTACTTCATATTTCACATTCAAGGTTTTAACAGGCAATTTTAACAACTCACAAAACTTATCATCCACAAAGGATTTATCTGCTCCAGAATCAAATAACACTCTTGCGAATACATTATTGATAAGAAACGTACCGGTTATGACGTTGTCGTTCTGGATAGCCTCTTGAACATTCATCTGGAAGACCCTCGCATTGGTCTTTTTCCCTTCTTCAGCCTTCTTCACTATCTTCGGGCAGTTAGTCTTGATGTGCCCTTTTTCGTTGCAACTATAACAAGTTGCATCCTTGAGTTTCTTGCACTCAAGAGTCCTATGTTCAGAGGACTTGCAAATCCCACATGCCTTCGGCTGGGATTTCTGCTCATATCTGCACTTTCCGAAGTGGTGCTTCTTGCAAACATTGCACTTGGGCCTATCGCCCGACTGTCGGTCATTCTTCTTGGTCTCTGATCCCTTCTTATGGTCACGATTCCCCCGGTTCTTCTTGCTTGACCTACGTGAATCATCATCTTCACGTTTCCTCTTTTCAGTATCAGCATTTCTCAGAGATCTCTGTCTCACCGCATCCAGTGTGAGAGACAGAGATATATCCGCCACGGATCTAAATGTAGCAGGCCTAGAAGCCTTTACGCTAGCTTTTATCTCTGGGGCCAAAACCCCAATGAAACGCGCGATCCGTTTGGGTTCCGGGGTCACAAGGTACGGAACCAATCTTGACAGGGTGTTGAAACTAGTGAGATATGCCTGGCAATCCAGGTTCTTCATGACCAATGATAAGAAGTCAGATTCTATCTTCTCAACCTCGTGCTGAGGGCAGTAGTTTTCCTTAATGAGAGCAATAAATTCTTCCCATGACATGCTATACAAAACAACCTTTCCTGAGGCTTGAACCAATGATCTCCACCAAGCTAGGGCTTTACCCTTAAATGACTGGGATACAAACTTCACCACATCCCTCTCAGCACAACCACTAATGTCCACCACGGTGTCCATTTCGTCCAGCCAGGTCACGCAATCCATAGCGCCCTTTTCCCCAGTAAAATCTCGGGGTTTGCAGGAAAAGAAATACTTATACGTGCAACCCCTGGCACGAGGTGCATCATCGACCACTATCTTCTTAGGACGGACACTATTCTCATTTGATGAGTGTCGATCGTCATCCTTCTTAGGTTTAGGCTGGGTCGAGGGTGGTTTGCTGTGATGCTCAGAATGGGTTTTTGGTTTAGAGTGTGGTGCAGATCGGGTCCTGCTTCGAGACTAGCTATACTCTTCATATTGCCGATCTAAGGCTGCCTTGACAGCGTTGTCTACTAAAGCTTTCAATTCAGCGCCCGTTATATTAATTTGGGCGTTATCATTGTCATCCTCCTTTGATTGACTCTTAACTCCATTTGGGTCAGCCATTTTGAGATCTTGATCTGCTACAAGGAATATGACAGAACTTTATTTAGGAGTTTATTATGGAATTGTCTTTTATGGCAATTCATTAACCATGGTAAACATAGACCATATTTGGTTAATTTGTTACTCACTTTTATTTAGGATTTGAATATAACTTATCCTAATTATAAACAATATTGTTAGTGGCACAAAAGCCTAGTCACAAGGACGTTTTATATATTATTAGCCAGGATTTCAGAGAATCAAGGCATGAAGGTTTGAACCATAGTTCTTTTACCTTTTCTGACAGGGAGTCATAGACTACAACTGTCTTTTGTCTTATATGACAATAAATATGGCCTGTAGGCACTACATCACTAATGGATGATTTAACCCATGATTTATAAATCATTAACTTAGGTCTTGGAATCCTTTGAAGGATTCTTATATAAGAATGACACGTGTGATTTTAACGAATCACATCTGCCAAGAATGTTAACATGTTTACAGAGGTTAACAGGAATCTGAACCTTTTACTCAGGTCTCACCATCTTGGCCGGGTCTTATAATGACACCAGGCTAGGTCTCAACATTAAGATTCTTTATTTAGGCAGACTTAATTAAAAGGAATGATTTTTAATTTATTTCATATAATAATATATTAAAATGACAAAAAATGAAATTTATAAGCTTAACATTCCATTAATCATAATAATGATTACACACTGCCCTAAACGGGACTTTCAATAGACAAATACCTACGCAGAGGTTTACAGAAAACAAGTCCACGCATGGACCAAATACAAGGATAGATGTCCACACAGGGACAAAAGATAAGTCCACGCAGGGACTGAAAGACAATTGTCCACGCAGGGACTAAACACAATAAATGTCCACACAGGGACTTGATTAAAATAGGAAATACAATAGAACATATAAAGACTAATGATCTCGCTTCTTCTTCCCCTTTAGCAGGTTTGCTAGGCCTTTAAGGAATCCACGATTGTTCTTACGTTCTTGCTCAAAGTCTCGTTCTACCCTATTTAAACGGTGAAGGATTTCTTCCTGCTCCGGTGGGGAAAAATGTGGCTGCTGCGACGGTTGTTGAACCGGAGGTCTAGTAGGTGCTGGATACCCATGAGCTGCGTATCCTAATCCCCAAGGATTTCCATAAGGTCCTTCGGGATGGAGGGTGTTGTAATTGGCCGCTACCAAATATGGGTCGGCGTTAGCATAATTATAGTGAGTGTGAGTCGGCAACTCAAACGGGTTGTACGCGGTGGAACCGGCGTACGCAGGTATCGGGTTATCATAGCCGAATGGTGGCGGAGGTGGTGTAACTGGTGCGGAATTCACCTCTGCAGGGTGGCTCGATGGTTCACCCATTTGTGGTTCTTCAGGCAATGGCGGAAAATGACTTGCGCTCGAGTGGCGAGGGGTGCTAAAGTGAAATTCCCCTCCTCGCGTGGACATCCGCGCGCCTGATCTCCTACGCCTTGGCGGATCTGGAGGTGCTTGTTGAACTGGTGGCGGTGGAGGCGGTGGCGTAACTGCCACGAAACGCGAATCCTCGGAAGGATCCTGTTGCTGCTGCTGCTGCTGGTGAGGTGATGAATGGTGAGAGGGTGTAAAGTACCACTCGCACTGGTTAAACCTCGCCTGATAACTGTCAGGACCTTGATAGGGTGTTCCATGAAAGGATGACCCATCAGAGATCTCGATAGGATGGTTGGGAGTACCTCTTACAGGTTCGATGGGATCCGTGTCCTCATCCATATCTACCGCATTATCTTCGGAGAAATGGTCTTCGGGTCCTAAAGGGTTATAACCTATTGGTTCTTGGACATAATCAGCCGGGTTGAATTGGCCTTGGAAGAAAGGAGTGGGATCGCCATAGGAACGGTGCGAAACAGAACGCTGGAGAGGTATAAACGGAGGTTGAGGGTTACTGGGCTCGTTCTCCGAATTTTGTCCAAAAGAGTGACGGTATGAAGGTGTCGAACTGTGTGAGGTAGACCGCCTTGCGGGCTCAAAGAGGTTTCTTCTATGCCTCTGAGGTTCTTCACTCCTTGTGCTGGAAGGAGCTCGCATATGTGAAGGTCCGGCCTCGTGATCATTGTGAGTAGTGATCGGCCCTTTGCCTCTTCCCCCTCTTCTAATTACTGGTGGCATATTTCCTGCTTAACAAATTTTTAAATCACAATAAACAATAAAAGACAAACTAGAATAACAATTCGAATTTGCCCTATGTTCTTGTCTAGACTCAAGTATGCGCAATTGTGTCATTGAGATTAAACACATAGGGATATTGTTTAATTCACTCAACGTTGGCTCTGATACCAACCTGTCACACCCCGATTTCCACGTGTTTCACCGGTGGGCCCGGTGGGGGATTACCGTGACGTAGTTGGCAACAATATAGTCAAACCACACAATATTTAAATGCACAACGGAAGCATAAAGATAGATATATTTCAACTATCGAATGTAATATCCAAGTATCACATGTAGTCGAAATAAATCCACAGGGGATCAAAATAAAATAGGAATAATGTTCAACAGATAATGGCATCCCAAGCTTGCGAGACTCTAACGACGCTAAGGAGTGGCCAGCCTATTTCGTACTGTCACGACCCCCGACCCCATCCTGGCCGGAATCGGAAGCCGCGAGCAGTCAAGTGGTACCGGTGATTATTTTGAAAAACATTGCAGCGAAAATTTCATCAGGACCGTGAGTTAGGAAAAATATCAGAGTTTAGAAACACCGGATTTTATTTAAATAGATGGAATAAATTCCATGTTTTACAAAGGTAGCTTTTAATACGGGATAAACCCAAAAACAATATTTCTTAAGTTGATTTAATTAAAATAAATAAACCACTTCTTGAAGTCCTTCAGTGCCGGATCCAATCTTTACTCCAATCTACTGTAATTACCTGAAACGTGTTTTAAAAAGGTTTTGTCAGCGGGAAATACTGAGTGAATCATTCAGTTTACTGAAAACGACACATTTGTTATAATTTACAGTATTAAGAGCGATTACAATGTTTCTGATATCAAACCAACTACCCACGGTACTTTGTCACTCGACCCACTGGCCCACCTGTCCAGTGGTGTCTGTGATTATGGTCATATCACCATTGGCTGCCCCAATGTTGAAGATTATCAAGTAATGTATACAAAACCCCACATACCGGCTGTAACTTGGTGATTACAAAGACTTAATCCCTGTAATTATAACTTTGAAAATAACTTGGAGTTTTGTAAAACAGTTGATAAAAAGAGAATGACTCACTTTATAAGCATGCAGTATTGAATTAACAAGCTTCCTGGTTCAATTTCTTCTGAGAATTAGCATCTACTTTGATTGTAAGTGTATGGGTAGAGTTTAGTCTACTGATAAGCCTGATAACCTAATTTAAACTATAATGCATACGAAAACTAGGTAAATAACTAATACAGCATTTACGATAAACTCACGAGATTAAAACCCTCACGACGAATGACAAAGTGTAATCACTTAAACATCCATCGGATTCACAACGAATGACAGAGTATAGCCCGAATTCGGGCGGCACTCAAACATCCTGTCGGAATCACAACTAATGACAAAGGATAACACTTAAACATCCTGTCAGATAGTTTCAGTCGATCGGATATTGAATCGTAGCAGCGATCGAGTTAATACCCTGTATCGTAGCAGCGCTTCGTGCTAGTGTGTGTTATGTAGTGAACGGATGATAACTCAACGTAGGAAACGAATTTGATCGTCGAAGCAATCAAACTGAGCAAGTCCCAGGCCAAGGCTTTTATAGCTGAATTTGGAACCGCCCGCGTGTCGCGAAGGGATCCTCGGTCCCTGTCGCGTGTCGCGGGGCACACCCCTCTAGCCTAGGGTAGCCTGGTCACTTGCATAGCCTTGGTGAGTCGACGTTTTCATAAAATTCTATTTAGACAACGATTTGTGTAGATAATATCGAATAGGAAATGCCCCCTCTGAGTTTTAGGGGCCCTGATCCTGATTCTGATTGTTATGAAAGTTTTAGGGTTTATGCAGGATTATTTGAGGGTCTCATCTAGGGTTTCCTATTGGGTAAATAAAATAATAGATATGACTTTTGATGAGAGTTGTTTACAAAATAGAATAATAAATAATAGTTTTGGGTTAATCACAAAAAGGAAATAAAACGGTGAGAAAAGAGAATGGACCTACTTTGTAACTTTAGGGTTCAACTAGAAAACCTCCTGGTATAAATTTTGGGTATAACTTTTAAGATATAGAAAAATATATAATGCACTCGTGGTAAGTATATTACCTGTGACACTCTAGGTTTTTCCGAACGAACACCTTGTAATATTTTGTGTATATAAATATTATTAAATGGAAACGTGATCTTTATTTGCTTAATGTGTGTTGAATGTGCGTATTATATATAAATGTACGTGAGTCGAGACCATGACTCGCAACCGGGCGGTTGCGAGTGGGCCTTTGGGCCGTAACCGGTTTGGGCCGAAACCCCAAGCCCAACACGAAAACCACCCCTTGTATATATATCCCACCTTTCCTTATTTCCTTCATTTTACACAAACAACAAACACACACACTTCTAATCCCCCTCAACTAGAAAACCCCAAAACAACATCCAAACTCTTCCAAATTTTCGGTCCAAGCAAGAATCCCGGACAAGAAACTCGGTCAAGATCATCACTCGGACACTCCATCTTCTCGGTTCCTTTCTCTTTGTTTTCGGCTCCTTCTTCTTCTTCACAACCGGTTAGTATTATCCTTGTGCATAGGATTTATGTTATGTTGAATGGACTTGTATGCTTGGTTCATAGTGTTATGTATGAATTTAGGATGATTTGTGAAGTTGAATATATGTGATAACATGTTTAAATGGCAAGAAAAAGGGTAGTTTAAAAGTGTTCATAGCCAAACATATTATGCTTTATTATTCTTGCAAAATGATGTTGCTAGACTTAAGATTTCGGCTACAAATAATATGTTTCTTGTTCTTACATGACAATCTTGTTTGAAATATATGATTTTTGGTTCAAAATGCATGGTTATGATTAACATGAAAACCCTAGGAAAACTATGAACTTGATGAACTTGTTGAAGATAGCTTGAAGATTTTAAAATGGTAATGTTTGATCTATTGTTGTATATGGGCAGATTAGGAAAAGTGTTAGTGAAATATTATTGGTTGTTTCCTAATCTGGGCCTGAATTCTTGGTACAATTTGGACTGTCATATCTGCATCATCACGTGTACATGAAAGGGACATATTACGACTCGCAACCACAGCATTCCAACTCGAGACCACGCAGTTGCGACTCGCAACCATAGCATGACAAGTCGAAACCACACGATTGCGACTCGAGACTACGACGGTTGCGACTCGCAACCAAAACGTGACAACTCGAGACCACGGTTGCGACTCGCAACCATAACGTGACAAGCCGAAACCTCCTGGTTGCGACTCGAGACCAGCTGGTTGCGAGTGGGCTGTCCATTTTGGTTATTGGGCCATTTTGTGTTAACTTGGGCTATCTAAATGGACTATGTGTTGCTGTGTTCTGTTTGACTGTGTTACTGTTAGGGCCGGCCCAATAACCCCATGACTATTTACTTGTATGCATGTTACGTACTTGTATGTGTTTTACGTGAATGCTTGTACACCGAACCTGACCTATACCGGTAACCATGTTAGGACGTGGTGACCAACGTGATTGACAAGTAACCTAAACCTACCGAGCAACCCAAGGTGAGTTCACAACTTAAAAGCATGCGTCCCGGTGGTTTGGGACACGAGACTAGAACAACCCTATCCCCTGGTAAAAGGGGATACCATTTACATACATTTCCTAGTTATGGGAACAAAACTTACTTTTCCTTCCCTGGTATTGGGAAACCTTTTGGTTAATTACTGTTTATACGGATTGCAACTAACGGCACTAAACGAAACTCTATCACTCAAGTCCCTACTACAAATACCGATTAGTCGCCGGGATCAGGCGAACGGGTTATTAGTTGATAGCGCTATTTAGGTGTTTACCAGCCTCACACCGTGCCCTGGTTTGGGATCGGTCGTGAACTAATGTACTCAGATATCCGTCAATGATGATAGAACATTGACATCGGGGCATCCTGCGGATACGCAACGGTTACTTAGTGTTCGGTATTGGAAAAACAGTTTAGTCGCTAACTTTTGGGGTAGCTCCCCATGGCATGTATAAACGGATAAATTAACCGGTGAAACAAGTTTTTGGTAATTAAAACTGGACAACTAGTGAACTCACTCAGCATTATTGTTGACCCCTTACTGCATGCTTTGCAGGTAACCCGTGACGAAGGAGCTTGCTGCTTGGGAACGTGTAGTGTCTGTTCACCCTTGTGTTGAGTGTTACCTTATTTGAATTATGAACTTTGTTTAAACTACTTAACTTATGCTTCCGCTACTTATTAACTGTTGAACTTAAAACCTTAAACTCTGAACTTGATATTTGCTAATCTTATGGTTAGTAAGTATTACTTTTGTTATCAACTTAATTATTCAGTATAATTGGTGGCTGGATCCTGGTCAGTCACGCCCTCGAAGCGGGTGTTATCCGCAGGTGGATTTTGGGGGTGTGACAGATTGGTATCAGAGCCATTGGTTATAGTGAACTTGGTTTTAAAAAGGGGAAAAATCTTTTTGGAGAAAACCAGACTATAACCCGTGACTCGTGACGACACTACACTCCAAGTGCAAGGCTCGACACATTTGACCTCATAGCTCGGACCAGTGTTTACTTGTTGCTTACTTTATGTTTCCTGTTATGCTATACGTACTAGTGTGCCTAAACTAGATAGATACACCTCTCTCTTCTATCTCATTCTCGCTACATTACGACATCACACTCATACTGTGTTTTCTGGTTATGAAGACAATGAGTGGACGCGGAAGGGGAAACATTAACATGACGCAGGCTCAGTTCACTAACCTACTCAACACAGTGGCTGCGGCTTTCGCAGCTCACCCTATAGGTAAGCTCGTTGTTTTAGGATGTTTAGATCCTACCGCCACATCGTCTTTTCGCCTCTAAGCCTATACGTTTCGCTTCTCACCCTATAGGTCAGCATGCACCTGCGCAACCACCGGTGTGTACTTTCAAAACTTTCATGGATTGCAAGCCTCTCCCTTTCAACGGCACTGAGGGTGCCATAGGTCTTCTGCATTGGATTGAGAAAATTGAAGCTGTTTTTGCTGTTTGCGAGTGTCCCCCTGCGAACTGGGTGAAATTTGCTACTGCTACGCTTGAAGGAAGCGCGCTTTCTTGGTGGAAGGCACAGATTCAGATGTTTGGACTGGAAACTGCAAATGCTACTGCGTGGGAGGATTTCAAGGATATGATTAAGGAAGAGTACTGTCACAGGGATGACATCCACAAGCTTGAGAATGAGTACTATGAGCTCAAGATGGTTGGGTCGGAAATTGAAACTTACACCAAGCTGTCTAATGACTATGCTGCTCTTTGCCCAAACATGTCTCGACCTATGTATCGAAGAATCGAACTGTACATCAAGGGTTTGGCTCCAGAAATTCGAAGCCATGTAACTTCAGCCAACCACACTACCATTCAGCCGATCGTTCGACTTGCTCACAAACTCACTGATCAGGCCGTAGAGGAGGGCAGGTTGCCCAAAAGGATCAGTGCTACTGTCGGAACTTCTAGTGACAACAAGCGTAAGTGGGAAGTAAGTCAAAGCAAGGATGCTAACCCCACTCAGGCCCCAGCACAGCAAAGGAAAACTGAAAACAACAAAGGCACCCAGCAACAGGGTGGCTATCGGGGAAGCTACCCAAAGTGCAACAAGTGTAACAGACACCATAATGGGGCATGTAACAAGGGCCAGTGTCAGCGATGCCACAAGATGGGGCACGAAGCCAAGGATTGTAGAAGTCAGTTCCCAGCTAGACAGAATCAGCAACAACCCCAACAGCAACAGCAGCAGGGAAACGACCGAGCATGTTTTAAATGTGGGGCAACAGGGCACTTTAAGAAGGATTGTCCTGAACTGAATCAGAACCGCAACAATAATCAGGGAGCTGGGAACAACAATCAAAACAACAATGCCGGGAATGGTGCTAGAGGAAGGGCTTTCGTGATTGGAGCTGGTGAAGCAAGGAATGACCCCAATGTCGTGGCGGGTAAGTTCCTACTCGATGATCGTTATGTTTCTGTGTTATTTGATTCCGGTGCCGATGCTAGTTATGTATCCCTACGTATTAGTAAGAAGCTTAAGCGTCCGCTTTTGTTACTAAGTTCTCCTCATATCGTCGAGTTAGCTAATGGTAGAAACATCGAGGCCTCACATGTTGTCAAAGGCTGCAAACTAGAGTTGTCTGGTCAGACATTTAGTATCGACCTTTTCCCTGTTACTCTTGGAAGCTTCGACGTCGTTATTGGTATGGATTGGTTATCCAAGCATCGCGCTGAGATCCTCTGTCAAGAGAAAGCAGTTCGTATTCCTCGCCGTTCTAGCAAACCCCTCATTGTACAAGGTGGCAAAGGTGGAGAAATCTCCGGCGTTATCTCGTTCTTGAAGGCCCAGAAGTGTTTACGAAAAGGGCACACCGCTATCTTAGCACTTGTTACCAACACGCAGGAAAAGGAAAAGAGGATTGAAGACTTTCCAGTAGTGCGCGACTATCCTGAGGTATTTCCTGAGGAATTACCTGGACTCCCTCCCCATCGTCAGGTCGAATTCCAAATCGAGCTAGCTCCCGGAGCAGCGCCAATAGCTCGTGCACCTTATCGTCTAGCCCCCGCAGAATTGAAGGAACTCTCTACTCAACTACAGGAACTTTTGGATAAAGGATTTATCCGTCCTAGTTCATCACCCTGGGGAGCACCGGTACTCTTTGTTAAGAAGAAGGATGGCACGTTCCGAATGTGCATAGACTATCGTGAGTTGAACAAGGTTACCATCAAGAATCGTTACCCTCTCCCGCGAATCGATGACCTATTCGATCAATTGCAAGGATCAAGCTACTACTCTAAGATTGACCTGCGATCAGGCTATCATCAGTTGAGGGTCCGTAATGAAGACATCTCCAAAACTGCATTCAGAACTCGTTATGGTCATTATGAATTCCTCGTTATGCCCTTTGGAATGACCAACGCCCCTGCAGTGTTCATGGATCTTATGAACCGAGTATGCAAACCCTACCTCGACAAATTTGTGATCGTGTTTATAGACGACATCTTGATCTACTCGAAAAGTCAGGAAGAGCATGAACAGCACCTACGCCTTATCCTCGAACTCCTTCGCAATGAGCAACTGTATGCCAAGTTCTCGAAATGCGACTTCTGGCTTCGAGAAGTCCATTTCCTTGGGCACGTGGTTAACAAGGATGGAATCCACGTCGACCCAGCTAAGATCGACTCTATAAAGAATTGGCCTACCCCTAAGACTCCGACTGAAGTCCGCCAATTCTTGGGACTGGCGGGATACTATCGAAGATTTATCATGGGATTTTCAAAGATCGCTCAGCCTCTCACGGCACTTACTCAGAAGGGTATGGTTTATAAGTGGGGTGAAGCTCAGGAAACCGCGTTTCAGAAACTAAAGGATAACCTCTGCAGTGCTCCTATCCTCTCGTTGCCTGAAGGCACTGACGACTTTGTGGTCTATTGCGATGCATCTATTCATGGGCTCGGTTGCGTGTTGATGCAACGCGAGAAAGTTATTGCTTACGCCTCTCGACAACTTAAGACGCACGAAAGGAACTACATAACACACGACTTGGAACTAGGAGCGGTGATATTTGCGCTTAAGCTATGGAGACATTACCTGTACGGTACCAAGTGCACCATTTACACCGATCACAGGAGTCTCGAGCATATCTTTAAGCAGAAGGAATTAAACATGCGCCAACGTCGATGGGTCGAACTTTTGAATGACTATGAATGCGCCATCAAGTATCATCCGGGCAAGGCCAATGTTGTGGCAGACGCCCTCAGTCGAAAAGACACTATACCAAAGCGCGTGCGAGCATTACAACTTACCATCCAGTCTAGTCTTCCTACCCAGATCCGAAATGCCCAGATTGAAGCTCTGAAACCGGAAAACATCAGGGCTGAGTCCCTGCGAGGATCGAGGCAGCAACTAGAACAGAAAGAAGACGGCGCCTACTATGTGGCAGGGCGCATTTGGGTCCCACTTTACGGAGATCTACGAGAGCTTGTGATGAACGAAGCCCATAAGTCCCGTTATTCAGTACATCCTGGTGCAGATAAGATGTACCACGACTTAAGGACCACTTACTGGTGGCCTGGCATGAAAGCCCACATAGCAGCCTATGTTGGCAAATGTTTGACCTGCGCAAGAGTCAAGATCGAGTATCAGAAACCAGCAGGCTTACTCCAGCAACCGGAAATCCCGAAGTGGAAATGGGAACAGATTTCCATGGATTTCGTTACAGGACTACCTAGATCCCAACGCGGGAATGACACTATTTGGGTGATAGTAGATCGATTGACTAAGTCTGCACACTTTCTGGCCATTAAGGAAACAGACAAGTTCTCAACCTTGGCAGAAATCTATTTAAAGGAAGTAGTCTCCAGGCACGGGGTGCCAACTTCTATTATTTCCGACCGAGACGCTCGTTTTACTTCGGAATTGTGGCAAGCTATGCACAAATCCTTTGGCTCACGTTTGGACATGAGCACCGCTTATCACCCGCAAACGGATGGGCAGTCTGAACGCACCATCCAAACCCTGGAAGACATGCTTAGAGCATGTGTGATCGATTTTGGCAAGAACTGGGAGAAGCATCTACCGCTGGTGGAATTCTCCTACAACAACAGCTATCACACTAGTATTCAGGCGGCACCTTTTGAGGCATTGTACGGTCGTAAATGCCGATCACCTCTTTGCTGGGCGGAAATAGGTGACAGTCAGCTCACAGGCCCAGAACTAGTGGTTGATACAACGGAAAAGATTTCACAGATCAGGCAACGCATGGCGGCAGCTCGTGACCGTCAGAAGAGCTACGCTGACAAGCGTAGGAAACCGCTAGAATTCCAGGTCGGGGACCGGGTTCTACTTAAAGTCTCACCCTGGAAGGGTGTGGTTCGTTTTGGTAAACGAGGCAAGCTGAATCCACGATATGTTGGACCATTCGAAATTACCGAGAAAATCGGTAAGGTTGCTTATAGATTAAACCTGCCTGCAGAGCTGAGTGCAGTGCACAACGTTTTTCACGTATCTAACCTGAAGAAGTGTTTGTCGGATGAAACACTTGTAATTCCTTTTAAGGAACTGACGATTGATGAACAGCTACACTTTACTGAGGAACCGATTGAGATCACGGATCGAGAGATCAAAACCCTCAAACGTAGCCAGATACCCCTTGTGCGAGTTCGTTGGAACTCACGGCGCGGCCCAGAGTTTACCTGGGAGCGGGAGGACCAGATGAAGTCCAAGTATCCCCAGTTATTCCCAAACGAAAACCCCAGCACTGAAGCTACAACCGAATTTCGGGACGAAATTCCAAACTAACGGGGGGATGATGTGACACCCCGTTAAAACACGCTAGCTTGGCAGTGGCTGCTTCAACTTTCGAGACGAAAGTTCTTAAAACTTGGGGATAATGTGACACTCTAGGTTTTTCCGAACGAACACCTTGTAATATTTTGTGTATATAAATATTATTAAATGGAAACGTGATCTTTATTTGCTTAATGTGTGTTGAATGTGCGTATTATATATAAATGTACGTGAGTCGAGACCATGACTCGCAACCGGGCGGTTGCGAGTGGGCCTTTGGGCCGTAACCGGTTTGGGCCGAAACCCCAAGCCCAACACGAAAACCACCCCTTGTATATATATCCCACCTTTCCTTATTTCCTTCATTTTACACAAACAACAAACACACACACTTCTAATCCCCCTCAACTAGAAAACCCCAAAACAACATCCAAACTCTTCCAAATTTTCGGTCCAAGCAAGAATCCCGGACAAGAAACTCGGTCAAGATCATCACTCGGACACTCCATCTTCTCGGTTCCTTTCTCTTTGTTTTCGGCTCCTTCTTCTTCTTCACAACCGGTTAGTATTATCCTTGTGCATAGGATTTATGTTATGTTGAATGGACTTGTATGCTTGGTTCATAGTGTTATGTATGAATTTAGGATGATTTGTGAAGTTGAATATATGTGATAACATGTTTAAATGGCAAGAAAAAGGGTAGTTTAAAAGTGTTCATAGCCAAACATATTATGCTTTATTATTCTTGCAAAATGATGTTGCTAGACTTAAGATTTCGGCTACAAATAATATGTTTCTTGTTCTTACATGACAATCTTGTTTGAAATATATGATTTTTGGTTCAAAATGCATGGTTATGATTAACATGAAAACCCTAGGAAAACTATGAACTTGATGAACTTGTTGAAGATAGCTTGAAGATTTTAAAATGGTAATGTTTGATCTATTGTTGTATATGGGCAGATTAGGAAAAGTGTTAGTGAAATATTATTGGTTGTTTCCTAATCTGGGCCTGAATTCTTGGTACAATTTGGACTGTCATATCTGCATCATCACGTGTACATGAAAGGGACATATTACGACTCGCAACCACAGCATTCCAACTCGAGACCACGCAGTTGCGACTCGCAACCATAGCATGACAAGTCGAAACCACACGATTGCGACTCGAGACTACGACGGTTGCGACTCGCAACCAAAACGTGACAACTCGAGACCACGGTTGCGACTCGCAACCATAACGTGACAAGCCGAAACCTCCTGGTTGCGACTCGAGACCAGCTGGTTGCGAGTGGGCTGTCTATTTTGGTTATTGGGCCATTTTGTGTTAACTTGGGCTATCTAAATGGACTATGTGTTGCTGTGTTCTGTTTGACTGTGTTACTGTTAGGGCCGGCCCAATAACCCCATGACTATTTACTTGTATGCATGTTACGTACTTGTATGTGTTTTACGTGAATGCTTGTACACCGAACCTGACCTATACCGGTAACCATGTTAGGACGTGGTGACCAACGTGATTGACAAGTAACCTAAACCTACCGAGCAACCCAAGGTGAGTTCACAACTTAAAAGCATGCGTCCCGGTGGTTTGGGACACGAGACTAGAACAACCCTATCCCCTGGTAAAAGGGGATACCATTTACATACATTTCCTAGTTATGGGAACAAAACTTACTTTTCCTTCCCTGGTATTGGGAAACCTTTTGGTTAATTACTGTTTATACGGATTGCAACTAACGGCACTAAACGAAACTCTATCACTCAAGTCCCTACTACAAATACCGATTAGTCGCCGGGATCAGGCGAACGGGTTATTAGTTGATAGCGCTATTTAGGTGTTTACCAGCCTCACACCGTGCCCTGGTTTGGGATCGGTCGTGAACTAATGTACTCAGATATCCGTCAATGATGATAGAACATTGACATCGGGGCATCCTGCGGATACGCAACAGTTACTTAGTGTTCGGTATTGGAAAAACAGTTTAGTCGCTAACTTTTGGGGTAGCTCCCCATGGCATGTATAAACGGATAAATTAACCGGTGAAACAAGTTTTTGGTAATTAAAACTGGACAACTAGTGAACTCACTCAGCATTATTGTTGACCCCTTACTGCATGCTTTGCAGGTAACCCGTGACGAAGGAGCTTGCTGCTTGGGAACGTGTAGTGTCTGTTCACCCTTGTGTTGAGTGTTACCTTATTTGAATTATGAACTTTGTTTAAACTACTTAACTTATGCTTCCGCTACTTATTAACTGTTGAACTTAAAACCTTAAACTCTGAACTTGATATTTGCTAATCTTATGGTTAGTAAGTATTACTTTTGTTATCAACTTAATTATTCAGTATAATTGGTGGCTGGATCCTGGTCAGTCACGCCCTCGAAGCGGGTGTTATCCGCAGGTGGATTTTGGGGGTGTGACATTACCCCTAATTCAACCTTGTCCCGATGTCCCGAGATCGAATCCCAACAACTTAGTCGGGCAGAGCCTTGACATATGTTATGAGGCTCAGATCAATCGGAAAGGGTAGCGGTGATCGGGAGTTGCAATACTTAAAACGGGGCATGGCTTTATTATTTATTAATAAATATTTAGAGAGAGAGAGAGGAAGTTTGGACGATTTCTAGTGAGAGAGTAGAAAGAAAATGATCTTGAGCAAATTTCTTTGAAACATATAGGTATGCTATTTATAGCATTCTCTACATTACTTGGAGACAAAGTTGTTTATCCTTGTGCATACACGTACCATATATGCATTTATTTCAATATTTCAATTGTTATCTATATACATGCATACACCAAACATGGCCACGTATCACACTAAATTATATTTGTTTATTCCTTTTAATTTTACATGTAGACATGTAATTGGTTTATTCTTTTATTATTATTATTTTATTTAGTATGAACATCGGGACATGTATGTCCTACTTTTAAAACAAAAATTTCGATTATTATTATTATATTACTATAATTAATTGATATATTATAATTAATTAAATTAGTTTACTTCTTTAGCGCGTATAACTTTTAAAATATGACGTCTTATAAAATAAGGAATATGTCTTTAGAATGAGAATAATTTTATCTACAATTTAAACCAAGTTTCATTAAAAAAAACAGAATAGGTTCAAATATAATGTATTTTTATAGTATAATTATTAAATAGTTCCTGGGTCCGACTAGATACTTCATATTTCTAATAGTTAACTTACCTATAATCTACCCGTCTAATAATATAAGTTTTTATATACTTTTATTTTATTAGAAAGGTCACCTATATACAAACCAATTTATTAATATAATATTTCAACCAACTATATAAAATAGTGTTTTAAACTATTTGGGTTGAATATTTATATTAAAAATAAACTAGTTACTAGTTACTAGTGGTTAATAATTTTAACCAAACTTATAATTCTTATATAAAAATAGGAATATTACATCCTCCCCACCTTATTTTAAATCTCGTCCTCGAGATTTGGGTTACGATATTTCTTTTAGATTTATGTCATATTTTAGTCAAATAAAAATAATATTAAGGTAGATGACCCAGAATTAAAATATCAAATTTTGTGAATACGAGTTGTACAATAAGTAGAATTCAATGGTTCAACTGAATTAGTTCAAGAAAATCGATGACAAACGAATGAGATGCAATGATATAATTTCCAAAGTGAGTAGGTTCAAACCAAAAGATATATGATCAATAAATATGAAGGACTTTTTAGAATCAGTAAAATTCTTTGTCAAAAGAAAGCTTACTTTGATTGAGAAAGATTTTAGAATCGACAGGTTCAAAATGAAGTAAAAGCATGAAAATGATTTGTCAAATATTGAATTTTGATATGAGAAAATTGATGAATTGAGATGAGTGAATTGCAAAGATACACCAAAAGACAATAGAGTTGGTGTATCATTGTTTAGAGTTCCAAGTTGTTTTAATTGTGAAATAATGTGATAGTACACTATTAGTGACCATTTGTTTTTACTATGTCCTAGTGTTCGAAATATAATAAGAACAAGTTGTTTTGGCATGACCAATTATCTATACCTTATAATAAAACAAAACAATCTTAGGCCACTTGGCATGAACTTAAGCTATTAGATGCCACGTGGCATTTTATTGTTTCCTCTTTTTTCCCTTTGAGCGGCAAATTTAATAATCTCTTCCTATTCTAGGTTTCATAATCTTACACTAGAAGAATTCCCAAATCCCTCTCAATCATCCTCTCATCTTCTCTCAAATCATCTTCCAAAAATAAATACATTCCATATTTTTATTCTTGAAGATCATTCCTTTCAATAATCTCCTCATCGATTTCTTCTTCATCTTTTTCAGTTGTTAATTCACACAAAAACAGTAATAAAACATGAGATCGAAATTTGTGTTGATTATGAATCGGTTTTAGATCTATTTTTTACATCTTGAATATCAAGTTTGTAGAAAGTGTTGAATTGCAGGTTTTTATTATTACATCGAAGAAGAAGAGAACAATATAGTTGTTAATTACAATTCATATATCACATCACTGTTTCTATTGTTGTTGGCAATTGATGAAGCTGAAGATGAATGGAGCCAAGAGCAATTTTGGTTGCATAATTTGAAAGAAATTGCAGGTTGTGATTCACGAAGATAAAAATTGCAGGTTTTGCTATTTACAGCAACTCCAACGATCAGATGCACTCTGTGATTTATATAATAGGTATGGTGTTTCTATTTTTTGTTTATGAATTTTTCATTTACAGATGCTAATAGTGTTTCTTTTTTTTTTCATATTGAAACCCTAAATTTGACATTGATTATTCATTCTTCAAAACAGGTTAATTAGTTAATTCTTTTAGTTTTTGTTTGCTGGTCAATCTAGGGTTTGGTCCCTTTACGGTGAATCCAAACTCTTATTTCGTATATATTGAATCCAAATCCCTAATGTTTGTTTTTAAATCAGGATTTGTTCCCCTTGCACTGAATCAAATCAGATGCTCTATCAGTTCCAGGTAAATACGGTAATTTTTTCTTGGTTTGATCGGATATTTGTTAAATTTTATTTGTTTCATTTTTAATCTAATTTCATTTAATTAAGAACGGGTCAATTCGTGTTGTGTTTAATCTCTCAAATAGGATTAAATCAAAATTTTCAACTTATAATTTAGCACTAATATTAAGTATGTTATAAAGTTTCATTTTACTAATAATAAGCATCTATAAGAAAAAAAAGGCTGGATATCAATATTGAAACTAAAATTTGCACATTGTTTTGCTCCTTTAGTGCAATGGCAGATGAGGTTAACAAAGAAACCATTGGAATCAAGCTCTATGCCTCCAACAGAGAGCTGGAACATTACTTTTAAAGTATAATAATTCAGTTGTTCTGTGTAAAAATAAGTTTGAGTTGCATATGATGGTATGTTCTCTCAACAGAAAGTTCTCTAGACCATTAACGGAATAGTCTTGAAAACTTTCCGTTCGGGGAAAGTATCATCATCAATAAAAAAACAATTGGAATGTAACTTTGCTTAATCTCAAATGAATCATTATATTTCATCATGGCGGTGCTATTATGAGCAATGAAATAAGAGTTATTGATCATAGAAACTTCCATGTTTTAGAGACGGAACATAAGTGAATTAACATCTTGCATTTTGATTATGATAATATTACAATAACTTCTCTTTCGAGGTACCCACTTCCCCGTATCATTTTGTGGGAAGTTTGAGTAATTTAAATTGGTTTTTAATTGATATTTTTTCTATTTTTTATAAGTTTGTTGATAATGTGTTTAGCCTATGCAAAAGCTGTTTGCACACCTTGAGGTTGCGATAAAGGTTATATTATTTCTATTCATTTTTATGTAGATAGAGATTTTAATTATAAACGGGTCATTTTTGGCTTGTGTTATTGATTTGTGACTGAACTTGCGTAATCTAATTATCGAACTTGCGAAATCTGGATATCGTCTTCTAATACTCAATTAGTTATTGATTTGTGACTGATATTCTTTTGGTGGATGTGGTTTCGTAGCATTTACAGAGATCGTCTTGAATATTTCAGAAGCTCTTAAACCAAATGCCTAACCCAAAGATGGATGTGGCTTCTACTTGACAAAATGTCAAGAAATTGGCTTGAAGTTAAAGGTAAACAAACAAGGTGTCTTAAAACGGATGCAAGTGTTTTCTGAATTTAATATTCTTTGATTTTTTTTCTAAGAACTTCTAAATAGGATTGATAACTAAGCTATCAAAAAAGTATGGATGAAACTCAAACTTAACTAAGTGTTGTCACCATTATTGTGTGCAAGCACCTTATATCATTAGAGTGACCAATACTCTATATGACCAACAAATATTGATTTCAAATAAGGTTTAGTTGGTAATCTAAAGGGGTAGTGTTTTCCTTCTTTACTTGACACATTCAAAATTATTGCATGCATGCCCTTTTGCCATCTTTCTTTTGTAACACATATAAAGTTGTGAAAGATTACACATAAGATAACATCCAAAGCAGTTATAGAAACCTTACCACCATACTTTGGTTGACTATATTGTTTTCCATGACATCTTAACACACTTCACTAACAGTACATGTCATGCTTGATCTTTTTTTCAGAGAAGTGCAATTGAAGCTGTTGCGGATTCAAAGGCCTACTCACATTTTGATACACTTATTCAAGTCAACCATTGCCATATTATATAATATTACATCTTCACCATGCAATAATGCTCTTATATTTATTAGTTTTCGGGTCAATCAGGGCTGATTAGGACGTCTATTCTGCTGCAACAAGTGAGGTGCTGGTAATATTTTCTCTTTCTTTTGAGTGTGAATGATTGTACAAGCCTACAAGATGTTGCAGGTGGGTTGGGTAACAAGTCAAAACAAGTCGAGCATATTAACTCATAAACACTATATTGTTAAAAAAATTATAAAATGTATAAATGATTACAATTCATTGTTATTATGAAAGCTAGATGATTACTATAATAATTTGAACTTTTTTCATATTAAAACCGTTTGGAAGGTTTTATGCGTTTTGGTGTGTATTGGATGGTTTTTTCATACTTTATCCTGTTACATTTTGAGTTAAGTTATAGCCTTTAAAATGGTTCCAATATGTATACTTAGGCTGGATAGGAGTTAGCAAGTCACTAAAAGTAATGATGTTTTTCAAATTGATCAAGACTCAACATTGAATAAAACGGGTGCATACAATGCTTAGACTATAGATCTAAATTTTCTAAAATTTTGACCTTTTTAACTTGGGTGCGAGGACAAACAAAGTGCTTACATGTCACAATTTTGCAGGTCTCTCGGCTTATTTGTCGCTTTATCAAGTTCGACACTTTAAATTCGCTGATGATTCATTGTTGATTTAGCACATTGTTTGTTGAATTTCAATTCGATCTTTGGTGAACAATCTCGATTTCTGTTGTATATTTCAATCATTGTTAACTGCGTTTGATACATTACGTACCCGCGGGTAGAGGGATGGATTTCGTTACTTCAACGATTATTTCATTTAAAGGATTATTTTAACATTTTTAAGTTATATATTTGTGTGTTAGTCCACCCGCGAAATTACAATTGTTTATTGTTAACATTATTATCTCTCACAGGTTTCCATCTCTTGTATCGGTGATAATGTAACGCCAATTTCTTCTGCCGGCATGAGTCGCACGTTGGAAATGGATAAAGACAATGAGGTATCTCCAAGTAACAGTCTTAAACGTAATCGATTTGTAGTTCAACGTTTATTTAATTAAGATGTTTACTTAGATGGTGTTGAATAATATTAATTATTGTTGGTCCACCCGTGTAACACACGGGTACTTAGACTAGTTATATTATATTTGTAAAGCAAATGTAATACATATTATTTGTTACGCATTTTTACTATGTGTAAATGGTCACCATTTTGAAATATTATTTTAGTATTTTACTATACTATGTAAAATAACTTATATTTACTATGTAATAAAACACCGCAATGAAGTTATTATATTACAAAATAGTTTAGTATTATTATTTTAAAAAAAATAAATCATTATTATTTTTAACGTTAAATGAAAGTTTGTAGATAAAGGGGTAAAAATATTTATTGTACAAAAGTATTTGTAAAATATTTTGTAAATATATAATACTTAAGGGGTCAATTCTATGTGATTACTTATTTTTATCTTGAAACCATATAACGTTGTGAATATATTTACAAATGTTGTAAATAAGTGAAAACGGGGACTATTCTTTATATATTACAATGTTCTCCTAACCCAACGTAGTTGATGACTACTATATTATTCTTATATGGTTATTTTCTTGCCAGAGTGTTATGGTACATAGTTACCACAAAACATGTGATATACAATTTTATTCGTCTCTCTAATTCTTGTATTGTTTTATGAAAATATGTTTTCTTTTTACAGTACAAAGTATATATATTTTTATTAACTAGTTATTATCATGGTTGGATATTGTTTAGTGCTGCCTTGTTTAAGCATAGGTGATCAGTCCATGCCTAACTAAGGCTAGGCTACCCAATACCTGTCCTTGATAATAACCCTAATACCTAAAAATAATATTAACACCACTATTATTAATATTTTATTACAAATATTAATTACCAAAAATAAATAATAATAACTAGTCATAAATTTAAACAAGATTAGCGCAATCTTCAAATTTTGTGAAAATGTCACCACAAGGTGATCGTAATCAAAGAAATAATTTAGTGAAGTCGAAGGCCAAGAAAGCATGTCATAGTTTACGAGAATCGAAGTGCTTGTTGGGATTATGATGGCTTAAAAATATCATATGGGATCTTGAATTGAATATGTATTGCGAGCAAGTTAACTGGGTTTGAATAAAACGAGTTTTAATAAGGAAGTTCGGACATGATCACAATAGAAACCATGTATACCCTTCAAAAGAAAATCGAGTTTTTCAAGAAATTCATTGATTCGATATTAAAGAGTCATTGCTTTGTAAAAACGCAGTTTACAATGCAAAGATCAAATATAGCGAAATGATATTTGAACTTTTGATAAAACAATGAATTGGAATGAATTCCTCCAATGGTCTTCATAAATAAATGAACCATATGCACAACAAACAGTGCGTGTGTAACGTGTGGATTTATCAAGAAATGAAATGGATCAATATTTGCTACTATGAAAGAAATCCTCATGGTATGATGACCATTAGGAGAAGTAGCAAGGCCAAAGTCTATTCACAGAGGTCAGAATTTTAACGAAAGAAATATAAGAATTTTATCTGGAATTTTGTGTGATAACTGCTGTTAAATGACACTACCAAGGAATGTCGAATGAAGTGAAATGAAATAGGGGATTTGCAAAAGTATATGACTTCTTTTGTAGTGCTAATAAATACGACTCAGGTTAGACTATGCACCGATGTTTGTGAAATATTGTTCCAACGTACCTCAGCGAGATTTTGATCGTTTGTAGGATCGCGTGGCAAAGTGCTTCTTTTTGATTAGTAGTTCTTCTACTGACGGAATTAGCATTGGTGTCGTCGTGCCCAATTTATCTTTTCCAAAAGTCTAGCCTTGGAAGTCGTGTGTGATAAACTTTGATGTCTTGTGGACGTGAAATTTTAAGTTTCATGTGTTTTCTGGTGCATTAGCACAACTTTAGATGTTTCTTATTTGCGTTAATAGTTTATGATAACGCATTGGTAATTCTTATATTTTTGGATGGTGTTTCAACTTAAAGGGTTTCCATTGTTTATTTTGTCATACGAGCTACGAGACAAATGATCAAAATAATGTTTGATATTTGGAAAAGAGATTCCTGATAAAGAAATCTAGACACATATGTTTGTGCTTTATTCCTAACTGACTTTTGGAATTCCTTATAGATATACATATCTATATAATCATATATTTCACATGCTGTAATATACATACCCTCTATAAGGTCAATGTAATTAACAGATTCATATTTCCAAAAACAAGTCAGATATCAGGTCATGATATTATTTAGGGAAATCTTGTCACTGGTTTGACATATTATTTACCCCATCTTATCCGGTTCGCGCCGGAGAGGTAATCTCAGTATATCCGGACAAGCTGGAGAGTCTGCTACTCTATACCCAGTTTTGCCGGAGAAAATTTTCTATTTCCCATAAATATTATCTTTTCAAGATTTTTAAAGTGCCTCTTTTTATTAGGGCCTTTATCCAGAATCAAGGAAATTTGTATTTCCATAACATATCTTTATTCTAGACCAAGTAATATCAATAACCAAGAATTAATAGTAATTTATTGCTTATTTATCATATCTTGCAATATTCTAATTACTATTCTTATGGTATATCAATATTCATTACATTATATTTATATAAGTAATTTATCTTGAAGTTTATATTAAGGCAAAATTCTTAAGTTCAAGTCTAAATATCATCCGGAGTGTTATCAGATAATATTAAGTTCCTAATTCTCCGTTTAAACTTAGGTATCATTACAACACCTAATTGCTTAAACAAGTGGCTTAGCTTATACTAAGGCATCTTTTCTTATGTTCAAGTTTAACTGCTATCAGCTGTGCTACCATTTAATAGCAATCTCCTAACTCTTTTTATTTAAGCTTAAGTATTATTATCACAACACTTATAGGCTTAAAGCAATGGCTCTGATACCACCTTTACTGTCACGACCCCCGACCCCATCCTGGCCGGAATAGGAAGCCGCGAGCAGTCAAGTGGTACCGGTGATTATTTTGAAAAACATTGCAGTGGAAATTTCATCAGGACCGTGAGTTAGGAAAAATATCAGAGTTTAGAAACACCGGATTTTATTTAAATAGATGGAATAAATTCCATGTTTTACAAAGGTAGCTTTTAATACGGGATAAACCCAAAAACAATATTTCTTAAGTTGATTTAATTAAAATAAATAAACCACTTCTTGAAGTCCTTCAGTGCCGGATCCAATCTTTACTCCAATCTACTGTAATTACCTGAAACGTGTTTTAAAAAGGTTTTGTCAGCGGGAAATACTGAGTGAATCATTCAGTTTACTGAAAACGACACATTTGTTATAATTTACAGTATTAAGAGCGATTACAATGTTTCTGATATCAAACCAACTACCCACGGTACTTTGTCACTCGACCCACTGGCCCACCTGTCCAGTGGTGTCTGTGATTATGGTCATATCACCCATTGGCTGCCCCAATGTTGAAGATTATCAAGTAATGTATACAAAACCCCACATACCGGCTGTAACTTGGTGATTACAAAGACTTAATCCCTGTAATTATAACTTTGAAAATAACTTGGAGTTTTGTAAAACAGTTGATAAAAAAAGAATGACTCACTTTATAAGCATGCAGTATTGAATTAACAAGTTTGAAGAGAATGACTCACTTTTTCAAAGGATAATTACGGTTTAATCACGTGAAAGGCGAAAACCGGGAATGGAATGTGGTTTGGACCCAACAAGTTTGAAGACTTGTTTTATATGGGTATAATAACCACACTCTGGATTTTGAAGTAAAAACAATAAGGTTTGACCCGTTTCGGCTAGTTTATGTAAACTAGTTACATAAACCGAACCGTTCGCGCAAATGGCGTAACGGGTAACCGTAAGAGTCTTACACAAGTTTCCTAAGTTAATATGCTTTAAAGAGGTTGTGGTATCAGTAGGATACCTTCCATTATGCCCATAATGAGTTTAATCCCAAAATATGCCCTGTAGGGGTATTTCGGTCTATTTAAAGATTATAAAAGAGGCTTCCGAGTTCTACAGGAAATCTGAGTTTTCCGAACAGTTTATAAAGTCCAAAATACTCTATTTATTATTTAAAATCAGTAGAAACTGGAATCGGGTCAAAATACCATGTAGAACTCAAGTTATGTCCGAAAAGGGTATATTCGGTAATTACCGAATCGATGCCATAACCGCAGGTTATGAGCAGGTTAAAAATAATTAAAAATTTTTAAAAATCTCAAAATATTATTTTACATCAGTGTGTAAAAGGTTTGGTGTCGAAATTTGGGTTTAGATAGGCTTTATGCTAATTGCGCCGTTTAATTTCTAAAGTTTCCGTAATTGCGCTATTTAGCATATCTCCTATTCTAGACCTCGGATTGACGTGAAATTTTAGGGACATGCTTAGAAATCAGTAACTAAGGTTATTGTCCTTTCACATATCCAAAATTCTCGTTTTAAAGTAAAAAGGGCGTTATGGTCAACTTTTGAGCTTTTAACGGAAATGTGTGAAAGACTCGGACAAACAACGAACCGGTCACAGAGTGTTATACCATCATGTAACCTGGTCCTAAGAGAGTCCTAAGGCATATCTAAATCATATCATAACAGGTCAGAACTGAAGTCAAAGCAAAAGTCAAAGTTTTGCGACTTTCGGTTCCGAACCGGGTCAAAACAGTAAATGGTCGGATAAAACAAGCTTAGACCAATTATAATACTTATTATCATGTTTTATGAGTGTCAAAACAGGTTACACGCCATCTACATTACTGATTATGCATAAAATCGAAAGTTAACATTCTGTTGACCTTTTCTAAGCAAGTTTGACTCGACATTTGGACTAGTTAGAATGGGAATCAGAGGGTGCCCTTTTAAGGGTTTAAAGCCCACATGATTACCAACATATAACTACCTTTATTTCGATTAATCACTGGACCATTTGTGATTAACCGTTAAGTCAATCGTTAATTACGACGGATTGACTTTTAAGCTATAACTAAGCAAAACTTATCCAAGAAAGGGTGGAGCACACTTACAAGAGTCCTATGCACGACCAGGGATGCTAAGAGAGAGTGCTTGAGCTCCAGAAGTGATCAAGAAAGCAGTTGAAGGTGCGAAGAACAATGTTGCTACTTATGGTCCTTTTATACTAGTTTAGGATGCATAAGATCATCACAACACGGCCTACAAGTGTTCTTGGATGATCAACAACTGTCCCTGAGTGCTAGGGGACGTTTAGGGGGCGCCCACGCTCTCATTATTGCTCAATAAGTCGGTTAAAACACCAAACAGTGCTTCTGTCCGACTTTTCTGCATCTGGGAGGCTGACGCGACCCGCGTTAATGATCAGGTAACCTTTACGCGGGTCGCCTGAATCTCAATGTCAGAGCCCATATCTATACTGTCAGCGCGGCCCGCGTAAGATCCTTTCTTTCTTTAACGCGGCCCGCCTGAGACCTGTTTTTCAAGATTTTCAAATCTTTTTAATTATTGCACTGGCCTTTGGCGTTTCGAAGGGGTAACTTTGCGTTTTAGGCCTCGTTAATTTACGTATAAGGGCCCCGTGGCTTTTACCCAACTTATTAACCCTTGGTTAATTTATTATTACCCGAAAAGTCATAACTTTCTATGTTTGACGCCTTTAACCCCTCGCATACGAATTTGATCATAACTTTCTCGTTTTAAAACGGAACCTTGCGAAATTTATACCGTATACTCTAGTGAGCGTAATTTACTGTTACAAAGTCTCGGGTTCGTTTAAGGGTCACTCAGAGGTATAACTTAGACATGTTGGCACATTTAACCCCTGTAGTTTGTAATCTCTCACTTTCTTCCGTATTTCGTTCCGTACGATCCATGATTTATTCGTTTGAAGTTACGAGCATCATTTAGGGTTACTATACAGTATATTTATCCCTCGTTGACATTTTTAAACCCTCGGTTTCACATACTTTCTATGTTTGTCAACATTAGTCCTTATTTAATATTTAATACCACGTGTAAACTTATGACACGTGTCAATACATTATTGGAATTTCGAGGTGTTACAAAAGGGCTGAAATACGAAGGAGCAAAGAAGCTAGAGATGCCGCTAGAGATGCTCTGAAACAAAGACGAGATGATTTGAAAATTCTATCCCAGCTAATTGATCACCTACATGGTGACGAGTTAGAAATAGTTTTGGCGTTGAGAGAAGAGAAAAAAAAAACAAATATAAAAGTTAGGATTTTTTTTTGTAATTTTCTTTTTTTGTAAATTTCTTTTTTTTTGTAAATTTCTTTATTTAAAAATATTAAAAAAATTAAATTTGTGTTTTAAATCATATTGGGTCTGCTCAGCGGGTCAGCTCAGCCGGTCAGCCCACAAGCCCACCAAACCCACGCCCCAAACCCCCGCCCCGGTCATACCGTGTTCAATGTGGGTTTACCCATGTCTGTCACCCCGTTCCACGTGTCAACCCAATCCCCAACCCAAGCCCCACCATACCCATGGTCTTAAAACAAAATCGTGTAACTAAATGAACGCAAATGCTCATCCCACCTTTTACATTCTAATCCCTTTTAGTTTAATCATCTGTCACATATAATCATGCTTTTTACAAAAATAGCCCTTTTACATAATAATCCTTTTTCATATAAATAAATAATATATAGCTGAGTTCAAATGAGAACCACAAAAAACTGCAAAACTATAGAACTACTTATTAACCGTCGCTTCTGCTTGACGAAGAAAATTCACACATGACATTTTTTGCAACTAATACAAAACGCATGACGTCAGAATTTAACACTAGTGAATAGGGATGAGATTTTTTGCCCTAAATACTCATACCCATACCGATTTTGCGTATTTGGTACCGATACAGGTGAAAAATAGTATTGGTACTGAATTTTATATAGAATGAATTTGATATTATGCTTTATTCGTATTATGGTACTCGTATCGATTTTATTTATTTGGTATTCATATTGTATTACTACTCGTACCTATTTTACCTTATTTGTTACTCATACTGTTTTCGTATCCGTATCGATTTTACCTATTTGGTACCATACGAATGCTTGAAGATAAAAAAACAAAGTGGTACTAAAACGAGTACTGTACCGAAATACCAGTACCAATACCTGTACTTATACCATACTATAATATTCAATATCCAATTTTGTTCAAATTCAGTACCAATATTCTCCGTACAAATACGAGTAGTGTACTGATCCCGTCCGTACTCTTCGCTATAAAATAAAAAGAAAGTGGGTCCCACAACTAAAAGAATCAAATCAAAATCGAAAATTCAAAAAAAAAAAAAAAAAAAAAGTAGGTATCATCACACTTGACCTTTGGGTTTTCTTCCTTTGGAGCCAAACTTTCAAAACCCCCAAACCCAATCTCTTACGCCGTCTTAATTTTTTCTCCTTCTCCGATCCCACCATTTTCTCCTAATTCTGGTAATTTTTCATCTCTCAATTCACTATTCATACTCCAAACACCGCTTAATTCTTATTTAAATCCTAAATCAACTTGATTTTCCTTCAATTTTGTTGTAAATATGCCGTAGTAGTTGATCCTTAACTAAATTAATTGCTACTTGATTTGAATTTATATGTGATTTGAAGCCTGTGTTTCTGTTATTGTTTATTCTTGCTGTTATTATTTAGTGATTAATTAGAAGAATGTTTAATTTGGTATTTAGGGCATTTTTTGAGTCTCGATCTGCTTGATTGGTTGATAATTAGCTATTTTTGTAAATTAATTTGTGTTAGTATCGATTATGATTATCAAAAACTGACGGAATCTGATTTGGTTAAAAGTTAACCTAGTTTTGCTGTTAATTAAGTGAAGATTAGTCATTAATTATTAATTATTCTTCATTTTCTTGATATTTTTTTTATTTATTTGTGGTAATTTCTTAATGAGTAAAGAAATTGGGATTCTTTTGTCTAAACTGTCATTATATTAGGGCTGCAAACGAACTAGGGATGAGCAAATGGTACCAAATCCTGAAACCGAACCGGTATCGGTGCTGTATGTCTCGTACTGAATGATTTTCAGTTCCAATTCGCTACCCACTTTTTGGCGTTTTCGGGATCGGTACTTTCGGTTCGGTACGGTACCGGTATTTTACCGATTTTTACCTTCAAATACCGTACCGGGCATATTTGTGGTACCGATGTAGGTTTAAAAAGCGCGCTTAGGCGCAGGCCTCAGCGCTTCAGGTCACCAGAGGCACGCCCTTTCCACTAAGCGCATTTTTTTAGGGTCTGAGGCGCGCACCTCATGTACTTTGGGTGTTTTTGTGTTGTTTTTATGCATCAATAGGTTTTTTTGGCTTGTACATGTAGGTAAAATCATATATAAACTTCATTTTATAGCGATGTATTGGATAAGGGATGCTAAAAGCCTATGGGATATGTATAAAAATTTATAGAAACTCCTTGCGCCTCGGGTACGAAAAGCCCACCGCTTTTGTGCTTTGGGCCTCATTTTAGACCTCGTCACTTTTGTGCGCCTTCTTGCTTTTTGTTAAACCAAGGTACCGATACCGGTACCCAATTTTGGTGATTTTCGGGATCTACTTTCGGTACCGAGCTGGCGAGCTCACCCCTAAAATGAACCGAAGGACGTGTTCATTAAGGAAATAACTGTGTTTACGAAGTGTTCATGAACACTTATCGAATGAGATTTTTTGTTCGTGTTCGTTCGTTAATTTTAGGTAATGAGCACAAATGAACACAAACAAGCGTTGATGAGCAGGAACGAAGAAAAAATTAACATATATTAAATTTCGAATAATATGCAATACACTAATATCTATTAAATATTTTTTTAGTGGGAAGTATTTAAGTAAATATAATAGTTAAAAATCCTAACGAATGTTCATGAACACAAACGAACACGTTACTAAATGTTCATGAACACGGCCTCTATTCATGTTCGTTCATTTAACTTAACGAACGAAATTAAATGAACCTCCCGTCGGACGGTTCATGAACTGTTTACTGAATTGTTTGTTCGTTTGCAGCCCTACTTCTAAAGTTACAAAGGTTATCAACGATGTCTATGTTTCGTTTTTAATTACAAAAAAATATATATATTTTTTATAATCAAGAGGATCCATCCCACCACTAAAAAGGTCCTTTTTAAATGATTGTAATGAGTATTATATCAACCCCAAAATAATATTCAAAAGAGGAAGACTTGACCTTTTGTTGGGCTTTCTTCTTTGGGAGCCAAACTTGGTTTTAAAAACTTCCAATCTATTTATAAGTATAACTATCTTGTGCCGTCTCTCTTTCTTTCTTTCCTGCAATTTACTTGTAAGCTGTGCAGTTAATATCTATCGGTTATCGGTCCCCATGTAGAACATCGGTGTCAAATTTCGGTACCGATCGGCGATATTATCGGCGATATTGACCGACATATCACCGATTCTCCCAATGTCAGTACCTATCTTCTTAGTTCTACCATTCGTCTTTCTTCTTATTGCTGCTATTAGTGTTTTAAGTCTTAGTTGTTAATTCTTAGTGTTTTAAGTCTTAACAAGTTTCTACTTGCTACAATTGTTAGTGTTTTGCAAGTTGCAAAAGGTTAATTTGTTAACGGTAGGAGAGTATACTGAATTGTTAGGGTTAAATTGTTATATATATAAATTCTGCATGAAATTAAAATTGCCGATATCCCACCGCGATAACATATTTCTCAAATATCGGTCCTTGACTGATATCCGATTTTTTACCGCATTAACTGCATAGCATAGGATTCAATTGTTTCAATTGTGGTTCGAAAAATGTATGTACTATTTATTGATATCAGAATTTTGTTTTAGAAGTGTTCACCACTTACTCAACCGGTATTGTGATCTTCTTAGGTTAACTTCTCATCGCCGGTTACTTGAGTTCAACAAATCAATTTAAAATTTTGCTCCTGCTAAGCATCAGGTTCGTTAATACTTTAAGTTCTAAACTCTGTTATGATTGAATTTTTTTTTTTTATTTTAAGCTACGTGTTCCTTTTCAACTTATCTTTGTGAATCAACTTGCTGTTTATTTAATTTTAAACTTTAGTATGCATACACATCTTAATATTAATTGTTTAGAAGTTGGGTGTTATTTTGATTTGATCAAGTCTTCAGTCTGTTTAGTTAATTTCCATCACTGTGTTTTAATCCACTATATTACCGCAAAAACAATTAGTATATATAAATGGTTTAAAATAATTAGTATTTTTAAACGGAAATCAGTTCTGTGATCAAATTAATATTTAATTCAGAATTGTATTTGATAAACATTATAATTATGATTTATGTAGTTTAATAATTTTCGTTAGCTCATGATTTCATAGAAATCCAGTTTCGATATTTTCAAAATGATTCCTATGTGTTTGGTTGAATGCAAGTAAAGTAGGTTATTTAATATATTATTTTCTTAATTAATCTGATATAAAAATAAGAATTTAGTAATGCTGCATTAAAATGACACATTGTTGCAGATAGTATGAGTCTAATTGAATTTATATTATTGCGACTCTTATGTTTGTTTTTCGATATTTTATTGTACTATATTTGCAGGCCTTTATTTTTAGCAAGGTATTTTTCAATTCACAATGGCTAACGAGCAACCAAAAGATCATAGTGATGTATCTTCCTCAACCGCATCTACGAACGCTGAAAAACGAAAACTGTATAATAAACGATATTATCTTTCACGCAAAGAGAAAAACAAAGTAGTAAAAGATTGTATGGATGACGGGAAACCAAAAGATTGTAGTGATTTACCTTCCTCAACTGCATCTACGTTCGCTGAAAAACGAAAACCGTATCATCAACGATATTATGCTTATAAAGCATTAAACGTCGGTACCGGCGATATCTCTCAAAGTGATTTATCAATAGAAAGGATGCCTCAAAGAACTTTACAAACTAATAGTAGTCAAATGACACAAATGAAAGAACTGCCACAAATACCACAAATGCCAATACCACGAATGCGAAGAGAGGCTTTGATACTTACTTCGGCTGAAAAACGAAAGGAGCGCAATAAACGATATTATGCTAAACGCAAATGGAACGGAAGATGTGTTCCAAACGGCAGTCAAAGTACACAACCTCTGACCGATGATAATACTTCGGCTGACGCTGAAAAACGAAAGGAGCGCACTTTGTACAAATGCATTTTGCGGTACTCAGGTTCTTATAAGAACACGTCCCTATTAAATTGAAGATTAGCAATCAGCTACTCTTCATTCGCTTGATATTGTTCTTATTTGTGGTGATTTTATAATTAGCACATGTTTCTGTAATTTCATGAGTAAAAAAAACTAGGGGTGCTAAACGGGTCGTGTTAGCGGATTGACGGGTTAAACCCGACCCGAACACGAAAATTGTGTCATACACATGAACCCGAACACGACCCAAATATTCGTGGGTTGACCCGAAAGCGACCCGTTCAACCCTAATTTTTTTATTCTTTTATTTTTTTCTCAAATTAATATATTAAAATTGAAAATTTACTACAAGAAAACCCAAATGTATATAATGCAATTCCATTTTAGTTAAAAAATCCTATGTCAATTTCTCTTTTTAAGTTATAATTATAGCATAAAATGCACACACAATTTAAGTATGACATAAAACATATTGTAAAAAATAAAATACAATATAAATGGGTTAAACTGGTCAACCCGCCAACCTGACCGGTCAGTGGTGGAGCTTGCCCAAAAGTTTCGAGGGGGCGGAAAGGCAGGGGATTTTTAAGCAAAATAATTGGCGGGGGCGGACCTATATAATGTTAAAATTTTCGGACGAAAAATCGGAAAGATTACAATTCTAACTGAAACATTGGTGGGGGCGGGTGCACCCACCCGTCCGTTCAAAGCTACGCCCCTGCGACCGGTTGACCAAAACCTGTCCCCTCTAGCTAAACAGGTTCGCGAGTTCAACCTGAAACCGACCCGAACCCGTTTAGACTAAACTCAAACCTGTGAATTTCGTGTTAGGTTCGTGTTGTGTTTTCGGTTCGTGTCAGAAATTCACACTCCTAAAAAAACTGGTATTTTTGTGTCTAGATTGTCATTTTGTTGTTTTTCATTGGTACGTTTGATCTTGTCAACAGGTATCAAAATGACGAATTCCGAGATTAACACGACTGAGTTTGGGACCAATGTAGCTGGGCCCAACACAGATCATAAAAAACCGGTTTTAGCAAATAAGAAGGTAGTTCTACAAGACGTGCAGAACGATAATAGTAACTCCACACGTAATGCTGCTGGTCCCACCACAGTTCATGAAAAACCGGTTTTAGCAGCCAAGAAGGTAGCGCTACAAGACGTGCAGAATGATAATAGTAACTTCACACGTAATGTAGCTGGGCCCACCACAGTTAATAAAGAACCGGTTTTAGCAGCCAAAAAGGTAGTGCTACAAGACGTGCAGAACGATAATAGTAACGTAGCTGGGCCCACCTCAGTTCATAAAAAAACGGTTTTAGCAACCAAGAAGGCAGCGCTACAAGACGTGCAGAACGATAATAGTAACTCCACACGTAGTGTAGCTGGGCCCACCATAGTTCACAAAGAACCGGTTGCAGATGCATGTAAAACAATTGGAACCAAAAGGGTTGCACCGGACCATGCTTCATCTCCTATTTTGACCAATAACGGTGCACATGAATTTGAAGGAAACCGAAAGAAAAATGTGGGTCAACCAAAATCTGGAAGTTTGACCCAAATTCAGCAAGAAGCAGGCCAGATAAGCGGGAAGAATGTGCTTAATGGTTCTTTGGTGGGGCCAAACCAGACGGCTTTAAAACCATATGTTTCTCGGTTAAAAGAGTCTAATGATGAAGAGTGGGCAGAACGATTTATTCGCTTGCAGAATTTTATCAAGCAATGTGATGGATCTGATCATAGAGAGAATACGCAATGTATGTTAAGAGTTGATTTTTTTTTTCTTTCTGTTGAGCTTGATAGGCTAATTGATTTGTTTTGTTCTTGTGAATTTTCTGAAGTGCTCGTGCGTTTATCACCCTCGGAACTTTGCAAACATGCGGTTGAGCTGGAGAAAAGAGCGATTCAGTTAACCATAGAAGAAGGTATGATGTAGAAACTTTACAATCAATTTGGGATATTGAAACTTAAAATCTTTACGGTTTTATTTCATATTCAAAGGTGTTGTTCTGTTGCAGGAAAAGAGATGGAAAGAATGCAAGCATTAAATATCTTAGGGACGCCTTTATTAACCAGAAATCCAATCCCGATAACACAACAAAAGAACTGATTTCCAAAGGTGCAAATAGGTAGGAAATTAAGGTGCCTTCACCAGCAGAATTCCGAGGTGAATTTAACGTTTTCGGATTTGTTTTGTTTATATCAAAATTATTATGTATTTTGTGAAATCAGTTGCATTATGTAATGCCTGGTTATTTTTGGGTTTCATTGGTTATCTTTTGTTCTTGATGTGTTAGCTTTAGAACTAATTTGATATGATGACTCATTTGCAGTTTTGCACTTTAATCTCGGTATATCACTGGTCTGTAACGTGAGTTTAAATTGTCGTTTTAAGAATCCCTTAGTGTAATCTACAGTTCTTCATGATTCGCTTTTAATGATTTCGGTAAAACTTGTGGGTCATAAACTTTATACATCAGCATTGCAATGCTTTAAAAGGGGCGCCTAATGCACAAGGTTTCAAGGAAAACACGTTAGGGTAATGAAGGCGTGCCTCATGTAGTTCTGGGTCGCAATGGGTCAAAATTAGGGTTCGTAGGAGGAGGTTTATATGTAAAAACAACCTACGGGATGCATAAATTATGAAAGGTTTACTTGATAAATTGGTTTGTGTGAAACATATGAGAAATGCAGTTTCTCGTCATAAATAAAGCTTATTTGGCTGTACCTTGGATTTTGGGACCAAAACACGTTGGAGCGCCTCACACTTCGTTAAACCAAGCAATGGGCGAACAATATTTGAGGGTCAACTTGACTAATTGTATCAGATTGACAAATGACTTGGTTGACATCGGCCCAATGTAAAAGGGTTAAGTTGGGTAATAATGCTTCCTTTATACTTTAAAGTTCTTGCATGGCCCAAATTTGTATGTTTCAGTTTTGTCAAGCCCACTACCTTTCAACTCTACTACTAGAGGGGAAAAACCATGTATCCGGAACTAGACCCGAGAAAAAAAAGCCCAAAACAGGTTATTTTTGTACTCATGTATTTTATACCGATAACCGAACCCGACCCTACCCGTAGAGTATGGATAGGGTATACATTTTGAGCTCAATACCCGTACCCGGTTTATACTGGAAAATACCCAGTACCGGACTACCGGTCATACCCTATACCTGACCGGTTATACCCTATACCAGACCGTTTTTTAATACCCGATAAAATACCAGTATATTTTTACGTTTACTTTACAACTTTTATATTTAAGCTTTTTTTTTGAGTAAACTGCCATTTTGGTCCCTGTGGTTTGGCCAGTTTTGCCACTTTAGTCCAAATCTCAAACTTATTACATCTGGGTCCCTGTGGTTTGCATTTTGTTGCCATTTTAGTCCAAATTTCAAATTTGACCAGATTTTCCATTAATGACCTGCTATTTTGTCTTTACCCTCAGGGGCATTTTGGTCGTTTTAAATTTATTATCTCTTTATTATAACTCAATTATAATAAAACCCCTTATCATCATCATCATCTTCAATCTCATCAGACATCTATCTCTCTCTCTCTTAACATAAATCATCTTCTTCAAAGTTCCCACACCACCACCACCCCCCACCACCGCATCATCACCACCCCCACCACCCCCACCACCGCATCATCCCCACCACCCATCTCTCCTCTCTTCTCTCTCTCTCTCTCTCCTCTCTATCATCTCTGTCTTCACACGAATTCGTTCGTTTATGCAAATCTTGAATCGCAGCCATGGCGATGCAAGCAGGCATGGGATTCTCTAAGATCATCATCCTAGTCGGAGCAGGTTCCCTTTCCACTCTTTAACCGTTCTGTTTTCACACATACATCAGAAATCCTGTTTAGCCCTAATTTGTATCTGTTTCACACATACATCAAACGCAGAAATCAAATTGAACCCTAACTGCACAAGATTTGTTGTCTGTATTGAGTATTTGATGTATAAATACAGTGATTGAGACAAAGGGCATACCGGAGTGACTGAAGACGGGTGAGCAGCGAGCGATCTGTTTTCCGGTAACTTTTCCGATCTATTCTTGATCCTCCTCGCTTCCGATCTCCTTTTCTGCATCTGTTCTTCTGATTGTTCATATTTCAGATCTATTCCAATATCAGATGGGAAAACAGATCTGTTCAACCTCTTTACACCTCCCACCGCCAATTTCAGATCTGTTCCACCTCTTTACACCTCCCACCGGAACAACCACCACTCTTCGCCTCCCATCTCTCTCATCTCTTCAGAGCACAACGACCCCCGTTCTTTCCCCCATCTTTCACTCTCTAAAACCTAAAACCCTAGCTTTTACACTCTCATTCTCTCTCTAAACTCGTTCTAGGGTTTGTGAAAGGTAGGCGGTGGCGGTGATGGCGGTCATCTGCAGATGAGAAAGAGATGAAAGAGAGAGAGAGAGAGAGGGGTGATGGCGGTGATGGTTGGTCATCTGCGGTGTGGCGGTGATGGCGGTGATGGTTGGTCATCTGCGGTGTGGCGGTGATGGTTGGTCCCTGTGGTTTTGGTGCCTGTGGTTTGGTCCCTGGAGTAATTGAAGTAGTCTGCAGATGATGATGAAGATGATGACCTGTTATATATATAACAGTTTAATATGTTATAATAATTGTATAATAATTAAAATGACCAAAATATCCCTGCACTAAAGGACAAAATAGGGATGTTGGAACAGTAAAAAATAAGGGTTTTTGGATTTTGGACTAAAATGGCAACAAAATGCAAACCACAGGGACCCAGATGTAATAAGTTTGAGATTTGGACTAAAGTGGCAAAACTGGCCAAACCACATGGACCAAAATGGCAGTTTACTCTTTTTTTTTTATAAATTAATACTATAACACAAATTATCTGGGTTATAGTATTAATTAAAAAAAACTTAAATATAAAAGTTGAAGGTTTATGCACCCCTATCTACTACTGTCATAGCCCATAGCTTTATAGTCTAGTGACATCTTGAGGGTGAGATAAGACTTTGGGGCTAATAGGTCCTGAGTTCGATTCCCACAAGGGGGTTTTCCCATATTTATTGGGTTTCCTCCTGAATTGGTGTATAGGCATTATTGCCTAGTGGAGATGAATATGATCGGGTGATTCCACTTATGATACGATGATACTCCAATGGTCCGTCAGTAATCCAAATTTGTCATTCAAAAAAAATCTACTAATGTGATAAGTTAGTTCAAATCAAAGTCAGGGTTTTATTTCATTTGCTAAAAGTTCCTTATATGATACATTGACATGTTTACAACTTTCTAATTTTTTTTTATGTAATAAAATTTGTTTTGGTAATTTTTTATAGAGTTGACACTCATAGAGATAGGAATAAGATACATATGCGTATTAGGGGAGTTTTTTTTTTTTTTTTTTTTTTTTTTTCTTTTTCTGAAGTGGTGTTTAAAGAAAAAATATTTATGATTTTAGTGTTCTCTAAAAACTATTTATCAAAATAGTATTTTCATTGCTTTTTATTAACTTTTTCATGTTTAATTTATTTATTGGATTAAAGAAAAAGGCTCATTCCCTCCTGGTTTTGTTAGTTCATATTTTGTACCTTTTATTCAATTAATCAATCATATATATATATATTTTATTTTTTCCCATCAACGCATTGTACTAATGCTTTTTATCTTTATTTTTTTCTTAGCAATTCACTATATTTCATTTTCTTTTTTCGATCAATATATTTCATTTTGTTTTTCACAGTTTAAATTTTGTGGCATTCTGTTCAAAGTCAAAAAATCTGAAAGCATTCTAGTTGTAAAAAACTAAAGGCCTTCTCTTAAAAAAAATCAAACTCTGTTGTGATATCACAAACAAACAAATTGTCCATGGATTAAAAAATTAAAGGCCGTATCTTAAAAGAATCCAATATTGTGGTGAATTCGCAAACATACTATTCAAAGTTGAAATATATGAACATAAATCGATGGTAGATACAAATGTCGCAAAGATACAATCAAAGTTGAAATATATGAACAGAAATCGATGGTAGATACAAATGTCGCAAAGATACAAACTATTCTATTGCCTTTAATAAAATAGTGTTTCAATCAATCACGGAGATGAAAATATCTGTTTCGTGATCGAAGTAGATCTGTAAATTAGTGATGTCGATTTAATCATTCAATGGGATGGCGATTCAGTTTGGCGATGGAGGAACTGATTAGACTAAAACATTGGCAGGAAGTATGCCCTTTTTTTAATTACTTATGCTATTAGATAAAGGAGTCAATAAAAAATTAATAGAGTAATAAAAACACTATTTTAGTAAATAGTTTTTTGAGAACACCAAAATGGTAAATAATTTTTCCTCCAACACCACTTTGGGAAAAAGCTCCATAGTAGGGCCTTTGGTTGTCCAATGATACAACTTAAAGCATCTTCAAAAGGGTTGTGTGGTTCACATTTAGTTATAACATATCACTATATTGGTTCGAGTTTTTTTAGCCATATATGCCACGTTAGCTCAATGCCAAAGCTTGGTTTTAAAAGATACGCCTAAGACGCTATCGAAGACACATCAGGGGCCGGAGGTGGTGTCTCATGTATTCCTTGGTAAAAAAATGGTAAAATTGTAGTCTTTAGACGACTTATATGTAATAACAATCAAATGGATGAAGAAATCATGGAAGATTTACTTTATATAATATTTATATGTAAAATCGATGAGAGAGATGTAACTTTTAGTTGTATATTAACTTATTTGGTTGTACAAAGAGCAACACCTCGTATACATAATGCACACACCTCGTGCTTCGACTTTTGGGACTAAATGCCTTGGAGCCTCACACCTTTTTAAACCAAGTGATAAAGTCAATATGAAAAAATGTTATGTTCTTTATGTTTTAGTAGGTTTATCTACTAGTGATGAAACCAAAAATTTTTAATAGTTGAAGGTCATAATAGTTATTTTTATTTTTTTTTTCAATTATTCTATCCACGACAATTTGGATAGTTATACAACTATAAAATGACAACACTAAATACATATGGTGCCTGCTTTAGTGACCAAGTTAGGGCAGTGTCCCTTTCTAGCTACACTAGTAACACTACTAGACATAATAAGCCCATGCCACATTTATTTGACTATTCATCTCTAAAATCTATTTAGAATTAGAATAAACTTTAAAGTTAATACTCTTAAATTCAACTTTTACATTACGTTATTGTTATGAATAATCATGGAATGTGCTACATCTTCTAAATAATGATTAATAACAATTTTTATTGTCGGAAACCGAAACCACAACATTGGAAATTAAAACCGTACCGTTAGTAACGGCTTGGTTCAGGTTTAGTTTCACGTTTAGACTTCGGTATTAAATTGGACTTACAATAAAACAACTGATATCTAACTACACCTAATTGCTCATAATCTAACCATACTCTATTTCTGAACAAGCACAAAAAACATAGAATTTTATAAGTTATAACATGAACAAGTATTACAATAATATAGAAACATATATAATTGAATAAATCTTAATAGAAGTAGGAGCGAAATCACAGGGACACTTGGAATAAGGGTTTTGAGGTTGAAGCACATACTAGGATCAAGGAGTTTATATGTCAATAATGTGTAACACTCTAAGGTAAATCTTACATCATTAGTAGATGTGAGAGATTTTGGGTTCACAAGGAATGTCATACCTCAATATTCTCCGTATTTTGGGCGTAATAACTATGAATGAGAGAAGAACTCCATATTTAAATATTAAGCATGCTCGAGTGGAAGTGGCATATTATGCTGAGTGAGTGACCTCCTGGGTCATCTCCACTTGGGCAACCAAAAACAAATTCGTGAGCTACTAGTGGGCAAAGTAGACAATATTGGTTGATATGAGAGCTCAAATGTTTCGAATAATATAAGAGCCACTCTTGTGCCGCTCAAGATGGCGAGGCAAACCTTGTTGAGGATGATAGTCCCTAGGGGCGTACATGGGACACTTTAGCCAAATCCAACATCCCTGACTGGGATGGCGAGGGGAACCTCATTGAGGATGATGAGTTCATAAAGAGAGGGGTCATTGTAACATGTTAGGCAAACCCTACATCGGTCGTGGACATGAGAGATGTTGGGTTTAGAAGGAATACTTAACCTCAAATTTCACTAACGCGTTTCTTGGCACAATGGTTGTGGATGTGAGAAAAACACTATAATTAAGTATGCTCAAGCGGGAGTAGTTTTTAGATGGCTGATGTTATAGAAAGTCTCAACTCGGATAATTAAAACAAATATGTGAGTTACTACTAGTAAACAAACCAGGGCCATCTCCGAAAATCACAATAAAAAAATTGGCCCTCTACGAGATAAAAAATTTGGATCTTATTCGAAAATCTCCATTTAATATAAACTCATCAATCACTAAAATTTATGTGAATGTAATTTAAATAATTATTTTTAGTTAAGTTTAGAAAGTAATTTATTAATAAAAGGGAAATATGCAGTAATCAAAATTAAGTATTAAATGTCACTAACAAAAAAAAAAAAACCAAAAAATAAGCTAAAATAAAGAATTTGGAGACGCTAGGATTAGAACCGGGTCTCATTATTGTTTAAGCAAGACTGTAACCACTAGTACAAGAGCTCATTTACGTTTTTATTCGATTCAGTGCATATATATTCTATCTTGTACAGTGTAAATTTTATACATAATTAAAAAGATTTGGGCACTCGAAGGATTTGGGCCTTGTGCCGTCGCCAACCCCGCACCCATACGGGCTGGCCCTGAAATAAACAATATTGATTGATATATGATCTACTACTTCTAATAAAACAAAATAATCTTATGCCACGTGGCAATTGATTGTTTCCCCAAATTTTCCTTTGAGCGGGAAATCTAAATACACTCGCTTATTCCCAATTTCTTTCAGCCATGCATTCACAAACCCTAATTTCAGATTGAAACTTCCATTCTATCTTCATCTCTACATCATCTTCATCGCTCTCTCTTTTTTTTTTTTTTTTTTTTCAGATTGAAACTTCCATTCTATCTTCATCTCTACATCATCTTCATCGCTCTCTTCTTTTTTGATTTGATACCCAATTATTTTTGCCACCTGTCTTTGCCTACTCCGTATCCATATGAAACCCTATTTCTTTTTCTTATTCTTTCTGAATCCCAATCATATTCAAACCAACCTAACCCTAGAAATCCTCCTGCTCAACAATCTGCGTCACAACATTCTTCCATCTCTAATCTCAAAGGAAAGTTTTTTTTTTATATCGTTCTTCTTTGATATATGTGTAAATCCAGATTTTAAATTCCTTTCTTCATGGATTAGGGTTTTACAAATTCTGAAGTTCAACCCGTTTAAGTTTATCCTGATTTGATTAACCATGTGTACAATCGGATTTGTGTTTATTGTACTTAGTCTGCTCCAAATTATAATCTTTACAATTCTAATGGTTACTCATATGGTTTTCATAATGATGTGTTCCAATTTGTTCTATTGATTTTTTGAATTGGGTTTGAATTCGAACTGGATAATGAGTTTTATTGATTTTGATTTATGGTTACTCATATGGTTTTCATAATCTTTACAATTCTAATGATAACATGGTCTAACTCTTTGGACAAAGGGAGGGAGATCTTGAAGCTCCCACGATTAATGGTTATCACCATTGACTGTAGGGTTATGATTTTGTCAATATAAAACTTTATATAACAATAATCACTTTGAAAATATGTCTCCAAACATAGTGTTGTTTAACTTCTTACATTATGTTGATTATCAGACTAAAACTTCTATTTTTTCCCATTTTGTTATCAGCTGGTAGCTATAAGTAAGTTGAAAATAGTACGATATTTAATTATTTTTTGTGGTTGATTACGACCATATATGTACAATATTCACTTTGAAACAAGGTAGTAGACATGGGATTGACCAATTTAGTGGTCGACTCTCAAGGCAATGCAAGAGAAGATGGCTTTAATCGTCACAAATGGGTCCACGAATAATAAGATCCCGCATGTTCTGACCATGGCTGGCTCAGACTCAGGGGAGCTGGTGCAGGAATACAAGCCGATCTTAAAAACTTGTGCTACACGTGGAGCGTTTTGTTCTACTGTGTTCACTGTCGTTAGTTCACAATATACTTTTGGGGTCCAAGTTTAACACGATATTTGATTATTTGTTTCTTTCAACTTTTAGTTTTTATATTTTAAAATTATGATAATTTGTTTTCCTTCTTATTAGGATATCAGCATTCTTCCAGAGGGGAAGGGAATCTGTTGCAACACAGTTGAAATCTGTATTGTTAGATATGCATGTTGATTTTGTAAGTTAGTTGTAATATTGAGTTTTTGTTGTTTTTGTCTTGGTCGTAAATACATACTATAATTCAATTTTGATATTTAATTAGCTGAAAAGCGACATGCTTGCTTCAACCGACATGGTGAAGATTCTTCATGATTAATGTAAATTAAATCTCTTTTTAGCTTCTATACGATTATAAACATCTTGAGATTTGAGTTTTTTGTATCATGGTTTTAGCATGATTTGAATGGGTTTGGTTGGTTGCGTAACGGATTAAATGGGTAACTTTTAGTACGGATACAAATGGGTCGAGTTGGGTGACCTATCGAGAATATGTGTTCATTTTTTATTGGTTTATAAATAAATGATGAAATAGATAAGATTGTAAAAGTATATTGATTCCTAAACATAGTGATATACTTTTGATAACTAAAGTGATTCAGGACGTTTTAAACCTTCAAAAAGAGAAAAGAACTTGGATAACTTTTGATCTAATGAACCCATTTGACCCGTTTCTTTTTTAGCTAATTTAAAAAGTATACCCGTTAGGCTAGATAAAAGATATATGAAATCCTAATTAAAGCATTTTTTTAGGTAAATGGGTCCGGGTAGGCATTTAATTTGGAAATGAAACGGATAAATTGTTTCCTTCCATTGCAAATGTAATGGTTTTTTATAGTTTATTTGTTTCGTTTTTATTTTTTATATATTTTTGGAGTTCTCAGTTTTTATATTTGATCGGTTTTGCAGCTACTTTTATATTTGGTTGGTTTTGCAACTGCTGGAGTTCCTCTGCCTTCTGCAGGTAAACTTTTACTCAAAACGGGTATATCACAAGATTACTGTTTGTTTGATAGTTATTTTGATATTGACACATTATTTCATATATACTGCAGAACTTGCACCATTTAGTATTGATTCATTTTTGGTAAGGTATTGAGTTAATAAATAATTAATCATTTTGGATCGAGCATCCCCTGAAGATTTGAAGCCGGTGCGATCGAACCCAGCCCACTCCAAGGAACAATTAAAGTATTGCTCATTAGAATCAATTAACTTACCCCGTAAAATAGTTGTCTAATTGCAAGGTAAACATTTTAGTTTGTTGCTGACATGGACTTACATTTTAATTGTATAGAGTTTAGATATGAGCCTTTTAGCTGCTAAAAAAGGCAATCTTAGCGTGAACCTGGCTCATGTTGGTAAGAGTAATCAGTTATAACTGGTGTGTGTGTGTGCATATTTGGTGGATCGATATTTGTTCTTGTGGCAGTTACGGTTCAGTCGACTCTCTCGAAACTCTCTCAGGTAACACACAAACATCCATTGAGTTCTGATTATTGTTGCTGCATTTGGGCGGCAAGTTCGTTAACGCATTATTGTACGGTTCCGTAGGGCATCATCATTGTTGATCTTCAAGTCAGTTGGTTCGGTGGTAGCAACGTTTGTTTATCGTAGTGAACCACACATATAGCAGGTTAGTCCATTTAGCTTATTTATGGTGTTATTTAGGGTTTGATGGGGTGTGTTTGGCTAAGCGATGAAGGTTATGCTGAAACTGTGATGTCACGCATGAGCGTAACAAACATATAAATTATAATTCTTGGTCAATTTTGCGGTTTGATTTTAAATAAACCAGGAAATAAACGTTTGCTTGCTGGAATTTGTAATTAGAAAAAAAATCATATAAAAATAGTCCATTTGGAACATTATGATCTATGTCATCATTAAATATTATATAATTTACATTGAGAATGTCAACATTAAATATTATATAATTTACTTTGAGTAACCATTGTGCCACCTCTAACCTCTCATCATGTAATTAATAATTGTATTGTTGTACAGGCCTGGCTTACAAATCCTTTTAGAAGATCCAAAGTTCATGGTGTAGAAAAGGATATTGTTGAAGATGGACTTCACTTTTGGATAAGATGTAGTGCAACATCTCCCACATCTCATGATGTTGCTGATGGTATATTATTTTTTATGTTCCATAAAATAATTAGACAACAAAAGAGAATTAGAAATAGATACTCAACTCCACCAAATTCTTTTTTTTAACTTTTTTGTACCTGATTCTATAATCCGAGAAGCATACATCAAAGTTTCATAGGCTGATAATAGAGAAAAATATTAATTAGAGTTGATATGAGATGTGGGTGTTTTTTTTTGAACGACAAATGTTACTGTACTCTATCTTACATCAATAATACTAAAATTCTCCCTTTGCTCAGGTTCAAGCCTAAGACCTCCCCTCTAAAAGACATGTGCCTCTACCAAGTGAGCTAGCCCTACATTGGCATACGGGTGTATGTAGTTGGTCAAAAAAGTAGGTTCTGTTTGAAATGGGTCAATTTAGTGTTGTTGGTTGAAACTTAAAATTGGCCTGCGAGAGTTTGATCTTTTTGGATTAACGAAGTCTCCAATCCATTTAATGACAGTGATCACACGCTCTTTATGATAGGTATATTCTATGTGTGAACATTCATGCAACCGCGAGTCTTTTTAGTTTTATGATAAGTTATGTTAAAGTAATTTTTATACAATTAGATTTCATATTTTGTGTATGAAAACACTTACCAATCAACTAAGAGCTGGTTATAGGAGGTTGTGACTGAACTAATTCGGCTAAATGTTTCGTTATGATTATAGGAGGCCAAACAAAGTAAGAGGTACTGAGGTAGACATATTGTCGCCAAATTGAGAAGAGTTAAAAGGTGAGTTCTATTGATTTTGCCCTTTTACTTTTTTGGTTGGAATACATTACCATCGATGGGTATGCCGTTCGAACCTCAATTTCACACACCATTCTGAGCCACAACCGACCACCGCTCATCTTGGAAAGGGTCGATGCAATGGACTACTACATGATATATCTGTAGTTAGTTAGTTTACCAAATTCAGTTAGTTTGTGGACTTTAGGAATCTGTTTTTTCACTGTTAGATTACATGTCTTAGATCATGGACATTTTGTCAAATATCTTTCCCGATAATTAACTTAATATTATAAATTCACTATATCAAGAATATGCAGGTGCTGGAACTGTGTGTATATGGAACAAAATAGCTATTCCCAAAGTGAATTATTTTGCTTGACAGGCGATAAGTGGGAAATCCCAATGGCAGATGCATTGGTAGCCATAGGTATCCCAAACATTAATACAACTTTCCTTAAAGAAAACCATAAATCTCTACCAGACAAACTCTCATCATCCAGGTATGTTTCATCCGATCTTTGATGATATAATCCTAAAATCATTTGATTTTTTGCTATAAACAAAGGATTTGATGATGATTATAAACGTTTCAATCTCCTTCATATAATTTGTTTAACTTGAAACTAACTTGGTGCTTTTGAATATTTTATACACCTAATTCCACTGGAGTTAATATATTAATTTTCTTGTGTTAAATTTTGTTACCATCTGTTTAATTTTTAGATTAGGGTTCATAGGGTTGTTGTTAATACGTCAACATTGGCTAACTTCAACTGTTAATATCACACACTACTGCTTCAAAAATCTAGGCTTCTTAGTTATACATTGAACTTACAAGGGCTTACCAATTAAGATTGAACCTAATGCTATTCTTTTAAGTGTTGCAAGTCTAACACAGAGGTATATATCATCATCATACTTAATGTGACAACCCGAACTTTCACGGTCCGTAACATTCTATCTTACGATCTTTATTTCTCGCTATCTTTCTCTAATCGGTTAATTAGCGTATTGACATGCACATATAGTGTGGCCCAAATCCTTGCAGCCCAACAGTATTAGCAATCGGCCTACTTGTTCTAATACTTTGTATATCATGCAACCTGTACACCTAATTAAATTAAATATATGAAGGTGTTTTATCATAATTGGTCTCTTGATCACAGCCCATGATCACAGCCCATGATCAGCTCATTAGCCCATTAGCGGATATTAAGGGACCGCCCCAATCCCCAATCCCATCCCAACTGGCCAAGGAAAGAACTGACCCCAGCCCACTATTAATTGTATTATGAATGCGTAATCTGATCAGCGTTTATCATATAAAGCTCAACAAACAATTAAACAAACCCTATAGTTCCTTCATAATTCACGAGCGACAACAGGAGAACCCCCCCCTCACACTCGAGCTCTCCAATTGTGTTTTCTTGATTTTCGGTTAGTATGTTAAAGTATTCAATTGTGTTTTCTTGATTTTAAAACGATTTGTCTATTGTTCTTGATGATGGCATGTGTATGTTAAAGTATTCAACTGTTTGTTTATGGTTCTTGATGATAGCATGTGCATTAAAACAGTTTCGCTTAATTGCTTATTTGATTAATTGCTTGTTGTTAGGAAGTATTAAAAACAGTTTCGGGTCAGATAGGGTTTAGAGCTTCATGTGTGATCGTAGCATGTGTATAGTTAATAGGGTGGTTTGCGAATGATGTGTAAGGATGGTGCTTAACTGATGATTCTAAATTATGCGAAACATAGGATTGATTTCCATAGTTTTATAATAACTTGGTTTAACTTTTGTAATTGAATTCATGTTTTAGTCGCAATCATATCGATCTTGTTTTGATTGGGCTTTAGATGTAATCGGTTGAGGGTCATGTATAATTCCATAGACATGAAGGATGGGTTAATGAACTTTAAATTATGATTGTAAGTTTAGATTTAAACTGAATATGAGTCCGGATGTTGGTGGCAAATTGAGGAGTTAAGTTATAGTAATAACATGCAATATAAGTGGGCTAAGTTTTGAACAAACAACAACAACCACTTCGGTTGGGCCTGGTGGGGTATAAGGGCCGAGGGGACACAGGTTGATGGATCAGATTGGGTTGGGTTGGGTTGGGTGATGAATTGTTAATTAATGGGCTGCTAGGACTTATCCTTTGGGTCGGGTAACATCAGCAAGTAACAAGTCGATAGGGCTGTTTTGAGGCCACACACTCATTAGCCCAACAAGCATCCTCACTGATTGATTAAGTTAATTAGAAACTGTATATGGGTGCGGGCCGGGATAGGTTTAGATTTGGGTTAAATGTTTCGGCTGTTAATTCGGTTGGGCCGCATTATAGTATGATTGTTGATTTAGTTAATTGGAGTTTTGTAAAATGTGAACTAGTAACATGAACTCGAATTATGACTGATAGTAGAATTCGAATACTTGCCATGAATTACGATATGATGTGTGTTTTGTTAATTGGAATTTATGTGATGAATGCAAAGAACACATGAGTCACGTGTACACGAACTAACCGTTAATGGTAACCACACTAGGATCTGGTTGACCAATTTGGAACAAATAAGTGAAATATAACATACCGAGCAAACCAAAGGTGAGTTCACTACTCTTTTTCCAAGCATGCATCCCGGGGAGGGATATTGGGTAACGTTCCGGGGAGGAATGCTAGTTATTGGGATGTTTGTTATTATTACTCAGTTTCTATCACATAAGACCCCTTACATCTACCGACAGTTGCCGAGGAGGCAACGAGGTTATTAGTTGATAGCGCTATTAGGTTTGGCACACTCACACCGTACCGGGGAGGACGGGCGTGAACTAATTTCCTTAAAGCATGACCAATGTTTTGATAGAGACATTGGGGTTGGGCAAACACATCTTGTAGCCATTTCGGTAATCGAGTTAATAACAACATCAAATCAAATTGTTAATCTGTTTTATACATGTGACTGGTAACTAAACTCGGTAACAAAACTTGAACTCACCAGCGTTGTCTGACACACTTGTTTGCATGCTTGTAGGTCGTTAGCTGTTTTGCATTGGAACTTGCTATCTGGAGTGGCTGGAGAGGTTATGGGTCGACTGGAGGAAATTGTGCTATAAATTTCTTGATACTATATATTGGTTTTAAACTGTTTAACTTTGTTTAATTTTGCTTCCGCTGAATATTTGGTTTTCTTTTGAACTTGGATGGTATTTTATTGATAATCAAGAACTTTATTTTGGAAACATGTATGGGTTCAATGTAATTAGTGGCTCATTGTTGGTACGTCACACGCCTATCAGGGACACTCCCTAGGTGGTATTTTGGGGGTGTGACAGTTTGGTATCAGAGCCACTGGTTATAGTGAACTTGGTTTTAAAACGTTTTTATAAAACCAGACTATGACCGAACAACTTCAAAAATCGACCATGACACTCAGCTCCAGATTGCAAGGTTCGTTTTCTGTTTACTTTATGCATTACTTGTTTAGTAGTCATACACTTACAGTTTGCACAAAATGGTATATTAGCTACTATGGTGACTTGATGGTGTGACACTACTCTTTGACTTTTGCGAATCATAATCCTGTACTACCCACTGTTTGCTATTTGAATGCGGGGGAAACTTCTAGCACAAGTCAAGAGGCCCTGAGATAAGCATGCAAATTGCTTTATTATTATGGGTGCACACATAATAATAACGTAAGGTGCATGTAAGTCCCAGTGAGGCTTAACGAGCGTAAGAAGGGTTCCGCCCTATTGTGTTTAAACTTGATAGCTGTAGATTTTAACGTGATACTTGACTTTTACCTCGTTTCGACCCTTAAGACAGTTCCCTTCTCTTATATAGAACCATGAGTGGACGTGGAGGAGGCCGAGGTGGTGGACGTGGCCACATTGCTATGATGCAGGCCGAATTAACCAACTTAATCAACACTCGTGTAGCTCAAGCCCTAGCGGCTTATCAGGCTGGTACGATATACACCAATTACTTTCTATCCTTGCGTCATATACTCGAATCTTATCTGTGTGTTGTACGTTCTTTCATTTTAGGTCAACCTGCGAATCAAAACAATCCACCTGGTCCACCTGCTTGTACGTTCAAGATGTTCATGGATTGTAAGCCACAGACCTTCAGTGGGACTGAGGGGGCTGTAGGACTCCTACGATGGTTTGAGAAGGCAGAAGCGGTATTCGCGATGTGTAATTGTCCTGCTGGGGACAGAGTGAAGTATGCTACGGGCACACTCGAGGACGGTGCCCTGACATGGTGGAATACCCAGGTTCAGATGTTGGGTATCGAAATGGCAAATGCTACCACTTGGGATGACTTTAAGGAGTTGATGAGGGAGGAGTATTGCCCTCGAGATGAGGTACAGAAACTAGAGAATGAGTACTACAATCTTGAAATGCAGGGATCTGAGATTAAAGCATACACGAGGAGGTCCAATGATTTATCAACTTTATGCCCTAACTTGTCTCGACCCCCACATCGTCGAATTGAGTTGTATCTTAAGGGATTAGCACCAGCTGTTAAGGGGTACGTTACTGCTGCAAACTTAGACAATCTGCCCCGTATCGTTCGTTTGGCACATAAGATTACTGACCAAGAGGTCGAACGTGGCAACTTGCCGCCACGTGTTTCTGCTACTACTTCGACTGCTACAGCCACCACACCTGCCAGTGATAACAAACGCAAGTGGAACGACACTAATAAAGCAACCAATGCAAGTCAATCTCAGAAAAGGCCTGATAACAGCAACAGCCGTAGTTTCAGTCAGTCTTCTTCAGTTAATCAAGGCCAGGGCAGCAATCAGAATTAGGGTTCTTATATGGGAAAGAAGCCACAATGCAACAAGTGTGGCTATCATCACTCTGGGCAGTGTGTCCGGACTTGTCGTAGATGCGAGAAGGTGGGCCATGAGGCCAAAGACTGTAGAGCCCCACAGCCAAAACAGCAGCAGCAGCAGAATCAGCAGCACCAACGATAGCAAAGGCAACAACCACAGCAGAATCAGGGTGTTAAGAAAGGGTGTTTCCAGTGCGGGGACGAGGGCTACTTCAAGCGGGATTGCCCTCAGCTGAATCAGAATGCCAATAACAACAACAATGCTAGGAACAATAACAACAGGAACAACAACAATGGGGGCAATGGGGGAAATGGTGCACACGGGAGGGTGTTCACTATTGGCGCTGGGGAAGCTAGGAATGATGGCAATGTAGTGACTGGTACGTTTTCGATAAATGATTTATTTGCTTCTGTTCTATTCGACTCTGGTGCTGATTGGAGTTATGTGTCCTTGGGATTCAGTCGTCAGTTAGGGTTGACTCCCACACCTCTCGTAAATAAGCATGTAGTAGAATTAGCTGATGGTAAATCGATAGAGGCTTCTCATGTCCTGTTTGGTTGTAAACTCGATCTCATGGGTCAAGTGTTCGATATTGACCTGCTCCCTGTTACTCTTGGAAGTTTTGATGTAGTCGTTGGCATGGATTGGTTGTCAAAGCACCAGGCAGAAATTCTTTGCAAGGAGAAAATCGTGCGTATTCCTCTCCCTAGCGGAGAATCCTTATCGGTTCAGGGTTATCATAGTGGTGCCATGGTTGGTATTATCTCGGCAATGAAGGCTTAGAAGTGTTTACGTAAGGGCTACCCTGCTCTTTTAGCTATTGTTTCTGACTCGCAGTCTGATGAGAGAAGGATCGAGGATCTTCCAGTGGTTCGTGAATTTCCCGATGTATTTCCTGAAGAACTCCCTGGTTTACCTCCACATCGTCAGGTGGAATTTCAGATCGACCTCGCGCCAGGAGCAGCCCCGATTGCTCGTGCTCCTTATCGTCTTGCGCCAGGAGAGTTACAAGAGTTGTCGAATCAACTCCAAGAGCTGTTGGATAGGGGTTTTATCCGACCTAGCTCTTCGCCTTGGGGAGCCCCAGTACTATTTGTAAAAAAGAAGGATGGGTCCTTTCGGATGTGCATAGATTATCGTGAGCTTAATAAGGTGACAATCAAGAATCGCTAACCTTTATCGCGCATTGACGACTTGTTTGACCAGTTGCAAGGGTCAAGTTTTTATTCTAAGATCGACTTAAGATCGGGCTATCATCAGGTACGAGTCAGGGAGGAGGATGTACCAAAGACAGCTTTTCGAACGCGGTATGGGCACTACGAGTTTTTGGTTATGCCGTTCAGAATGACTAACGCACCCGCGGTCTTCATGGATCTTATGAACCGTGTGTGCAAACCGTATCTCGACGACTTTGTTATTGTTTTCATCGACGACATCTTGATCTACTCCAAGAGCGAGGAGGACCATGAGCGACATCTACGTCTTATCTTGGAGCTCCTGAGGAAGGAGCAGCTTTACGCGAAGTTTTCTAAGTGTGATTTCTGGATTCGAGAAGTACACTTTCTTGGGCATATTGTTAACGAAAAGGGGATGCACGTGGATCCTGCTAAGATTGATGCTATTAGGAATTGGGCGGCACCGAAGAATCCTTCGGAGGTGCGACAATTTCTTGGTCTTGCTGGGTTCTATCGTCGGTTTATTCCGGATTTCTCAAGGATCGCTCAACCTCTTACCTCCTTGACACAGAAGAACGTTGTTTATTCTTGGGGAACGAAACAGGAGGACGCTTTCCAGCTTTTGAAACAGAAATTATGCAGCGCACCGATTTTATCTCTACCAGAGGGTACCGAGGATTTTGTGGTTTACTGTGATGCTTCTATTCAAGGCCTCGGTTGCGTGTCGATGCAGCGCGACAAGGTGATAGCATATGCTTCTCGACAGTTGAAGGTGCACGAGAAGAATTATACGACTCACGACTTGGAGTTAGGAGCTGTGGTTTTCGCGTTGAAGATCTGGAGGCACTATCTATACGGTACCAAATGCACCATCTACACCGATCACAGAAGCATTCAGCATATCTTCGACCAGAAGGAGTTGAATATGCGGTAACGGCGTTGGATAGAGCTTTTGAACGATTATAAGTGTGCCATCAAGTATCATCCGGGCAAAGCAAATGTTGTGGCCGACGCCCTCAGTCGAAAGGATACTGCACCTAAGCGTGTGCGAGCATTACAACTCACCATTCAATCTAGTCTTCCTTCCCAGATACGAGATGCTCAGGTAGAAGCGATGAAACCAGAAAACGTCAGGGCTGAAGCTCTACGCGGCTCAAGGCAACGGTTAGAACAAAAGGGAGACGACGCCTACTACATAACCGGACGCATCTGGGTCCCACTCTATGGCAATTTACGAGAACTTGTAATGGAGGAAGCACATAAGTCTCGCTACTCAGTACATCCTGGTTCGGATAAGATGTACCACGACTTGAAGACTACGTATTGGTGGCCTAGCATGAAAGCTCACATAGCAACTTACGTTAGCAAATGTTTGACTTGTGCTAAAGTCAAAGCGGAGCATCAGAAGCCCTCGGGTCTACTTCAGCAGCCAGAGATACCCACCTGGAAGTGGGAGCAGATCACCATGGATTTCGTTATAGGGTTACCAAGGACTCAGGCTGGAAACGATACTATTTGGGTGATTGTTGATCGTCTCACGAAGTAAGCGCATTTTCTGGCAATCAAGGAAACGGATAAATTTTCACATCTGGCAGCTGTTTATCTTAAGGAAGTGGTTTCTAGGCACGGGGTGCCAACTTCTATCATTTCAGATCGAGATCCGTGTTTCACTTCTGAATTGTGGCAGTCAATGCATAAATCGTTCGGTTCACAACTCGATATGAGTACTGCTTATCACCCACAGACGGATGGTCAGAGCGAGCGCACCATTCAGACACTTGAAGACATGTTGCGGGCATGTGTTATTGACTTTGGCAGGGGTTGGGAGAAGCACCTGCCGTTGATAGAGTTCTCCTACAACAACAGTTACCACATTAGTATTCAGGCAGCTCCGTTCGAAGCATTGTATGGGCGGAAATGTCGCTCTCCTCTCTGTTGGGCTGAGGTGGGTGACAGTCAGATCACAGGTCCTGAGCTTGTACTTGAAACTTCAGAAATGATTGCTCAGATCAGGAATCGTATGGCAGCAGCGCGTGATCGTCAGAAAAGCTACGCTGACAAGCGTAGAAAGCCCTTGGAATTCGAAGTTAATGATCGTGTCATGTTGAAGGTCTCTGATATTCGCTAATTTACACATATTTTAGTCCCCCGTTTTACCCCTATTTTATGCGTTTTCGGCTGTAAAACCGTCATTCGGATACTTAATTATCTACATTTTTGTTTACAGGCCTAAAACAGCATACCAGACAAGATGATAGCAAAAACGAGGACTTTCCGGATAAAACGACGAAGCTGCGCAACTTCTGTTACAAAACTGACCTGGGCGTCTGGAACGGTCGTGCGACCTGATGCACGACCGTGCATAACCGACTAACCAAGAAAGGCCCGGCAGTGAACGATGGTGCAACTCCGCGTGCAAGGCATTGAAGGCCAACCCGGGAACGCACGGTCGTTCCATATCTTGCACCCCGTGCGGATCCGACGATCCAACAAGACCTCGGAACTGAACGACCGAAGGACCAGGCATGCAACCAGACCATGGAAAGGAACGGCCGTGCCAATTGAAGAACGGCCGTGCGTGTCCGAAGACCAGTCAACGATCTGTGACGTCACGCAGTATGGTGGACCACCACCAATAATTGCTTAAAGTGCACGGTCGTGCGATCGGAGAACGACCGTGCGACATCGAAAAAGCATAAAAACAGAACAGAACCATTTTATTAGTAACTCTGGAATTTTGGAGAGCTCCACAGGCGATTTTTAGGCTCCGGAAGCATCAGCTTTAACCCGGATTCAAGCCACATTGCCCGGTTTTGCTCGTTTACTATCCGGATTCTTAATCTTGTGCTTGTTTATGGTTTGGATTTCTAACCTTTCCAGAATTTTGTTAATGTTTCAAGCATTTAGATTAATATTTATGTATTATTGTAGCCTTTGGGCAAAAACACAACAATCCCTTGCTTGATTATAGCTATTAGTATGTTAATCTATGTTTGTAATGAAATTTGGAAGTGTTTTCTATGATTATCTTTGATGATTAGTTTGCAACCTTGTTATTGATATTGATTTCTTGATTATAAGTAATTGTGTTGGATGATTGGTGCTTGGTTAGGTAAGATAGTTGCAAAATGAAGCTTATTTAATCATGTATTAGTAAACTTTTAATTTGGTTAACTAGTTTAACTTGGTTAAAATGTGGGCACCATGATACTCTAACGGGTTAGTGGTTTAATAAAATGTAATTATTGTTAATCAAGAAAGCTTGCCCTCACGGAAGGACTCTAACGGGTTAGATGGTGTTGTTATGAATTCTTGCCATGATTTGTTAGCTTAGTTAGTAGTTTCGGCCAAAATTGCTATCTTGGTGAATTTATGCGTAAGATTTGTAAAATGAACTCGGTTGTGATTTAATCTAGTTTATGCTTGTCTCGGTGGTTGCATTGTGTTTATCGGTGTTGCTTTCCTTGATTAAGTGAGGTTAGAAAACTCCTAACGGATGACTAACTTATTTTTAGGAGATTTTTGTAGACATTAATCAATCGCATGTTAAAGAACAATTTTAGGTGGTTAAAGTGTGTTTATCGTTTTAACTTTCCGAATGATTGTCATGTTAGGATTCCCGAAAGGGATACTAATTGTCTCGAAATGGAAAATTGACCGAATACTTCTAGTGCCAAAACCGACTTAGTTGACATGCTGTGGTTGTGTATTAATCAAGGCTATTTATATATAATCTACTATGTTTTATAAGTATTTATTTATGCTTACTTTAGATTAATTAAAACCAAAACAACGTATGTTTTTACCGGTAATTTAGTGGCAAAGGTCTAGTATTATTTCTCCGCCCATTTCCGTGGATCGATACTTGGTTCCTACCGATACTTTACTACATATATGACGGGGTACACTTGCCTCTTTCGTGTGTGTTTTGATGTAAAAGTAATAATCACTTTTATAAATTTAAAACCAATTCGTGTGTAATTTCATTGTAAAAATATGTACAGTCGCGCACGTACCAAGTTTTTGGCGCCGTTGCCGGGGATAGGCGAGTTTTAGGAACGACCCGAGTCATTGTGTTATCGGTGTATATACTTGTTAATATTTGTGTATATTTTCGTGATTATTTATTTGTTCATTTATTTGTTAATAATTCTTGCTTTTAATTCAATTTATTCATTTTCATGATAATTCTTGCTTTTATTCTATTTATTTGTTCTAATCCGGATTTATTTATTCATTTATTCGTTGAATTTTCGGCTCTTAAAAATAGTTTTTAAACTAGCCGAATCGATTGTTTTCATTGCTTTAATTTTTATAAAAATTTCGGCCCATTTTCGGATTTTTATAAAAATTTTCAGCCCATTTTTATACATATTTTGTTTCTATTCAGCTAAAAAAAAAACAACATTATTATATTAATAAAATATTCATTGTATCAGTTTTTCGTTTGCAGGTTGATGTCCTCAACTCCCGCGCCCGCTATTGCTGAGCCTACTGACGAACCAGCGCATAACCTTTGAAGAAGTAAGAGGCTGCGCGAAAGGTCGCTTGTCATTGCACAACGCATAGCAAATGCAATCGACGAGCCGATGATTATCTCTGAAGACGAAAGCTCAAGGGACGAGGAGAGAGTCGTCATGGCGGACGACGACCGACCGCTGAATGAAACAAATCAGCCTGGAAGGGCAGGCCTGGAGCCGAGTATCCTTCAGCCTACTATAGATACTCCTACTTTTGAAATTAGACCTAGTATTATTAATATGGTACAAAATTCTGTACAGTTTGACGGACGTGAGCATGAGGATCCTGGGAGGCATATCGCTGCTTTTCTCGCTGTCTGTTCGACATTTAGGATTACAGGTGTTTTGGAGGATGCGATTCGGTTGAGGTTGTTTCCGTTTTCGTTACCTGACAAAGCTAGAGCTTGGCTTATTTCACTTCCTGCCGGGTCCATCAGGACCTGGAATCAGTTGGCGGAGCAGTTTATGCAGAAATATTTCCCACCTGAGAAAACGAACAAGCTACGGAACCGGATTGTTTCCTTTCGCCAGGACGAGGGCGAGTCGTTGCATACGGCTTGGGAGAGATTTAAGGATTTGTTGATTGATGTGCCACATCATGGCTTCTCCAAGCGACAGCTGGTTTTGACGTTCTATTAGGGGCTCAGCTATAATACGCAAGAGCGATTAGACGTGAACACGGGAGGCGATCTTGGAACTAAGACGCCAACTGAAGCGTATGATATTATAGAAAAAGCTGCGTTGAAATCCAGCTCGCGTCGGGAAGGAGATAGAGGTCGATCATCATCATCATCATCTCGTTCAGGAGTTCATGCTGTAGACGACTACACGACCATTACTGCACAAATCTCGGCTCTTGCATCGAGATTCGACAGGTCTCAGATGATTGCGCATGCTGGCTCGGGATGTGATCAGTGCGGAGTGTCACACGAGCCTGGGGCATGTTTTCAGGGAGTCGTATATGAGGGCCACGAAGAAGTAGATTTCGTGAGTAATCAGGTAAGGCCGCAGAACAACCCGTACAGTAACACCTATAATCCCGGTTGGAGAAATCACCCAAATTTTGGGTGGCGAGCGAACACAGGAAACCAGAACCCATTGGGGTTCACTCAGCGTGCCCCAGCGCCTCAGCAGGGTCAGCAGTACCAGCAGTACAACCAACCCTACCAGCAGCGTCCATACTCGTACCAGAATCAGGGCACTGGGAGTAGCTCCCAGCAGCAGGCCCCTCAGTCCAGTTCCAAGCTGGAGGATATGATGGCTCAACTTCTCTCTAGCTCTGAAAAACGATACCAACAAAGCGAAGATCGTTTTCTAGCTAACGAGGGAGAAATGAGGAGTCAGAAAGCCTCGATTCAGAATATCGAGAATCAGGTTGGTCAGCTGGCGCAGATGATGTCCAAAAGACCCCCAGGCGGTCTTCCGGGTAATACAGAACCAAACCCGGGCGGGCATGTGAATGCGATCATGACCAGGAGTGGAAAAACTACCGGACCCGTCATATCGGACTCGGTACCGATCACTGAAGCAGTCCCGACTGACACACCGGACGAGGTGCAAGCCAGGCTACGCCCAGCAAGTGCAGCACAAATCCAGGAGCCGGTCAAAGATTACACTCCTCCAGTACCTTATCCAGGCAGGCTGAAGAAACAGAAGAACGAAGAGCAATACGGTAAGTTCGTTGAGTTGTTTAAGCAACTACACATCAATATACCGTTTGTTGAAGCCTTGGCCCAGATGCCAAAGTATGCGAAATTCCTAAAGGATATCCTCTCGAATAAACAGAAGCTCGAGGATATATCATGTGTGGTGATGAATGAAACTTGTTCCGCCGTTCTGCAAAACCGTCTGCCCACGAAAATGGGAGATCCTAGTAGCTTTACGCTCCCGTGTTTGATTGGAAACATGTCTGTTAGCCATGCATTGGCTGACTTGGGAGCGAGTATCAACCTTATGCCGTATAAGGTTTTTACAAAGCTGGATCTGGGTGAGCCGTCACCCACTAGGATGAGCATTCGGTTGGCAGATCGCTCAATAAAGTATCCGCGTGGATTTGTGGAAAACATGCTTGTAAAAATCGATAAATTTGTTTTCCCCGTGGATTTTGTTATCCTTGACATGGACGAAGATTCAAGGGTACCTTTGATACTTGGACGTCCTTTCCTCAATACAGCGAGGACGATTGTTGATGTGGCAGCTGGCCAAATCACTCTCCGAGTGAATGATGAGCACGTGACATTCGATATCAAAAGATCGATGTAGCATCCGCAATGTCACGATGACAAGCTTTATTACGTCGACATTGTCGATGCATGTGTGTGCTCTCATTTTCAAGGTACTATTGACGAGATTAATTCGGACACACGTCTGTCGTGTGGGGACCTGATTGGCATTACGCAGGAGGGCCACGATTTCGAGCAGCCAATCTATCATATTGGTGACGATGGTTCCCAGAGTCCGGAGAGGTTTCTAGAAATTGGCCATGTAAAAGAGGAGGAAGCAAAGCCTTCGGTTGAAGATCCGACGCCTTTGGAGTTGAAAGAACTCCCGCCACATCTTGAGTATGCATTTCTTGACGAGGAGCGTCGCTTACCGGTCATAATTTCGGCATCATTGGAAAAGAATGAGAAAAATCAGCTTCTCGAGGTTCTGAGACTTCATAAGAGAGCCATTGCATGGAAAATCATGGATATCAAGGGCATCAATCCTTCTTTTTGTACTCACAAGATTCTGATGGAAGACGAGTACAAACCATGTGCACAGCATCAGAGGCGTTTAAATCCAAATATGCAGGACGTGGTGAAGAAGGAGGTGATTAAGTTGTTGGATGCCGGCATGATTTTTCCTATTTCGGACTCTGTGTGGGTGAGTCCAGTGCAAGTCGTACCTAAGAAAGGTGGTATGACTGTAGTCTCGAATGATAGGAATGAACCAATTCCTACCCGTACCGTCACTGGGTGGCGAGTTTGCATTGACTACCGCAAACTCAATGATGCTACTCACAAGGATCACTTCCCGCTTCCATTCATCGACCAGATGTTGGAACGTCTGTCGGGGAAGTTGTATTACTGTTTCCTAGACGGGTTCTCTGGGTAATTTCAGATTCCTATCGCTCCTGAGGATCAGGAGAAGACTACCTTTACCTGCCCCTTCGGCACGTTCGCCTACCAGCGGATGCCTTTCGGGTTGTGTAATGCACCAGCGACCTTCCAGAGATGCATGGTTGCAATTTTCCATGACATGATCGAGGATTCCATGGAGGTTTTCATGGATGATTTTTCGGTATTTGGAGATTCCTTCGATCACTGCTTGGAAAATTTGAGAAAGATGTTGAAGAGGTGTGAGGAGACGAATCTGGTCCTGAACTGGGAGAAATGCCACTTCATGGTGAAGGAGGGCATAGTTCTGGGACACACTCACGTGGGCATGGAAGTCGATCCAGCTAAAGTCGACATTATTTCTCGACTTCCGCCCCCCACCGCTGTTAGAGCTATACGGAGCTTTCTCGGTCATGCCGGGTTCTATCGGCGATTCATCAAAGATTTTTCAAAAATCGCCAGACCCATGACCCGTTTGTTGGAGAAAGACGCTCCGTTCATATTCGGAGATGATTGCTTGAGAGCCTTTGACCTTCTCAAGCAAAAGTTGATTGAGGCCCCTATTTTAGTTGCACCCGACTGGAGTCTGCCGTTTGAGATTATGTACGACGCGAGTGATTACGCTATAGGGGCCGTTCTTGGCCAAAAGAGAGAAAAGCACTTTCACCCGATCTATTATGCGAGCAAAACTCTTCACGACGCTCAGGAGCATTATACCACGACAGAAAAAGAGCTCTTGGCGGTCGTTTTCGCATTTGACAAATTTAGATCGTACTTGGTGCTTTCGAAAACCGTTGTGTATACTGATCACGCTGCCATCCGATATCTCTTCAGCAAACAGGACGCCAAACCGCGTCTGATCAGGTGGATCTTGTTGCTGCAGGAGTTTGATATTGGAATTCAAGATAAAAAGGGTGCGTTAAATGTAGCGGCTGACCATCTATCTCGGTTAGAGCATGGAGACATCATGGACGGGCGTTGGGATTCCATGAATGACAACTTCCCACACGAGTCTTTGATGAGTATTGAGATATGCGATGAGTCGCCTTGGTTCGCTGACCTTGCGAACTACCTTGCTTGCGGGATTCTGATTAAAGGGTTGACTCACCAGCAAAAGAGGAAATTCTTTTCGGATGTCAAGCACTACATTTGGGATGACCCTTACTTGTTTCGGGTTGGTGCTGATCAGGTGATTAGGAGATGTGTTTCAGGGAATGAGGCGACCGATATTCTGCGCCACTGTCACGAGGGACCTACCGGAGGCCACCATGGAGCCAACTTTACCGCCAAGAAGGTGTTGGATTCCGGGTTTTATTGGCCGACTATATTTCGTGATGCGCAGAGTTGGGTTAGAGCGTGCGATGCTTGCCAGAGAGCGACAAATATATCGGCACGTGATGAAATGCCTCAGAACTGGATTCAGGTTTGCGAAGTCTTTGATATATGGGGGGATAGACTTCATGGGACCATTTCCCCCCTCACGAGGTAATAAGTACATCCTGGTCGCGGTTGACTATGTATCGAAGTGGGCTGAGGCACAAGCCTTACCCACCAATGATGCCAGGGTGGTCGTGAGATTTTTGAAAAGCTTATTTGCCCGGTTCGGCGCTCCGAAAGCGCTTATCAGTGACAGAGGGACGCATTTTTGCAATACTCAGCTCGAGAGAGCTTTGTCCCGTTACGGTGTGCATCACCGTCTATCCACGCCCTATCATCCACAGACAAGCGGGCAGGTGGAAGTCATGAACCGGGGGTTGAAAAGAATCCTTGAGCGGTCGGTAGGCGCAAACCGCAAGGATTGGTCGGATAAGCTAGATGAAGCGTTGTGGGCTTTCCGTACGGCTTACAAGACGCCTATTGGGACTACTCCCTTTAGGCTTGTGTACGGAAAGGCATGCCATTTACCAGTTGAGTTGGAGCATAAAGCGATGTGGGCTCTAAAAACCGCAAATCTGGACCTAAAAGCCGGAGGTGAAGCCCGGTTTCTCCAGATTCATGAATTGGAAGAGTTGCGACAACGCGCTTATGAGAGCTCCGTGTTGTACAAGGAGCGCACGAAGAGATTGCACGATAAACGCTTGAAGGACCACAAAGAATACCAAGCGGGCGATCTTGTTCTTCTTTACAACTCACGGTTGCGCTTATTTCCCGGAAAGCTTCATTCACGTTGGACAGGCCCATACATGGTTAAAGAGGTATTTCAATATGGGACTGTTGCAATAGAGAACGCGGACGGCGTTATTTTCAAAGTAAATGGGCATCGCTTGAAGTTGTACGTTGCTGGGCCGACAGAGTCGGTGATGGAGGTCATTGAACTCCAAACCCCGCACACATCATAAGTGTGGGGAGAAGAGAGTCTACGCTGCTGACTCGCGGACCAAAAATGCAGCAAGAGCGTATTTTGCGCTTTAGGGGTAGTATCGTCATTTAGGATTTATTTTTCATGTTTTAGCTTGGAGTCTTGCTATCGACTCGTCGACAAAAATTTAGCATGAGTCTACGCTACTGACTCGCCGACAAAAATGTAGGAGGAGTGTCTTTGGCGCTATAAGGGTAAAATTGTCCTTTTTTGTGTTTTTGTAGTTTTAGCGTAATTTAGGTTAGTTAGGTAGTTTTCATTAGTTTGTACAGTTTCTATTCATGCCGAGCGAAGGTTCTATGTTGCAATATTGTTAAAACAGAAGGCGTGTTGAAAAAATGTCAAAAAACGGCCAAAACAGTTGCTGGAAATGGCTTCTGCAGAAAAATCTGATCTGCAGCTGATGCACGACCGTGCCAGGATTTGCACGACCGTGCCAGGATTCGCACGACCGTGCCAGGATTCGCACGACCGTGCGTTCCCGAGTTGCTGGCACGGTGGATCTCACCCTCGGTGCATCACCGAGAAAAATGAATGGGCTTGAACGATGCCGGTGACGCATGACCGTGCCAAAGGTCGAACGACCGTGCGTCAGGCTGAGGGCAGTTTTATCATTTGGCACTATAAATACCCTCATCTGCAGCCCCCATTCACAAATCGCGAAACCCTACCAGCACCAGGCCGTTCCAGAGCGATACTTCATCAAATCGCACGATTTTTCGCATGATCTCACACCCTTCTTCGCACGGTACGTTCCTAGTTGTAGATTTCTTGTTTCCTTGCTTTCTAGGTTAGATTTCCTCCGATTCTTCAAGGGATTTATTAGGGTTCTCTTCATAAACAAATCGAAACCCTAACCATTGTTTGAATCTTGCTTATCGTGAACACCCGGTTGAGTTTCCGACCCCTGTTTGTACTAAAAAGTTGTTGATTTTGGGCAAATCAGGCTATCCAAAGTTCAGGGGTTTGAAATCTGCAGGTTGCCTGTTGCACGGTCGTTCCTTGGATGGAACGGTCGTGCCATTCCGGATGATTCACGATGTCAGCTTGTTGTTCGGTGTTGCACGGTAGTGCCGATTGGTCGCACGCCGTGTAGTTCCGACATCTCTGGGCAGATGGTGCATGTCATCGGCGACGCACGACCGTGCAGCTCGACGCACGACCGTGCAGCTCAACGCACGACCGTGCCATATGCCCAGATCAGATTTACAACTTCTTCATAATAGGCTGCTCGGCTGTTTTTAATTCAAATTTCTCCTGTTTCCATCTCTCTAATGTTAATTCTCATGCAGATGAACCATCCTTTCCTTCAGTTCAATCCCAACGACGAGCGTGAGGCTTTATGCATTCCAAAACGAGACGCATTATGGGCCCGGAGGGGGCAGTTCGGAGTCCCTAGATGGTTGGATTGGGAAGTGATGCAAGAACTAAATCAGTATGACCGATTAGAAAACATGATGAGTCGCCCACTTACAAATCTGGTCGGTTGCAACCGACCCGTTTACTTGGAGTTGACCATAGAGTTCTTTGCATCGTATGCCTACGAAAAACCGGTTGCTGCTCGACGACCCAAATTCCGCCACAAGGAGCGGATAGCTTTCAGGTTATGTGGCCGATGGCATAGGTGGTCGGTTGGTCGTTTGGGTAGGAGGCTCGGGATTTACACTAGAGAAGACATGGATGATCCCAATGTCTTCACAGAGCAGTTCACCTTCCCTTCTGATGCAGCACGGGATGCGTTTTGGGCTGCAAATGCCGTTGGGGACCCCTACAACCCGAGGATGTCGAAGGCCTCGCGACTTAGAGACCCTCTGGTGCGAGTGATGCACCATGTGTTTAGCCACACTATATGCGGTCGCATGGACAGTCTTGGTAACTGTCCAACACCAGATTTGATTTTTCTATATGCGTTGGTAGAGCAAGCACCTATCAACCTTGCTGCGCGAATGGCTGAATACTTTGTCAAGTGCTCAGGATGGACTCCTAGCAGTCAGATACATGGCGGTTAGTATGTGACCGAAATAGCGTACAACGAACACGTTATGACTGAGGAGGTGCTTCAGGGTCTCACTCTGATAACCGAGGGGGTTCATGTCGACATCTGGTCACTGAAGGCAATGGGGTTGATTGTAGAGCTTGATAGGGGGGATAGGTTGAGGGACTGAATAACAAGGTCTGGGACCCGTTACCCCCACTTCCATCAGACGAAGAGGATGTAGAAATGCAGGAGCAGCAGCACCAGCCACACACACCACCACACCAGACACCGCCACATGAGCCGCAGCACCATGAGTACCACCAGCATCAGGATTGGCCTGAGTTTTATCAGCAGTTCCAGCAGATGCGTGTTACGCAGGAACAGCATGGTACGTACATCGACCAGATTAGGACTAGCCAGGACCAGATCCGGGCTAGTCAAGATCAGCTCAGGGCCACTCAGGATCAGCTTAGGCATAGTCAGGAGAGCTTATACCAGGGGGTGAGTGCCGGATTTTCATACTTGTTCGGGGAGATGCACCATGCATATCCCGACTACTTTCAGCACCCTCCACAGTTCCCACCGTGGAACCCGCCTGGTTATGGTGATGCAGGCCCATCCTTCACGAGAGACGATGATGGTGACGACGAGTAGGAGTTGGTGGTGTAGTTCGTTGGTGGTTTTTTATTATTATTTCAGTACTTGTTATTTCGGGTGTTCTTTTTGCCTAGTATTTCAAACACCCTCGGATTGTATTTTATTTAAAAAAACACTTTACTTTATGTTATGTCTTTGTTTGGATTAGTAGTATTTATGTACATTATGGTTTTTATGTTATTCTGTTATTGTTCTGTTTTGGTGTACATGTGACATACTTGCAGATCCGACATATCTTGGACCGGAGCATATGACAGACACAGCTTTGGGAGTCTCGTTTCATCAGACATCATCTTAAGGGGGAGTACTATTATCCCTTTTCTCTATATTTTGGTCTCGCATTGGGGACAATGCGAAGTTCAAGTGTGGGGAGGGGGTTAACTTTGTTAACTTTGTTTGTCCTCTAAAAAAAATCAGAAAATCAGAAAAATCATTCAAAAATACTTATATTTTGTATATATTTTAGTAAATAAACAGGTTGGTTGTGTTTTAGAAAACTTCGGACTTGATAAAAAACTCGACAAGCAAAATATTTTTGAAAAAGGAAACCGGAAAGCGTGACAAACAAAGAAAGACTTACATAATAGTTTTCACACTTTTACCCTTTCCATCTGTTACGTGAGCAAATTTGAGCCTATTGTTATATATTTGTTTGTTCATTTCGGATATAGGAGTGAGCCGGATGTTATGTGTAATTTAGAATTTGTCACTAGTATGCTTGTTAAGACCATGAACTTGTGGATTTGTGTAAAAGTGATAGAGGCACTTAGATTACCCCTTTTTTGTAAACCTTGTTCTTTGTGTTGTGTTCCCTGTTCACCTTATATTACCCTTTAGGATTAACCCTGTCGAGCCTTCCCGTTTACCTTTGTTTACCCACATTATCGCCCACTTAACCAAATTTAGCCTTTATATGTTTTAAACCCCTTTTTAGTGTTGAAACTCGGGCAAAATAATCGTTTAACTAGCGTTTGTTTCAGTTTATTGTTTAATTAGTATGAAAAAAAAAACAGAAAATAAAACACCCAAAAATAAAGTAAAGTTGATAAAAATCGAGCAATTTTGAATGCTTAAATGTTAAAATTTCGTTGATAAGCTCGATTGCGCAATAGTCGCCTTTTTAAGGCATTTGTATGTATAGGTGTATACTTTGTTGCTAAGTTAAACGCTACTACCGAGTTTTAACCATTTCGCCACTTTAAATATCCATTTCCATACCCTTCGCCCAAGCCTAACGTTACACCCCGTAAAGACCTCTTGATTTACACTTATTCGCATGTTAGTTGGTGGAGACGAGATCTTATGACAAGCTTATGATATTGCATATTTCATTGACGTGGCATTGAGTGTTTGCACATACACAATTTATGTATGTTTCATAAATAAAATCGAGTGTGTGTGAATATTGTGAGTCGTGTGAAGATTAACATGTTGAGTCAATTAAATGTGAAGTCACGGCTTTTTGGTTGTCGCTGTTATAATTGCATATGCTTGTTGGGTTTGAGTCTTTTGATGTTGTCTTTCGACAAACCGGCTAACCGTTTATAGTAGTTTTCAATAAAATAGTGTGTAAATTATCGTTCTTGTTTGTTTCTGTCTTTTATTACTTTTTAGTTCAGCTTGCTTGAGGACACGCAAGGTTCAAGTGTGGGGAGATTTGATATTCGCTAATTTACACATATTTTAGTCCCCCGTTTTACCCCTATTTTATGCGTTTTCGGCCGTAAAACCGTCATTCGGATACTTAATTATCTACATTTTTGTTTACAGGCCTAAAACAGCATACCAGACAAGATGATAACAAAAACGAGGACTTCCGGATAAAACGACGAAGCTGCGCAACTTCTGTTACAAAACTGACCTGGGCGTCTGGAACGGTCGTGCGACCTGATGCACGACCGTGCATAACCGACTAACCAAGAAAGGCCCGGCAGTGAACGATGGTGCAACTCCGCGTGCAAGGCATTGAAGGCCAACCCGGGAACGCACGGTCGTTCCATATCTTGCACCCCGTGCGGATCCGACGATCCAACAAGACCTCGGAACTGAACGACCGAAGGACCAGGCGTGCAACCAGACCTTGGAAAGGAACGGCCGTGCCAATTGAAGAACGGCTGTGCGTGTCCGAAGACCAGTCAACGATCTGTGACGTCACGCAGTATGGTGGACCACCACCAATAATTGCTTAAAGTGCACGGTCGTGCGATCGGAGAACGACCGTGCGACATCGAAAAAGCATAAAAACAGAACAGAACCATTTTATTAGTAACTCTGGAATTTTGGAGAGCTCCACAGGCGATTTTCAGGCTCCGGAAGCATAAGCTTTAGCCCGGATTCAAGCCACATTGCCCGGTTTTGCTCGTTTACTATCCGGATTCTTAATCTTGTGCTTGTTTATGGTTTGGATTTCTAACCTTTCCAGAATTTTGTTAATGTTTCAAGCATTTAGATTAATATTTATGTATTATTGTAGCCTTTGGGCAAAAACACTACAATCCCTTGCTTGATTATAGCTATTAGTATGTTAATCTATGTTTGTAATGAAATTTGGAAGTGTTTTCTATGATTATCTTTGATGATTAGTTTGCAACCTTGTTATTGATATTGATTTCTTGATTATAAGTAATTGTGTTGGATGATTGGTGCTTGGTTAGGTAAGATAGTTGCAAAATGAAGCTTATTTAATCATGTATTAGTAAACTTTTAATTTGGTTAACTAGTTTAACTTGGTTAAAATGTGGGCACCATGATACTCTAACGGGTTAGTGGTTTAATAAAATGTAATTATTGTTAATCAAGAAAGCTTGCCCTCACGGAAGGACTCTAACGGGTTAGATGGTGTTGTTATGAATTCTTGCCATGATTTGTTAGCTTACTTAGTAGTTTCAGCCAAAATTGCTATCTTGGTGAATTTATGCGTAAGATTTGTAAAATGAACTCGGTTGTGATTTAATCTAGTTTATGCTTGTCTCAGTGGTTGCATTGTGTTTATCGGTGTTGCTTTCCTTGATTTAGTGAGGTTAGAAAACTCCTAACGGATGACTAACTTATTTTTAGGAGATTTTTGTAGACATTAATCAATCGCACGTTAAAGAACAATTTTAGGTGGTTAAAGTGTGTTTATCGTTTTAACTTTCCGAATGATTGTCATGTTAGGATTCCCGAAAGGGATACTAATTGTCTTGAAATGGAAAATTGACCGAATACTTCTAGTGCCAAAACCGACTTAGTTGACATGCTGTGGTTGTGTATTAAGCAAGGCTATTTATATATAATCTACTATGTTTTATAAGTATTTATTTATGCTTACTTTAGATTAATTAAAACCAAAACAACGTATGTTTTTACCGGTAATTTAGTGGCAAAGGTCTAGTATTATTTCTCCGCCCATTTCCGTGGATCGATACTTGGTTCCTACCGATATTTTACTACATATATGACGGGGTACACTTGCCACTTTCGTGTGTGTTTTGATGTAAAAGTAATAATCACTTTTATAAATTTAAAACCAATTCGTGTGTAATTTCATTGTAAAAATATGTACAGTCGCGCACGTACCAGTCTCACCCTGGAAGGGGGTGGTGCGTTTTGGAAAACGCGGCAAGCTTAATCCACGTTATGTTGGGCTATTCAAAATCCTGGAGCGGATTGGTAAGGTGGTTTACAAGCTCGAGTTACCTGCTGAGTTGGGTAATGTTCACGATGTTTTTCATGTCTCGCAGTTGAAGAAGTGTCTGTCTGATGAAACACTGGTTGTGCCGTTTCAAGAGCTGAAGATTGATGACAAGTTGCAGTTTGTCGAAGAACCTATAGAGATCATGGACCGGAAGGTCAAGGTGCGTAAACATAGTCGTATTCCGATTGTGAGAGTTCGTTGGAACTCAAGACGTGGAACGGAGTTCACGTGGGAACGCGAGGATCAGATGAAGCTCAAGTATCCACATTTATTCCCAAAGAACAAGTCCAAGCCTGGTGAACCGGTGACTAATGCGACTAGTGAATTTCGGGATGAAATTCCCAATCAAATTGGGGATGATGTGGCACCTGGGGAAAACGTACAACAATCCTGATTTCTCACCTTATTTTCTATGCTTTTCTGTGCTTGCTTGTCAAATTTCGGGACGAAATTTCTTTCAAGTTGGGGATGATGTGACAACCCAAACTTTCACGGTCCGTAACATTCTATCTTACGATCTTTATTTTTTCTATCTTACGATCTTTATTTCTCGCTATCTTTCTCTAATCGGTTAATTAGCGTATTGACATGCACATATAGTGTGGCCCAAATCCTTGCAGCCCAACAGTATTAGCAATCGGCCTACTTGTTCTAATACTTTGTATATCATGCAACATGTACACCTAATTAAATTAAATATATGAAGGTGTTTATCATAATTGGTCTCTTGATCACAGCCCATGATCACAGCCCATGATCAGCTCATTAGCCCATTAGCGGATATTAAGGGACCGCCCCAATCCCCAATCCCATCCCAACTGGCCAAGGAAAGAACTGACCCCAGCCCACTATTAATTGTATTATGAATGCGTAATCTGATCAGCGTTTATCATATAAAGCTCAACAAACAATTAAACAAACCCTATAGTTCCTTCATAATTCACGAGCGGCAACAGGAGAACCCCCCCTCACACTCGAGCTCTCCAATTGTGTTTTCTTGATTTTCGGTTAGTATGTTAAAGTATTCAATTGTGTTTTCTTGATTTTAAAACGGTTTGTCTATTGTTCTTGATGATGGCATGTGTATGTTAAAGTATTCAACTGTTTGTTTATTGTTCTTGATGATAGCATGTGCATTAAAACAGTTTCGCTTAATTGCTTATTTGATTAATTGCTTGTTGTTAGGAAGTATTAAAAACAGTTTCGGGTCAGATAGGATTTAGAGCTTCATGTGTGATCGTAGCATGTGTATAGTTAATAGGGTGGTTTGCGAATGATGTGTAAGGATGGTGCTTAACTGATGATTCTAAATTATGCGAAACATAGGATTGATTTCCATAGTTTTATAATAACTTGGTTTAACTTTTGTAATTGAATTCATGTTTTAGTCGCAATCATATCGATCTTGTTTTGATTGGGCTTTAGATGTAATTGGTTGAGGGTCATGTATAATTCCATAGACATGAAGGATGGGTTAATGAACTTTAAATTATGATTGTAAGTTTAGATTTAAACTGAATATGAGTCCGGATGTTGGTGGCAAATTGAGGAGTTAAGTTATAGTAATAACATGCAATATAAGTGGGCTAAGTTTTGAACAAACAACAGGAGTTAAGTTATAGTAATAACATGCAATATAAGTGGGCTAAGTTTTGAACAAACAACAACAACCACTTCGGTTGGGCCTGGTGGGGTATAAGGGCCGAGGGGACACAGGTTGATGGATCAGATTGGGTTGGTTTGGGTGATGAATTGTTAATTAATGGGCTGCTAGGACTTATCCTTTGGGTCGGGTAACATCAGCAAGTAACAAGTCGATAGGGTTGTTTTGAGGCCACACACTCATTAGCCCAACAAGCATCCTCACTGATTGATTAAGTTAATTAGAAACTGTATATGGGTGCGGGTCAGGATAGGTTTAGATTTGGGTTAAATGTTTGGGCTGTTAATTCGGTTGGGCCGCATTATAGTATGATTGTTGATTTAGTTAATTGGAGTTTTGTAAAATGTGAACTAGTAACATGAACTAGAATTATGACTGATAGTAGGATTCGAATACTTACCATGAATTACGATATGATGTGTGTTTTGTCAATTGGAATTTATGTGATGAATGCAAAGAACACATGAGTCACGTGTACACGAACTAACCGTTAATGGTAACCACACTAGGATCTGGTTGACCAATTTGGAACAAATAAGTGAAATATAACATACCGAGCAAACCAAAGGTGAGTTCACTGCTCTTTTTCCAAGCATGCATCCCGGGGAGAGATATTGGGTAACGTTTCGGGGAGGAATGCTAGTTATTGGGATGTTTGTTATTATTACTCAGTTTCTATCACATAAGACCCCTTACATCTACCGACAGTTGCCGAGGAGGCAACGAGGTTATTAGTTGATAGCGCTATTAGGTTTGGCACCCTCACACCGTACCGGAGAGGACGGGCGTGAACTAATTTCCTTAAAGCATGACCAATGTTTTGATAGAGACATTGGGGTTGGACAAACACATCTTGTAGCCATTTTGGTAATCGAGTTAATAACAACATCAAATCAAATTGTTAAACTGTTTTATACATGTGACTGGTAACTAAACTCGGTAACAAAACTTGAACTCACCAGCGTTGTCTGACACACTTGTTTGCAGGCTTGTAGGTCGTTAGCTGTTTTGCATTGGAACTTGCTATCTGGAGTGGCTGGAGAGGTTATGGGTCGACTGGAGGAAATTGTGCTATAAATTTCTTGATACTATATATTGGTTTTAAACTGTTTAACTTTGTTTAATTTTGCTTCCGCTGAATACTTTGGTTTTCTTTTGAACTTGGATGGTATTTTATTGATAATCAAGAACTTTATTTTGGAAACATGTATGGGTTCAATGTAATTAGTAGCTCATTGTTGGTACATCACATGCCTATCAGGGACACTCCCTAGGTGGTATTTTGGGGGTGTGACACTTAATCATATTTTCACTCTTTTCATAAGTTTGGTAAGATTATTACATGCCAAGTCTGTATCGTTCTTGAACTAAAAAGTCTGTTTAAGATTTTAATTAAATGGGATGTTGAAGAAACACTAGATTAATCGATCGGAATCAATTATTTAGGGGGTTTGAATCCGCATAAAAAGGTAAGTTTCCTCTCGTTTGATTCGATTGCAACTGATCTCCTTCTTCGATAACTCTGCAAAAAAGAAGCACCGTTAGCCTCGCCAAGGGGAGAAAAGGGTTCTCTCCTTGACCCGACTCCGGTGTGAGAATAAGTATGGGTTATGAAGAAGAAAGAGAAGTATTTTAGAAGTGTGTGTGACTTGCCTTCATACCTGGGTTGTTTCTCATATTTATAGCGGGAGTTTTTTGGCGGGAAAACCTGTTAGTGAAAAGTTAACGGAAGATGCTAACCCCGTAAGCGGTTACATTTCCTTCCATCTAGCTTCTGATCCGACATGAGTGCACACGGATCGCTGATTAGATCTATGGCTGGGGATTTGCCACGTGGAAAGTGATTAAGTGGAGTTTTCTTTCCAATTACATGCCATCATTGTGATTTCAGGGAGGCCTGAGATGGCGACACGTGTCCAGACGGTTATAACCGTCTTAGTGGTGCTCGATTGAGTTCCTTCTAGAAGATTACTGCTGTGATCTGGTGTGACTCCTTATCATGTGGAATCAGTTAAATAACTAAATCCCAAGTCTGGGTAATATCAAAGTCTGGATATTGAGCGGAAGTGTTTACTTTAGGATTTTTATCCTTTGCTCGTGGGAGAAAGCGCAAGGACTTATGATTTCCTTTTGGCGCAAGTGTTGACTGTTGCTTTAAACTTTTCTTTTGTAAGACCAGTGCGCGACCGCGCAAGGTTAAAAGGTTGAAAAGCGGGGTTGTGGTATGGTCCCAAGTATTTATTATGAGGTTTTTAGAACCTTACTGTCACACCCCCAAAATCCACACGCGGAGTATCACCGCTTGGGAGCGTGACTGACCAGGATCAAGCCACCAATCATATTGAACATGAAATTAATATCAAGTAAAATAAAAGTAAACCATCCATTCAACACGAAAGGTGTTCAAACAAAACCATAGTTTCAAAATGTAGCGGAAGCATAGTAAATAATCCAGTAGTAGTTAACAATTTTAAGGGTCATAATAGTTCAACAGAAAAGCCACGATCCTTGTCCACAACGACCCGCTTCTCCAGTGCAAGCTCCAAGTACCTAACGATCTGCAAGGCATGTAACAGAATGATCAACAAACTAGTTGAGCGAGTTCACAGAAAGTAAATGCGTAATGGTAAGTTCGTTTGTAACAGGTGGCTCTACTGGGCCGATTGTAGGTTCTATTGGTGGTGGTGTTCCACGTTGTATAACCACTAGACTACTCGTAACTATAGGTATCCTTCACAACCGAGGATAGTGATCAATATAAGTAAAGTATCCTGCACATCCGAGGATAGTGATCAGTGTATGTATCCTTCACAACCGAGGATAGTGATCAGTATAGGTATCCTTCACATCCGAGGATAGTGATCAGTATAAGTATCCTTCACATCCGAGGATAGTGATCAGTATAAGTATCCTTCACATCCGAGGATAGTAATGTGGTAGTCCAGTCATAGTGTCAGTAGCATATCTATTCAAACTTATCCTTTCAATCCCATTCCCAACACCCCGGGAATCCCATGCCTTGGTAAGAGTGTGAACTCACCTTGGTTTGCTCGGTATGCTAGGTTATGCACTCACAAGTAATTAATCACGTCCTATTGTATGCACGTATAACAAATCAGTTCATGTTCACAATGATACGCATGCAATTTAATGTTCACATAACAGTCAGTTTGCATATCGGCACAACACGTATTATTTCACACTTAATCATCAACTATCATTCGATTCACATTACCCATCCTTCGATACATTGCTCATCTAACAATTATCACAACTATCACAATTATGTTTCGACACGTCTTTCGATACACAGTTATCATCTTACGATTCATGGTTATCTTTCGACACATCAGCTATGTTTCGACATAGTTATCCTTCGACACACAGATTATGTTTCGGTCAACACACTATCTTTCGGTCAATGCTATCCTTCGGTCAACACTACTATCTTTCGGTCAACACAATATCTTTCGGTCAACACAATATCTTTCGGTCAACACAATATCTTTCGGTCAACACAATATCTTTCGGTCAACACAATATCTTTCGGTCAACACAATATCTTTCGGTCAACTATCAATTCCTAACAGTTTCAGTACGTCATTGATCAAACAGGCAGATTTCAATTGTTTCACAAGAACCCTAATCGAACCATACATGAACACAACCTATTTACATTCAATCAGGTTAACTTTAAAACACGACAAGTTCATAACTAATCAAGATCAATACTCGAACCCATGGCGTAACAATCCGATTAACATAAATATTTTCCAAAACATACCTACCAACCGATTACAATATGAACAATTCGATTAACATATATCCGATTAACATACATATCCGGTTAACATACAAACAACATATTGCAATACTAACATACATATCCGGTTATCATAGCCGATCCACAAAACATTATCATTGAACATCATCAAAACAGATCCGATTAACATACTAACAATATATTGCAAGACAATTTATTAATCATGAAATCAAAGCATCATAAACAACATCACACACTAACCGGAAATCTGGATTACGGAATGAAATCCTTCGAACAGAGAGTAGGTCTGCTATATGCCGTCACACACACACAAGGGAACTAGGGTTTTCGAAACTAACTGTCGACTTACATGCATTCACGTTTATAAACGTATCACAGGAATGGGCCAAGCCCATTAGAAAGACTGGGCCGAAAGATGTCGAAGGATAGAATCCTTGGTCGAAGGATATGTTTCGTGGTCCTTCGAACCGAAAGTTGATCCTTCGAATCGAAGGTTATCTTTCGTGGTCCTTCGAATCCTTCGAACTGTATGTCATGTTTCGTGATCTAGACTAAGTGTTTTAATAATAATTCTAATATTATTTTCTACCACAGCAAGTAATCACATATAGGCAAAATGACAATACGTTTCATTAAAACACAACGCGTACAATTTCAAGTCCACAATCCAAACAACTAAACAGTCAAAGTCAACGCGCATTAAATGCGAAAGTGACAGTCAGAAACTCGAGTTGTCACATTATCCCCAACTTAAAAGAAATTTCGTCCCGAAATTTGGTACGCACTCACTGAGGAAGCTAGGTAAGTTACATCGTTCACTGGTTTTCCTGGGGTGTTACATCATCCCCCCGTTGATTTGGAATTTCGTCCCGAAATTCAGTAGTAGTAGCTTCAGCCTCAGAAGTGGATGCATTGGTTTCGAATAGCTGGGGGTACTTTTCTTTCATCTGGTCTTCGCGTTCCCAGGTATACTCTGGGCCACGCTGGGAGTTCCAACGAACTCGAACAAGAGGGATTCTCTTGTGTTTGAGGACCTTAACATCCCGGTCCGTGATTTCAACTGGTTCCTCGACGAACTGCAACCGCTCGTCGATAGTGAGTTCCTTAAAAGGAACTATGAGGGTCTCATCTGATAGGCATTTCTTCAGATTCGACACGTGAAATACATTGTGAACTGCACCGAGTTCAGGAGGTAGGTTTAATCTGTAGGCTACTTTGCCAATCTTTTCTAAGATTTCGAATGGTTCGACGTACCGCGGATTCAGTTTGCCTCGTTTACCAAATCGAACCACACCCTTCCAGGGTGAAACTTTCAATAAAACCCGGTCCCCGACCTCAAATTCCAATGGCTTTCTACGCTTGTCCGCGTAGGCTTTCTGACGGTCGCGTGCTGCCGCCATGCGTTGCCGTATCTGTGCTATCTTTTCTGTGGCGTCCACTACAATGTCTGGACCCGTAATTTGACTATCCCCCACCTCTGCCCAACAGAGTGGTGACCGGCATTTACGTCCGTACAATGCCTCGAATGGAGCGGCTTGAATGCTGGTATGATAGCTGTTATTGTATGAAAACTCTACTAAAGGGAGGTGCTTTTCCCAGCCGTTGCCGAAATCGATAACACACGCTCGAAGCATGTCTTCTAGAGTTTGGATAGTTCGCTCAGACTGCCCATCCGTCTGAGGATGATATGCTGTGCTCATGTCTAATCGTGAGCCGAAAGATTTGTGCATCGCTTGCCAAAGCTCTGACGTGAATCGTGCATCGCGATCCGAAATAATAGAAGTGGGCACTCCGTGCCTCGAAACAACTTCTTTCAAGTAGATGTCTGCTAGGGTAGAAAACTTATCCGTTTCTTTGATAGCCAAGAAGTGAGCAGACTTTGTGAGTCGATCAACGATCACCCAAATAGTGTCATTCCCACGCTGGGATCTAGGTAAGCCCGTAACAAAATCCATGGAAATTTCTTCCCATTTCCACTGTGGTATCCTGGGCTGTTGAAGTAGGCCTGCTGGTTTCTGATATTCAACCTTGACTCTCGCACAGGTTAAGCATTTTCCAACGTACGTAGCGATGTGAGCCTTCATACTAGGCCACCAGTAAGTAGTACTGATGTCGTGGTACATTTTATCTGACCCTGGATGTACCGAATAGCGAGACTTGTGAGCTTCATCCATTACAAGTTCGCGTAAACCGCCATAAAGTGGAACCCAAATACGCCCCGTTACATAGTAGGCGCCGTCTTCCTTTTGTTCCATGCGTTGCCTTGAGCCGCGTAAGGCTTCAGCTTTGACGTTTTCGGGTTTCAGTGCTTCTAACTGAGCAGCTCGTATCTGTGCCGGAAGGCTAGACTGAATAGTAAGCTGTAGCGCTCGCACGCGCTTAGGTAGAGTGTCTTTCCGACTGAGGGCATCAGCCACAACATTGGCCTTGCCTGGATGATACTTGATGGCGCATTCATAGTCGTTTAGAAGTTCAACCCATCTCCGTTGACGCATATTCAAATCCTTTTGCTTAAGAATATGCTCGAGACTCCTGTGATCGGTGTAAATCGTGCACCTGGTACCGTACAGGTAGTGTCGCCATATCTTAAGCGCGAAAACAACAGCCCCCAGCTCTAAATCGTGCGTCGTGTAGTTCCGTTCATGAACCTTGAGTTGCCGAGAAGCGTAGGCTATCACTTTATCACGTTGCATCAACACACATCCAAGACCCTGGATGGATGCATCACAGTATACCACGAAGTCATCTGTGCCCTCTGGCAATGAGAGAATAGGTGCGCTGCAAAGCCTATCCTTTAGGTACTGAAAAGCGGTCTCTTGCGTATTACCCCATCTGTAAACGACACCTTTCTGTGTTAGCATAGTAAGTGGTTGCGCGATCTTTGAGAAGTCTTTAATAAATCGCCTGTAGTAACCCGCCAAACCCAAGAATTGGCGTATTTCTGTCGGTGTACGTGGTGCTGGCCAGTTTCTGATCGAATCAACCTTGGATGGATCGACATGAATCCCATCCTTGTTTACCACATGGCCTAAGAAGTGGACTTCACGAAGCCAGAAGTCGCATTTTGAAAACTTTGCGTACAGTTGCTCCTTTCGAAGAAGTTCCAAGATAAGACGTAAGTGCTGCTCGTGCTCCTCCTGACTCTTGGAGTAGATCAAAATGTCGTCGATGAAAACGATAACAAACTTATCAAGATAAGGTTTGCACACCCTGTTCATAAGATCCATAAATACTGCAGGTGCATTCGTAAGCCCGAATGGCATGACAAGAAACTCGTAATGACCGTAGCGAGTTCTGAAAGCGGTTTTGGAGACGTCCTCATCCCGGACTCTCAGCTGATGATACCCTGACCTTAAATCAATCTTGGAATAGTAACACGACCCTTGCAACTGGTCGAATAGGTCATCTATGCGCGGAAGAGGATAACGGTTCTTCACCGTCACCTTATTGAGTTCGCGGTAGTCGATGCACATCCTGAACGTACCGTCTTTCTTCTTCACAAATAACACTGGAGCTCCCCAAGGCGAAGAGCTTGGACGAATAAAGCCCTTTTCCAAGAGCTCTTGTAGCTGCTTCGACAGTTCTTCCAGTTCGGTTGGAGCTAAACGATACGGTGCGCGGGCTATTGGTGCTGCTCCAGGAGCTAACTCAATCTGAAACTCGACTTGACGATGAGGAGGTAAACCAGGTAAATCTTCAGGAAACACTTGAGGAAAGTCACGCACAACTGGTATATCCTCCAGCTTCTTTTCCTTTGCTGATGCGTCAGTGACAAGTGCCAGAATGGCAGTATGTCCCTTTCGTAAACATTTCTGCGCCTTTAAGTAAGAGATGATGCCAACCACAGCACCACTCTTGTCACCTTGTACTACGAGAGGTTCCTGACTGGAGCGAGGAATACGAATAACTTTTTCTTTGCATAAGATCTCCGCGTGATGTTGGGATAACCAATCCATACCGATGACGACGTCGAAACTACCCAAAACTATGGGTATGAGATCAATCGAGAAAGTCTGACCCGCTAGAACAATACTACAACCCTTGACTACATGAGCGGCCTCTACACTTTTACCATTGGCTAGTTCTACAACGTGTTTGGTGTCTAGGGGTGTTGGTGTACGTTTTAATAATTTACTCATTTTCAATGACATATAACTTGTATCAGCACCCGAATCAAATAAGACAGTAACATAAATATCGTCGAGAAGAAACTTACCCATAACTACATTGGGATCATTCACTGCATCTCCTCGACCCAACACAAAAGCACGACCACGAGCTTCATTGCCGTTGTTGTTGTTGTTTCCCCCGTTATTGTTGTTATTATTCCCGTTGCCCTGATTGTTGTTGTGATTGTTGTTCTGGTTCCTGTTCAACTGAGGGCAATGCCTTTTGAAGTGACCCTCTGCACCGCAATGAAAACACCCTTTGTTACCCTGCTGCTGATTCTGCTGTGCTTGAAGTTGCTGCTGATTCTGGTTTGCAGGTCGAGCGCTTCTACAATCTTTGGCCTCATGACCCATCTTGAGGCATCTTTGACAACGAACCTTATTACACTGGCCACTGTGATGTTTGTTGCAGGTGTTACACTTTGGGAGATTTCCTCGATACCCTCCCTGTCTGTGGCTGCCTGAGGAGTGCTGACTTGGACTCTGGTAACTGTCTGTCTTTCGCTGTTGAGCCTGTGACTGCACTGAAGCTGATCCCTTGCTAGAATCCCCATCCCATTTTCTCTTACTTTCACTGGGAGTAGCAAGTGTAATAGAAGCAGTAGTGGTAGCAGTAGCACTAATACGCTTTGGCAGTTTGTTCTGATCCACTGCCTGATCGGTGATGCGATGAGCGAGACGCTGGATTTCCTGGATGTTGTTGAGGTTAGCCGAGGTAACGTGGCTCTGTATTTCTGGTGCCAAACCTTTGAGATACAACTCAATACGCTTGTATGGAGGGTCCACCATAGTTGGACATAACACAGCCAACTCATTCGATCTCTTGGTGTAAGCTTCGATTTCCGAACCAACCATTTTCAAGTTATACAACTCGTCCTCCAACTTGTGAATGTCTTCTCTAGTGCAGTATTCCCTCTTGATCAGTTCTTTGAAATCATTCCAGGGTGTGGCGTTAGCAGCTGCCAACCCTAAGATCTGCACTTGTGCGTTCCACCAAGTGAGCGCAATCCCTTCAAGCGTGCCAGTGGCGAACTTCACCCTGCGAGCCTCAGGGCATTCACACATTTCGAAAACCGACTCGAGCTTCTCAAACCAGTGGAGGAGTCCAACTGCTCCCTCCGTGCCACTGAACGAGCTAGGACGACAATCCATGAAATTCTTGAAGGTGCACCCAGGTTGTTGCTGAGCGGGTTGACCTATTGTGTACGAATAGGGCAAAGTTAAGTACGAGAATTAATGTAGGATCTAAAGATCCTAGTGTCTATACTGCAGGGTATACTACCTGCTTGGGCGGCTGCAACTGCCGCAGCAACGAGAGCCTCTAGCTGGGCTTGAGTCATGGTAATTCGTGCGGCCATTGATCTTCACATCAAAGGCAACATAAGTGAGAAAGGTTCGCGAATAGTGCGATGACAGAAGAGTGTAAGCACATAAGTATTCTCATGCAATGACAAGTTGTGAGCAAGGTAATGTAAGCATACTACGAGCAAAGTTCTATGCAAATTCTAGCATGTAGGCAATAAACATAAACCTTATTACCTAGGAAGTTGAGCCTTGCACGTGGAGCGAAGCGTCGTTGTGGATCGTTGAGAGCACTGTTCTGGTTATAGTCTGGTTTTAATAAAAACGTTTTTCCATATTAAAACCAAGTTCTCTATAACCTGTGGCTCTGATACCAATCTGTCACACCCCCAAAATCCACACGCGGAGTATCACCGCTTGGGAGCGTGACTGACCAGGATCAAGCCACCAATCATATTGAACATGAAATTAATATCAAGTAAAATAAAAGTAAACCATCCATTCAACACGAAAGGTGTTCAAACAAAACCATAGTTTCAAAATGTAGCGGAAGCATAGTAAATAATCCAGTAGTAGTTAACAATTTTAAGGGTCATAATAGTTCAACAGAAAAGCCACGATCCTTGTCCACAACGACCCGCTTCTCCAGTGCAAGCTCCAAGTACCTAACGATCTGCAAGGCATGTAACAGAATGATCAACAAACTAGTTGAGCGAGTTCACAGAAAGTAAATGCGTAATGGTAAGTTCGTTTGTAACAGGTGGCTCTACTGGGCCGATTGTAGGTTCTATTGGTGGTGGTGTTCCACGTTGTATAACCACTAGACTACTCGTAACTATAGGTATCCTTCACAACCGAGGATAGTGATCAATATAAGTAAAGTATCCTGCACATCCGAGGATAGTGATCAGTGTATGTATCCTTCACAACCGAGGATAGTGATCAGTATAGGTATCCTTCACATCCGAGGATAGTGATTAGTATAAGTATCCTTCACATCCGAGGATAGTGATCAGTATAAGTATCCTTCACATCCGAGGATAGTAATGTGGTAGTCCAGTCATAGTGTCAGTAGCATATCTATTCAAACTTATCCTTTCAATCCCATTCCCAACACCCCGGGAATCCCATGCCTTGGTAAGAGTGTGAACTCACCTTGGTTTGCTCGGTATGCTAGGTTATGCACTCACAAGTAATTAATCACGTCCTATTGTATGCACGTATAACAAATCAATTCATGTTCACAATGATACGCATGCAATTTAATGTTCACATAACAGTCAGTTTGCATATCGGCACAACACGTATTATTTCACACTTAATCATCAACTATCATTCGATTCACATTACCCATCCTTCGATACATTGCTCATCTAACAATTATCACAACTATCACAATTATGTTTCGACACGTCTTTCGATACACAGTTATCATCTTACGATTCATGGTTATCTTTCGACACATCAGCTATGTTTCGACATAGTTATCCTTCGACACACAGATTATGTTTCGGTCAACACACTATCTTTCGGTCAATGCTATCCTTCGGTCAACACTACTATCTTTCGGTCAACACAATATCTTTCGGTCAACACAATATCTTTCGGTCAACACAATATCTTTCGGTCAACACAATATCTTTCGGTCAACACAATATCTTTCGGTCAACTATCAATTCCTAACAGTTTCAGTACGTCATTGATCAAACAGGCAGATTTCAATTGTTTCACAAGAACCCTAATCGAACCATACATGAACACAACCTATTTACATTCAATCAGGTTAACTTTAAAACACGACAAGTTCATAACTAATCAAGATCAATACTCGAACCCATGGCGTAACAATCCAATTAACATAAATATTTTCCAAAACATACCTACCAACCGATTACAATATGAACAATTCGATTAACATATATCCGATTAACATACATATCCGGTTAACATACAAACAACATATTGCAATACTAACATACATATCCGGTTATCATAGCCGATCCACAAAACATTATCATTGAACATCATCAAAACAGATCCGATTAACATACTAACAATATATTGCAAGACAATTTATTAATCATGAAATCAAAGCATCATAAACAACATCACACACTAACCGGAAATCTGGATTACGGAATGAAATCCTTCGAACAGAGAGTAGGTCTGCTATATGCCGTCACACACACACAAGGGAACTAGGGTTTTCGAAACTAACTGTCGACTTACATGCATTCACGTTTATAAACGTATCACAGGAATGGGCCAAGCCCATTAGAAAGACTGGGCCGAAAGATGTCGAAGGATAGAATCCTTGGTCGAAGGATATGTTTCGTGGTCCTTCGAACCGAAAGTTGATCCTTCGAATCGAAGGTTATCTTTCGTGGTCCTTCGAATCCTTCGAACTGTATGTCATGTTTCGTGATCTAGACTAAGTGTTTTAATAATAATTCTAATATTATTTTCTACCACAGCAAGTAATCACATATAGGCAAAATGACAATACGTTTCATTAAAACACAACGCGTACAATTTCAAGTCCATAATCCAAACAACTAAACAGTCAAAGTCAACGCGCATTAAATGCGAAAGTGACAGTCAGAAACTCGAGTTGTCACACTTACCCCTTCAAGTCCCCCCAGTCTAGTGTTGTACTTGTGCAAATAAGAAAATTATGAAACGGCATGACAAGCTTAGTTAAAATTTGATTATATATGCTCGATCACATAAAAACCCATTCCCACAAAAGTGAGTTTTGAGCCTTTATTGAGCATACAAATTTACATCTTTAGACTAAATGCTCATTTTTCGTTTCTTGTGTGAATAGCCGCTTGGTTCTTACAACTCTAGAACTTGCCACGACGATTCATTCCCGGTCCTTACCAACTTAAACCCAAGTAAGTAAATGATGGAGGCATTAGGACTAACCATTTTTCTTTCTACACCATTATTTTTCAATTTTTTTTTACCACCTACCCAAAATCCCCCTAGTTAACCCCTTTGAGCCTAAACCTTTCATTTCTTTACCCTAAAACCCTTTCTACCCACCAAAAACCCCTTTTTATTTTCACCCTTTATTTTAGTAATAAGCTCGGTTTTTCGTAAGCTCAGTTTTTTGTGTGATCAAAAAAAAAAAAAAGAAAAAAAATGATGAAGTTAAAAACAAACAAAGCTATGAAAAAAAAAAGCTTGTTTGGAGAAATACTTCAAAATAAAAAAAAAGTCACTAAAAACAAAGTGTTTTACGAAAACCGACGCTTTTTACGATTTTCGCCCTTTTACTAACCACTAACCCAACCACCCACCTTTAGCCCAAGCCTAACCCTTCACCCAAAAAAAAAAGTCCTCTTGATATTTACAAAGGTATATAGTTAAAAAGCAGGAGGATTGATTGAGCGCCGTCTGGAAAAGATGTTTGACTGGTGATCATGACCTTCCGGAGTTAACTTGCCTATATATATATTTGGGTGCCTTTACCTTTTTGTTTGGTTTTGGAAAAAATGAAGGCGAAACGTTCTCTCCGCTCTCGGCGACCTTTGGAAGTTCTGAGGGTTTATGAAGCTGCTGCAGGTCTCCTGCTTCTTGCTAATTCCCCATAATTGGTGTTTGATGAGGAAGAAAAGCCGTTCAATGCTGCTTCTTCGGTGGTTGTCGGCTCTTTTCGCCGTCAAAAGGGTGTTGTTGATGAGGGAATCAGTGTACTGGATGCTGATGGCTTGACAGCTCGTTTTCCAATGGTCCGGAAAGGAGGTTGCTAGTTGGTGTATTAACGCCGGAAGAATCGGCGGTGTGAGCAGGTGCCCATCGTTGATGATGATCCCGATGCTGGTTAGGTGTTAGCCTTAGAGCTAGTTCTTTTTAAAATTTGCTAGTTTTGATGCTAAAAAGTTTTGAAGATCATTGCTATAATCTTGTTATGAAGTGTATATGCTACACTTGATGATATATTGATGTGTGTAAAATGCAACATATAAATTACATCAAATAAGGCATAAAACTAACCCTTTTTAAGTACCAATGTTGGGAAAAGAGTGTTTTTGTCTTCCTTTTGTATTTTCAGGATGAAATGAGCTCAAATTCACAAAATAAGCAAAAAGACAGCTAATTCTAACATAAATACAAGAAAAGGAACAAAAGTAGATTGCCCGACCCCTCAACGGCATCCTCCCAAGCAAAGAAGAGAAAACAGAAGACTGAACACGCCCCGTGCTCAGCCAGCACGGGGCCGTGCCCAAGAAGCAGCAGAAAAGACAAACCTTTAGAAGCTTCTATTGCCCACCACGGGGCCGTGTCCAGTGAGCACGGGGGCGTGGCGAAAGTACAGCAGGCGCATTAATTGTAATTGCGAATTACAATTAATGAAGAGAGAGAGTGTCAGACGGGCACGGGGGCGTGTCCAACGGACACGGGGCCGTGCCCAGCCTTCTGTTCAGCCTATAAATAGGAGTGTTTGGTTTCATTTCAACTCATCCCTTGGCACACCACCTCTCTCACACTTCATCCACCACTCACCACCACCATAACACCATCATCCACCACCATCATCCATTGTCCATCGTAGAGTGTGTGAGTCGTCTCGGGATCCAAGATTGATCGTAAGAGTTCTTGACAATCAAGGCCATGTTTGCCTAAGTCTCTTACATCACTTGGTGAAGACAAGTGTTTAGTATAATACTTTTTATTTTTAATCTTTCGCACTTTTTATTTGGTTTTGTATTAATGACTTTAATAACTAGTTACTTATGTTGAAGGTGATCTTTCCTTATCGTTTGTCCGTGGTGTCTTGGCATTATTTTACTGTCTATATAAAATAAAAGATTTTCACCATTCATATCTCCACGGTCTATATGGAGGTATGTTGGCTACCTGGTCGGGGGTTAAGGGAACGGTTTGGTAAGGGTCTTGCCCTTGTTCAGCGTTTAGAGGTCCTGCAAGGGACCTGGGTCAAATTTAGTAGGATCTCCTTCAATGCCCATAGGTATTGGATGGCGGGGATCCAAACTCTTTGACCCCCTCATAAGTTAACTACTATTAATACTATAACCCGGCTATTTAGGACTGTATCCCTGCTGACTCAGACTACTTAGCCGAGGGTAACGTCACCGCCAAAAGTGGGGCCTACCACAATTTGCATTAATAACTTAATTCATTATCTTCCAATAATCCAACCCTTTAGGATTGTATCCTTGCTGACTCAAACTACTGGGTTGAGGGTAACGTCGCCTTCAAAAGAGGGGCCTACTACAATAACTAAGATAATTGATGCGTGTGTAGTGTAATATATTTTTTTAGATGTATATTTAAGCCTTTTTTACACTTTTAGCCAAGTTTTAAATTTATAAAACACGATATTCACTAACACTAAACACACATATGGGCAAGTGCACCCATCGTGGACGTAGTATAGTGTTGGTAAGATACCGAGGTCGTCCAAGGACACAAGAGCTTTTAATACCGGTTTATCCTCAACGTCTAATCAAATCAAAAAGTGAGAAAAATGTTTTTTAAACTAAGAAAATAAAAACTAACTAAATGCTGAAAAATAAAATAAAATAAAAACAGATAGACAAGATGAATCACTTGGATCCGACACGTGTATTAGTATAACCTTTGATTATTTTCGCACTTTTGCACTTGTTTAAGAGATTATCTTAGTTATTGTAGTAGGCCCCTCTTTTGAAGGCGACGTTACCCTCAACCCAGTAGTTTGAGTCAGCAAGGATACAATCCTAAAGGGTCGGATTATTGAAAGATAATGAATTAAGTTATTAATGCAAATTGTGGTAGGCCCCGCTTTCGGCGGTGACGTTACCCTCGGCTAAGTAGTCTGAGTCAGCAGGGATACAGTCCTAAATAGCCGGGTTATAGTATTAATAGTAGTTAACTTATGAGGGGGTCAAAGAGTTTGGATCCCCGCCATCCAATACCTATGGGCATTGAAGGAGATCCTACTAAATTTGACCCAGGTCCCAAGCAGGACCTCTAAACGCTGAACAAGGGCAAGACCCTTACCAAACCGTTCCCTTAACCCCCGACCAGGTAGCTAACATACCTCCATATAGACCGTGGAGATATGAATGGTGAAAATCTTTTATTTTATATAGATAGTAAAATAATGCCAAGACACCACGGACAAACGATAAGGAAAGATCACCTTCAACATAAGTAACTAGTTATTAAAGTCATTAATACAAAACCAAATAAAAAGTGCAAAAGATTGAAAATAAAAAGTATTATACTAAACACTTGTCTTCACCAAGTGATGTAAGAGACTTAGGCAAACATGGCCTTGATTGTCAGGAACTCTTACGATCAATCTTGGATCCCGAGACGACTCACACACTCTACAATGGACAATGGATGATGGTGGTGGATGATGGTGTTATGGTGGTGGTGGGTGAAGTGTGAGAGAGGTGGTGTGCCAAGGGATGAGATGGAATGAAACCAAGCACCCCTATTTATAGGCTGAACAGAAGGCTGGACACGCCCCCGTGCCCGTCTGACACTCTCTCTCCTCATTAATTGTAATTCGCAATTACAATTAATGCGCCTGCTGTACTTTCACCACGCCCCCGTGCCCGCTGGACACGGCCCCGTGGTGGGCAATGGAAGCTTCTATAAGTTTGTCTTTTATGCTGCTTCTTGGGCACGGCCCCGTGCTGGCTGAGCACGGGGCGTGTTCAGACTTCTGCTTTCTCTTCTTTGCTCTGGAGGATGCTGTTGAGGGTCCGGGCAGTCTACTTTTATTCCTTTTCTTGTATTTATGCTAGAATTAGTTGTCTTTTTGCTTCTTTTGTGAATTTGAGCTCATTTCATCCTGAAAATACAAAAGGAAGACAAAAACACTCTTTTTCCAACATTAATACTTAAAAAGGGTTAGTTTTATGCCTTAATTGATGTGATTTATATGTTGCATTTTACACACATCAATAATCTCTTAAACAAGTGCAAAAGTGCGAAAATAATCAAAGGTTATACTAATACACGAGTCGGATCCAAGTGATTCATCTTGTCTATCTGTTTTTATTTTATTTTTATTTTTCAGCATTTAGTTAGTTTTTATTTTCTTAGTTTAAAAACCTTTTCTAATATTTTGATTTGATTAGACGTTGAGGATAAACCGGTACTAAAAGCTCTTGTGTCCTTGGACGACCTCGGTATCTTACCAACACTATACTTCGTCCACGATGGGTGCACTTGCCCATATGTGTGTTTAGTGTTAGTAAATATCGTGTTTTATAAATTTAAAACTTGGCTAAAAGTGTAAAAAGGGCTTAAAATATACATCAAAAATATATTACACTACACACGCATCAAGTTTTTGGCGCCGCTGCCGGGGGCACAAGGATTTTAAGAAAGCTTAAAATCGACGGCCTAATCAGTTTTTCAAAACCTTTTTAAAACGCGCGCAATTTTTTCTGCATTTTAGATTAGTTTGCATTTACAGTAGCCTGAACACGGGGCCGTGCTCGCTGAACACGCCCCCGTGCTGCATATTTTTAGTTAGATACCCAGATACAGAGTCTGAACACGGGGCCGTGCTCACTGAACACGCCCCCGTGCTCAACGTGACCAGTAACTTTAATTAAAACGCCCAGATACAGATCCTGACCACGGGGCCGTGTTCACTGAACACGGAGCCGTGTCCAGCTTCTGTTTCCGTCTTTATTTTTGTTTTCTGGTCCCGAGACTTGGTTGTGGTCTGCTGAGTGATTCTTATGGATCAATACTCAGGAGGTTACAACTACACCTATGATGAGGATGATTATAGGGGTAATTATTGCACTAATTGTCGTAACACACGCTCGGTTCAATATAATAACTCATATCAACCATCCAATTCATACAACTATTATGAGGAGCCCAAGTACGAGCCATCAACTTCATATACAACCTATGAAGACCAAAGGTATGAACCTCCTCCCTCATACTCATATTTTGATGAACCAAGGTATGAGCCTTCATACTCATACTTTGAAGAGTCAAGATATGAGCCACCACCTTCATACTCTTATTATGAGGAACCATGGCGTGAACAACCCACCTCATATGAGTACTATGAAGAACAAAGTTTCGACCCTTATCCATCATATACTTACAATGAAGAACAATGGTGTGAACCATCTACTTCATATGAGTACTATGAGGAGCCAAGGATCGAACAACCGGATTCAAGCTTTGAGGATCCAAATTCTTTTTCTCTCACCGAAGTGACCAATAGGATATTAGAACATATTAAAACTATCGAACGTTACATAAAAAATCTCGCGCAAGGGAAGAGGAGTCCCGCGCAAGAGAAGAATTAAATTGTAATAATAACGTAGAGATAGTTGAAAATGTAAAAATGGAAGAACAAGAAAGTGAAAAACCGACACATGAGTTAAACAACGAAAAAGGTGAGTCCGATAATGTTAAAATTCAAGAAGAGTCTAATTTTGAAGAAATTAATCTCTTGTCACCTACTTTCGAAAATCATTGTTTAGTAACCCCTCATGCCAAGTTTTTAAAAGAGTTAAACACTAATATTAAAGTCGAAGAAATGGTAAGTGTTAAGTTAACTAATGATCAAACCTCGCTAATAAAAGAAGATCCTTTTGAAATTAACATTACACCGGTTCCATGTTTCTTTCAAAATTCATTTATTAGTAATATCACCATTGATAAAGATCTTTGTGTTAACATAATGCCTAACTACATTTTTGAAAAATTAAGTATTAGTGATTTTACTCCACTTCAAATACCCATTTTTCTATCTGATCGGAAAGTGATAAAGTCAATCGGTGTAGTTGAAGATGTTTTGGTTCAAATAAATCAAATGGTAATCCCAACCGACTTTGTCATCCTCGATGACGCTCCTTTAGTCTTGGGAAAACCTTTTGTACAAACTCATAAAGCTGTGAAAAACCGGAAATTCAACAATCCACCTCTTCAGTTAGGGGCATTCAAAAGGAGCATAGATCTTGAGCGTTCAATGAAATATCCTTTTGGCAATAATGACCCCCTAATTGAAGATGAAGCTGAACCACCCGATACAACTGAAGAAGATGACCACTTTGTTGAAGAAGAAATCGCCATAGAACAAACCTTTAAGGTTCTTGATTTAGATGAGCCACAAAATAAGGTGTCTTCTAAAGACCCACCCATTGAGCTCAAAGAACTTCCTAAAGGTTTGGAATATGCTTTTCTAGACAAAGATGGTAGTTTACCTGTAATTATTTCTTCTAAATTAAGTAACACAGAAAAAGATAAATTAATTAATCTCCTTAAAAAACACAAAAACGCGATCGCTTGGAAGCTTGTAGATATTAAAGGAATAAGTCATTCCATGTGCACGCACAAAATTTTAATGAATGATGACTACAAAACAGTAATTCAACCACAACGAAGAGTAAATCCAAATGTACAAAAAGTGGTTAAAAATGAAGTCACCAAGCTACTTGACGCCGGACTAATCTATCCTATCTCCAATAGTCCATGGGTGAGTCCCGTCCAAGTAGTCCCAAAGAAAGGAGGTATGACGGTAATAACTAATGAGAAAAATGAACTAATTCCAACAAGGACCGTCACAGGATGGAGAGTTTGTATAGACTATAGACGATTAAATGAAGCAACAAGAAAAGACCACTTTCCTTTGCCTTTCATTGATCAAATGTTAGAACGACTATCCGGTCATAAATTTTATTGTTTCTTAGATGGTTTTTCAGGTTACTTTCAAATACCGATAGCACCAGAAGACCAAGAGAAAACAACTTTCACATGCCCCTACGGAACTTTCGCCTATCGACGCATGCCATTCGGTCTATGTAATGCACCTGCAACATTCCAACGTTGTATGGTGGCCATTTTCCAAGATATGATAGAAAAGACAATGGAAGTCTTCATGGACGACTTTTCTATCTTTGGAGACTCATATGACCAATGCCTCGATAATCTTGAACGAATGCTATCCCGATGTGAGGAAACTAACCTCGCCCTTAACTGGGAAAAATACCATTTCATGGTAACGGAGGGAATAGTACTCGGTCACAAAATCTCAAGCGAAGGAATGGAAGTCGATCGAGCAAAAATAGAAACTATTTCTCGATTACCTCCACCATCCTCCGTTAGAGCAATTAGAAGTTTCTTAGGGCATGCCGGATTTTATAGAAGGTTTATCAAAGACTTTTCAAAAATTTCAAGACCTCTAACAAAATTACTTGAAAAAGATGCACCTTTCATCTTTGACAAAGAATGCAATCAAGCATTTCTAACCCTCAAGGAAATGCTAGTCAATGCACCTATCATGATAGTGCCTGATTGGAAATTCCCTTTCGAAATCATGTGTGATGCAAGTGACTTTGCCATTGGAGCAGTCTTGGGACAAAGAAAAGAAAAGCATTTCCACCCAATTTATTATGCTAGTAAAACGCTTAACGATGCACAAGAAAATTACACAACTACAGAAAAAGAATTACTAGTCGTGGTGTTTGCTTTTGATAAATTCCGTTCTTACCTTGTTCTTTCTAAAACTGTAGTCTATACAGACCATGCAGCTATCAGGTACCTCTTCAAGAAACAAGATGCAAAACCCCGTTTGATCAGATGGATTCTACTCCTCCAAGAATTCGACATCGAAATCAAGGACAAAAGAGGAGCAGAGAACACTGCTGCAGATCATCTTTCACGCCTAGAAGACCCAGCTTTGGAAGCGACCAGGGACGAGCAAATCAACGAAAAATTTCCCACAGAGTCCTTGGAGATGATGGAGAGTAGACAAGAACCATGGTATGCCGACTATGCTAATTATCTAGCTAGCGGTATAGTCACCAAAGGATGGCCGCATCACCAAAGAAAGAAATTCTTTGCTGATGTAAAGCATTACTTTTGGGAAGACCCTTATCTTTTCAAAATGTGTGCCGACCAGCTCATCCGAAGGTGCGTCCATGGTAATGAAGCACGAAGAATTCTCCGTCACTGTCATGAAGGTCCATACGGAGGACATCATGGTGCCGCTAGTACCGCACGAAAGGTATTTGATTCAGGATTTTATTGGCCAACCATTTACAAGGATGCACAAAACCTTGTAAAGGAATGTGATGCTTGCCAAAGATCAGGTAATATTTCTTCCAAAAACGAAATGCCTCAAAACGGCATTCTCGTTTGTGAAATTTTCGATGTGTGGGGACTCGATTTCATGGGACCTTTCCCACCGTCAAAAGGAAACAAATATATACTTGTGGCAGTCGATTATTTGTCTAAATGGGCGGAGGCCGAAGCTCTTCCAACAAATGATGGAAGAGTAGTGGTAAAATTTCTGAAAAAATTATTTTCTCGTTTCGGAACACCAAAAGCTTTGATAAGTGATAGAGGTACCCATTTTTGCAATTATCAACTCGAAAAGATATTAACAAGGTATGGGGTCTATCACCGAGTCTCAACGGCGTATCACCCTCAAACAAATGGGCAAGCCGAAGTGACTAACCGAAGTTTAAAACGAATACTTGAAAAAACCGTAGGACTAAATAAAAAGGAATGGGCCGACAAATTAGACGATGCTTTATGGGCCTTTCGAACTGCTTATAAAACCACTATAGGCACAACCCCATATAAGCTCGTCTATGGAAAAAGCTGTCACTTGCCAGTAGAAATAGCTCACAGAGCCTACTGGGCAATAAAAAATGTAAACTTAGACATAGAAACTGCCGGTAAAAATCGATTTTGTCAAATGAATGAATTAGACGAATTAAGGAACTATGCATATTCTAACTCCGAAATTTATAAAGAAAGAATGAAAAATTTACATGATAAATACATTAAGTCTAATGAATTTCGGGTAGGGGATCAGGTTCTATTGTTTAATTCACGACTTCGATTATTTCCTGGAAAACTAAAATCTAGGTGGTCAGGACCTTTTTCCGTCACCCACGTTTTTCCTCACGGTGCAGTAGAAATTAAAGCTCGAAATGGGATACCATTTAAAGTCAATGGCCAACGGCTAAAGTCCTACCGAGGATCCATTGAGGATGAAGAAGAATAGATCTCGCTTCAAACGGTTAACGAATAAAATCAACATCATACCCGACATGTTACGAACAAGCGAGTGTACATCAAAAACCGGTAAGTCTTCTAACCATTTTCGAAAAAAAAGGGGCAGGCACACGAGCACAAAAAAAAAAATTCCGGCACGGGGCCGTGTCGAGGCAACTGTCGGGAAAAAACCCCTTTTTCATAACAGTTACCTCATTCCACACGCCCCGTTTTGCCGAAAACGCTCTGGTTCCAGGCGATTTTCCGCAGATTTTCGACGTCACTCCCACGTTTAACAACATCAAGGTATGATTCTATCATCTTTAGTAGTTAGATTAGTTACTTGCATGTAGTTAAAACATCAAAAATTGGGGAAAAATCTAGGGTTCTTCATGTTCATCCGGATCGAACTTCAAATTTTTGATGCAATCTGTTAGTAGTAGTTTAGATTAGTGTAATAGGAAGTAAATACACTTGAATTGTTGATAGATTTGTCCGATTTCTCGCTAAAACCTCAAACCCTTGTTTTTGAACCGAAAAAGATAAAATTGGAAGGGTAAACGGGTTGTTTTGGGAAAAACGACACTTAGGGTTTCATTTTCGGGGGAAACCGCAACTACTTGGCTAAAAAATTTTCAGGTTTTCGGAACCGGGCCGAAAAATGAAGTTTTTGGGTTACAGACACCTGGACACGGGGCCGTGCCCGCTGAACACGGGGCCGTGTCCAGCCTACTGTTTGCAGTTTCTTTAAAAATTTCTTTGTTTCGTACTAACTGTTGGTGTATTCTTTCAGATGGCAAAGTTCACAAGGTTCAATGCAAGCGAACTCAATGCTAGGGCAAGATATGAAATACTTCAAACAAGACCCGAGGAGTACCCTAGGCGAGCATGCACGGACCTGTTAACCATGGTGAACCAGCTAGACCGATTCAACAGCATCGTGACAGGGCCACTAGCAGTTGCATTGAACACTCGGCTTCGGTCGGTGCATCAATGCACCATGGAGTTCTACAGTACTTTCACTTTCACGTCGAGGTGTGACCCGTTTGACAATGAAGGGGTTGCATTTCGGTGTGGCGGGACAAGGTACTCGATCTCCATGGCACAATTTGGAGCTATAATAGGACTGTACGGGGAAGAGGAATCGGGGAATGAGGAAAATACCGGGGGATTACGAGACTTGGATGTAAATGAACGTCAAGCCGCATGGGCTCAAATCGATGAAGGAATCTACAACCCTAGCAACACCAAGAGTACTAAGTTGAGGGACCCGCTCTACCGCTACATTCACAGGCTCCTCACCTACTCTCTTAACCAACGTCACGACAGTAGTGGCGTTGTAGGGTTGAAAGATTTGGTTGTCCTTCACTGTATCCACACCCAGAAGCCTCTCGATGTTCCATATCTCTTGTTACGAAACATGCACCTCAATCGCCTTGCTAACGCTCCAACACCTATCTTCTTCGGGGGGTGGGTGTACCGTCTTTTCAAGCATTTCATGAGAATTCCGAGGTCCTTTGAAAGAAGTCCATGGTCGGGACGAGTTGACTACCACATTTGCCGAGCCATGAACTTACTTTACGAGGCGGAAGACGGGACGGTGAGCTTCCAAAGGGCACAAGGCTATGCATGGAACCCACAGGAGGCCCTAGTTCTTCACGCACCACCTCCCCACTACCAATACCAACCCCACGGTGATCCGGGTCAATCCTCCTCACAAGGAGGCAGTTTTCCTAACTTCCAAAGCTTACATGATCTTTTGCAGGAAAACCTCATGTGTACCAGGAACACCTACAACCTCGCCAACAACACATACCACCGGGTTGGAGCTATTGAACGCAACATCAACGATATACAAGATGATATCGGTAGCATCCGGGAGTATATGGCGGGGCATGGGGATGGAGATGATGATAACGATGAAGACATGGAGTAGGAGGTTGATGGCAAGCCCACAGGTTTAAGTACCCTTTTCTATCGAACAGTTTATGGCCTGCGTGCCAAATGTTGAACAATTTACTTTCCTTGACTACTTTTATTTTCCGTCTTATTTTTCTTATGTTTCAGACAATTAACTATGGTAATGTAGGATGTTTATGTTGTTTGGTGTGGTATTAAGTGATGAAACAGGTGCAAAACGAGGCTTGGAGTGCTAAACCTTAGCACTTATAGGCCCAGAATGGAGAAACCGGGGGAAGAAACCTGTTTTTCAGGCTTACAGACTGTCCACACGGGGACGTGTCCAGCCGACACGCCCCCGTGGTCACCTCCCAGACCTGCTGATTGGTTACTGTCCTGAAAATTTTCGCCAGACACGGGGCCGTGTCTAACCAACACGCCCCCGTGTTCGCCTTCTGTAAGTTTTCGTTACTGGCAGTTCACCACGGGGTCGTGTCCAGCGGACACGGGGCCGTGTCCAGACTGCCAGTAACATAAATCTTTGCTTTTTAACACCAAATTACACATCCAATCAACCTAAAAATTTATTTTCGGGACACATTGAGAACAATGTGTAATTTAAGTGTGGGGGGGAAGCTAAAACCTTGAAATTTTGCAAGTCCTAACAACAAGCCTTACACAAAACTCTATTGGAACTGCTAAACACCCCAAATTTTTTCAAAAAATTTTCATTTTTTTACTTGTCTAAAGTTTAAGTTAGGAATCTTAAGATTAATAAGGTTATATTTTTATAATTTTACAACCGAAAGCGTCGTGATAACAAGAACCAACATAAGAAAATTATGAAACGGCATGACAAGCTTAGTTAAAATTTGATTATATATGCTCGATCACATAAAAACCCATTCCCACAAAAGTGAGTTTTGAGCCTTTATTGAGCATACAAATTTACACCTTTAGACTAAATGCTCATTTTTCGTTTCTTGTGTGAATAGCCGCTTGGTTCTTACAACTCTAGAACTTGCCACGACGATTCATTCCCGGTCCTTACCAACTTAAACCCAAGTAAGTAAATGATGGAGGCATTAGGACTAACCATTTTTCTTTCTACACCATTATTTTTCAATTTTTTTTTACCACCTACCCAAAATCCCCCTAGTTAACCCCTTTGAGCCTAAACCTTTCATCTTTACCCTAAAACCCTTTCTACCCACCAAAAAACCCTTTTTATTTTCACCCTTTATTTTAGTAACAAGCTCGGTTTTTCGTAAGCTCAGTTTTTTGTGTGATAAAAAAAAGGAAAAAAAAATGATGAAGTTAAAAACAAACAAAGCTATGAAAACAAAAGCTTGTTTGGAGAAATACTTCAAAATAAAAAAAAAGTCACTAAAAACAAAGTGTTTTACGAAAACCGACGCTTTTTACGATTTTCGCCCTTTTACTAACCACTAACCCAACCACCCACCTTTAGCCCAAGCCTAACCCTTCACCCAAAAAAAAAAAAAGTCCTCTTGATATTTACAAAGGTATATAGTTAAAAAGGAGGAGGATTGATTGAGCGCCATCTGGAAAAGATGTTTGACTGGTGATCATGACCTTCCGGAGTTAACTTGCCTATATATATATTTGGGTGCCTTTACCTTTTTGTTTGGTTTTGGAAAAAATGAAGGCGAAACGTTCTCTCCGCTCTCGGCGACCTTTGGAAGTTCTGAGGGTTTATGAAGCTGCTGCAGGTCTCCTGCTTCTTGCTAATTCCCCATCATTGGTGTTTGATGAGGAAGAAAAGCCGTTCAATGCTGCTTCTACGGTGGTTGTCGGCTCTTTTCGCCGTCAAAAGGGTGTTGTTGATGAGGGAATCAGTGTACTGGATGCTGATGGCTTCACAGCTCGTTTTCCAATGGTCCGGAAAGGAGGTTGCTAGTTGGTGTATCAACGCCGGAAGAATCGGCGGTGTGAGCAGGTGCCCATCGTTCATGATGATCCCGATGCTGGTTAGGTGTTAGCCTTAGAGCTAGTTCTTTTTAAAATTTGCTAGTTTTGATGCTAAAAAGTTTTGAAGATCATTGCTATGATCTTGTTATGAAGTGTTTATGCTACACTTGATGATATATTGATGTGTGTAAAATGCAACATATAAATTACATCAAATAAGGCATAAAACTAACCCTTTTTAAGTACTAATGTTGGGAAAAGAGTGTTTTTGTCTTCCTTTTGTATTTTTAGGATGAAATGAGCTTAAATTCACAAAAGAAGCAAAAAGACAGCTAATTCTAACATAAATACAAGAAAAGGAACAAAAGTAGATTGCCCGACCCCTCAACGGCATCCTCCCAAGCAAAGAAGAGAAAACAGAAGACTGAACACGCCCCGTGCTCAGCCAGCACGGGGCCGTGCCCAAGAAGCAGCAGAAAAGACAAACCTTTAGAAGCTTCTATTGCCCACCACGGGGCCGTGTCCAGTGAGCACGGGGGCGTGGCGAAAGTACAGCAGGCGCATTAATTGTAATTGGGAATTACAATTAATGAAGAGAGAGAGTGTTAGACGGGCACGGGGGCGTGTCCAGCGGACATGGGGCCGTGCCCAGCCTTCTGTTCAGCCTATAAATAGGAGTGCTTGGTTTCATTTCAACTCATCCCTTGGCACACCACCTCTCTCACACTTCATCCACCACCCACCACCACCATAACACCATCATCCACCACCATCATCCATTGTCCATCGTAGAGTGTGTGAGTCGTCTCGGGATCCAAGATTGATCGTAAGAGTTCTTGACAATCAAGGCCATGTTTGCCTAAGTCTCTTACATCACTTGGTGAAGACAGGTGTTTAGTATAATACTTTTTATTTTTAATCTTTTGCACTTTTTATTTGGTTTTGTATTAATGACTTTAATAACTAGTTACTTATGTTGAAGGTGATCTTTCCTTATCGTTTGTCCGTGGTGTCTTGGCATTATTTTACTGTCTATATAAAATAAAAGATTTTCACCATTCATATCTCCACGGTCTATATGGAGGTATGTTGTGTAACAACTCTCACTAAAAACAATAATTAGGATGATAATTAGACAATAAGAAAACCCTAATTGAGACACCCAAATAATTCTGCATTAGCCCTAAAATTTTCAGAACAATCGGAATCAGGATCAGGGCCCCTAAAACTCAAGGGGGGTAAACCCTAGTTGGACGATTATCTAAATAAAACGTTGTTTAGTCCTGATTGGTTGAATTCATTGATTCAGCATAGCTAGTCCCAACCGTGGCCGATCTATGATAAATAGGTGTCACTTACGGACCGTAAAGGATATGGCTTACGGTCCGTAAGCCTGTCCCAAAAAATTAGTATAAATAGCAGACATTGGCAGTCGGTTTATGCTGCACAAACGACGTTCAAAGTCGAATTACACACTGAGTTATACTCTGTATACTCTTAAAACACACACGGGTCACGAAGTGCTGCCGCAATCAGGGTAATAACTCAATCGCTATTACGATTCATTTTCCGACCGATCAATATATCCAATGGATGTTTAAGTGCCGCCGACATTAGGGTTATACTTTGTCGTTCGTCGTTAAATCGATGGATGTTTAAGTATCGCACTTTGTCGTTCGTTGTGAGAATTTGATCTCGTGAGATATCGTAAATGCTGTATTGATTATTAACCCGGTTTTGTGTGCATGATTATTTAAATTAGGTTAACAAGGCTAATCAGTAGGCTTATACTCTGCTCGTTAAATCTGCAATGTGAGTCATTCTCTTTTTATCAACTGTTTTACAATACTCAAAATTATTTTCAAGAAGTTATAATTACAGGGACTAAGTCATGGATATCTTGATTTATTGGTTAGTGGGGTATTGTGCACATTACTATTTCTCCTAGTTAGGTTCATTGACCTACTAGGGAGGAACGTCACTATTAGAGTTCATTGACCTAATAGTGGTATGACCATCGTCACCATTGTGACTTGTCACCATTGTGACAGAAGGCCAGATAAAGATAGGATAGGAACCATTGTAATTGCTCTTATGCTGTAATTTATAACTATGGGTCATTTCCTAAAAACTGAATGAACTCACTCAGTATTTCCCCGCTGACAAAACCTTTTTCAAATATGTTTCAGGTAATCTGTTGTGAGCAAAGAAAAGTGCCATGAAGCACTACAAAGCTTTGAAAAGTGGCTCAATGTAAATAAATAAAGAAACATGTTTTATAAAATAAAGATTTCCCAGTGAAATCATCTTATTGTAAATTATTGGGTTTTATCCCTAGATTATATAAAACGGGCAGTTTTGAATATTGAAAGATCCTGTTTTAAAAAGACTTCCGCTGTCGCCTAAATTAAAAACCGCAGGATTTCTGTCCCGCGGCTCCTGAAACGGGTCAAACCGGGTCGGGGGCCGTGACATGTTGGCTACCTGGTCGGGGGTTAAGGGAACGGTTTGGTAAGGGTCTTGCCCTTGTTCAGCGTTTAGAGGTCCTGCAAGGGACCTGGGTCAAATTTAGTAGGATCTCCTTCAATGCCCATAGGTATTGGATGGCGGGGATCCAAACTCTTTGACCCCCTCAAAAGTTAACTACTATTAATACTATAACCCGGCTATTTAGGACTGTATCCCTGCTGACTCAGACTACTTAGCCGAGGGTAACGTCACCGCCAAAAGCGGGGCCTACCACAATTTGCATTAATAACTTAATTCATTATCTTCCAATAATCCAACCCTTTAGGATTGTATCCTTGCTGACTCAAACTACTGGGTTGAGGGTAACGTCGCCTTCAAAAGAGGGGCCTACTACAATAACTAAGATAATCTCTTAAACAAGTGCAAAAGTGCGAAAATAATCAAAGGTTATACTAATACACGAGTCGGATCCAAGTGATTCATCTTGTCTATCTGTTTTTATTTTATTTTTATTTTTCAGCATTTAGTTAGTTTTTATTTTCTTAGTTTAAAAACCTTTTCTAATATTTTGATTTGATTAGACGTTGAGGATAAACCGGTACTAAAAGCTCTTGTATCCTTGGACGACCTCGGTATCTTACCAACACTATACTACGTCCACGATGGGTGCACTTGCCCATATGTGTGTTTAGTGTTAGTAAATATCGTGTTTTATAAATTTAAAACTTGGCTAAAAGTGTAAAAAGGGCTTAAAATATACATCAAAAATATATTACACTACACACGCATCATATACACATTTTGGTGTACTGATGTACCCGTAGATTTTGTTTGCTTTCGTATGTTTGGATTACAATATGTTGCATGTGTTTTAATTGCTTTGGTCAGGTGGAGCGAATGAGAGATGGTATTTGTGCTCATGTGTGAACGTTTGTCTAGAATATGCGCTTATGTTGCGCTTTTTTCAGACTGTTCATGAGGTATACAATGTTTACCATATTGTTTTCGCGCAACCCAAAGGAATTACATGCAATTCGTAACAAACCGTAACAAGCATGAAAATAATGTTTGTATTAATAAAGCGCGAGGCTTGTAATACAAGTGTAAATAGGAAATACATTGCATGTGAATGATTTGTCCTATATGTAACACCTGCACAACTGCTGCGCATTCCAGGTGCGGGGAACTAGAGTCCCGTCGATTCTTTTTAGGGTGTATGCCCCTTTACCTAGGACCTCATTGATGATGTATGGTCCTTCCCATTTTGGCGCTAATTTGCCCGGTTTTTCTGCATTTAACGCTTCATTGTCGCGCAAGACGAAATCACCGGGAACAAAGGTACACACGCGTACGCGTGCGTTGTAATATTTTTCGAGTTTGGATTTGTACCTTGCTTCTGTGATGGCGGCGTTCTCGCGCCTTTCTTCAAGAAGGTCTAAATCCATTCTTCGCTCTTGCTCATTGTTTTGTTTTTCCATGGCTATCATGCGCGGTGACGGTAGGCCGATTTCGGCTGGGATTACGGCTTCAGACCCGTAGACCAGACTAAATTGAGTTTCTCCCGTGCTAGTCTTTGGCATTGTTCGATGTGCCCATAGGATTCTAGGGAGTTCATCAACCCATCCTCTGCGCGTTGTGCCCAATCGTGCTTTAATGCCGTCGACTATTTGTTTGTTGATGCTTTCGACTTGGCCGTTTGCTTGCGGGTGTGCCACGGAGGCAAAGTTGTGTTCAATTTTCATTTCCTTGAACCATTTCTGTAGATCTTCTGAGGCAAAGTTAGTGCTGTTGTCGGAAATGATGCACAATGGTAATCCAAATCTGCAAATAATATGTTCCCGTATAAATTTGCGGATTACCATTGCTGTGCTCGAGGCCAAGGCTTTAGCTTCAACCCACTTCGTGAAGTAGTCGACTGCTACAAAGATGAATTTTACTGCGCCTGGTGCGTCAGGAAATGGGCCAACGAGATCAATGCCCCATTGCTGGAATGGCCAGGCAGACGTGACCGGTACTAGTGGATTCTTTGGCCGGAGCGTTTTTGGCGTGTGGCGTTGGCATGCTGTGCATTTCCGTAATATTTCTACCGCGTCAACGTGCATTCCCGGCCAATAATACCTTGCGCTCATTATTTTAGCTACTACCATGCGTGGTCCGGCGTGTATTCCGCACAAGCCTTCATGGATTTCTCTGATCAGGTATTGCACGTCTGTCTTGTCAACGCATCGGAGTAATGGTCCCATGAATGACTTTCTGTGTAGAATGTCGTCCGCCATTTCGTAGTTTATTGCTTTATTCTGAATTTTCCTGACTTCTGCTTTTTCCTCTGGGAGTTTCCTGTGCTGCAAGTATAAGATGATTGGGGACATCCAGGACGGACTGCCGATCTCTATGACATTGACTTGTTTGAGAGGAACAGAGGGATTGGACAGTACCTCTATGCGTACTTCTTTTGCTAAGTGCTTAAAGCTGGTTGCGGCCAATTTGCTCAATGCGTCCACATGTTTGTTTTCACTTCTGTTTATATGGTTGACTTTGAATGTTTGGAATTGACCAATTAACATTCGCGCTTGTTCTAAGTACAACACTGATCGGAGTGTCGCGCTCCGGTCAAAGATAAGATTTATAAGCCCAAATTACCCTTAACTATATGTTAGTGGTAGTAAGGGGTCGAACCACGAAGAGTATGTGGTTTGTGTGTGGATTCGATTGAATTATAACAAATGTCACTATATATGAAGCTTGCTAGAATAATTTTGTGTTTTCGTTTAATTGAGAGATATGATTTTTAATTAAATGAATTGATGAGAATGATTAACAACTACTAATTAATGATTGCAAGAAAAATGGTTACTAGAACAATAATAATAAAAAGGAATCACGCCCGGTTTCGGTAAATGTTAACCTAGGATTTCTACAAGTTTTAGTTTCAACTCAAATGCATTCGATTAACGGATTTAGTGTACCGTGACTTAGGTGCTACTAGCTATCAACGTCCCGAAGAATGGACAAGAATACACTTTCTAATCAACACAAGTAAATCCTAACCACGACAATGCACAATTACATATCACCATTTCGCAAAGTCATAACTTTTAACATCGTTCAACAATTTACGAATTCGTAACAAATGTAACACTATTATCAAAGGTTTCAAAAAATCAAACACAAATTGTCACAAAGTTGAAGCAATAAACAATTCGAAACCCTAAATTAACAACTACCTACGTCGGGGTGAAACCGAGATGATTAGCCGCTCATGGTTGAAGAAGCTTGATCACCGGATGATTGGAATGAGAATGAAGTCATCTTGAATCTTGTGAAATGGTAGAAGGATGAGGATTAGGGTTTTGATGGATGATGATGGTGAACGGAAGGATGGATTGGATGAACTAGGGTTTGGATGATGATTGTGAAGAATGATGGTGATGATTCTTGATGATGAATTCGGGTTGTAATCTTGATGATGGATGGAATAGTAGGTGAAGAATGATTTTAGGCTCTAAAATTGAGATTTAAACTTCCAAGAACTTGTAACTTATGAATTGAATGCCCCAAGACCAATTAGAATCGTTCCTATATCAAAGATACCCAATTTTTCGCGTTTCAGGAAACCACAACCCGTCGCCGACGGCCTGGGACCCGTCGGCGACGGCCTCCCCATTTGCTGAAATCACCCGACGGCTTGTTTGGCTGTTTACGGGCATTTTTTCACGACGAGACTTTCTAGAGCCCGTCGGCGACGGCCTAGAGCCCGTCCCCGACGGCCTCTAGTTTTTCCTATTTTGTCCGAAACTGTTTTCTTCATAACTTCTTCGTTATAGCTCCGTTTTACTCACCGTTTTCGCCCACGTACTCGTAATTCAGCCCTCTATCATGCCATCTTCCAATATATTCATTTTAAATCCATTAACATTCCCAAAACACATCCAATCTTCGTGATTAACCCGGTTTTGTTCATTTCACATCCCCGGTTGATCCGATTCACGTCCCGGTGCTCCGTTTAGCTCTCGATTAGCTCCTTAAACTCTTTTAGACCTATAAAATACGAATCCCATTAAAAGTAGGCTATTTAAGATTAAAAGCTATGTAAAAACATCAACTTAAGCACAAACGATAACCAGTTTTCGACCACGTATCAAACACCATAGCTTCTCCTTTTGCATCGTAGTGCCCGTTAACTTGTTCAGCTACTAGCTTTGAATCAACGTTAGCTTCGAGGTTTCTTGCCCCCATTTTAAGCGCTAAATGAAGGCCTGCTAAAAACGCTTCGTATTCTGCTTCGTTGTTAGTGCTTCGGAAGTCTAGGCGTATGGCATATGTGAGTTCGTGATCATCCGGGCTGACTAGTCGGAGACCTGCCCCTGCTCCGTCATCATTAGAAGCGCCGTCTGTGTGCAAGGTCCAGACTCTGTCGTCGAAAACGGGTACAGGGTTCTGGATTGCCTCGCACTCTTGAACTTTGTCGATGGGAACTTCGGTGGCAAAGTCTGCTAGAACTTGCCCTTTGATTGCTGGTCTTGGTCTATAGAGGATATTGTATCCTCCTAGCTCGATAGCCCACTTAGCCAGTCGTCCCGCCACATCGGGTTTAGATAAGATCTGGCCTAAGTGGTAATTAGTGAGAACTGTGATGACGTGACCTGAAAAGTACCTACGTAGGCGTCGTGATGCATGTACTAGTGCTAGGACCAGCTTTTCTATCATCGAGTAACGAGTTTCCGGGCCGGTGAGCATCTTGCTTATATAGTAAATTGGAGTCTGAATGTTTTCTCATTCTACCATCAATACTGCACCTACCGCTACTTCTGCAGCAGATAGATATAAAATCAGTGGTTCTTTTTCTCTTGGTGCGGTCAGCGTTGGCAGCTGAATTAAACATTCCTTCATTTGTTTGAAGGCTGCTTCTGCTTTAGGTGTCCACTGAAAGTGGGTTTTCTTCGCGCAGTTTTGCAGCGTGCTGATGAATGGATAAGACTTTGCCGCATGATTAGCCAAGAATCTGTTCAAGGCTGCTAAGCGCCCGGCGAGTCTTTGCATTTCTTTTAATGTTGCAGGTGATGGCATTAGCTGGATGGCCTGCACTTTTTCTGGATTTACTTTAAAACCGTCTCTTGTGACTATAAAGCCCAAAAATTTTCCCTCCTCCATGCCGAAGGAGCATTTTGTTGGATTGAGTTTCAAGTTCACGCTGCGCAAAGAGTCAAACGTGCGCTGAATATTGGTGAGCATCGTGTCTTCCTCGTGGCTCATGATGACGAGGTCATCCATGTATACCTCGACTGTCTTGCCAATGTCACCTCTGAAAACTGTGTCCATCAAGCGTTGGTAAGTTGCGCCTGCGTTGCGCAGGCCGAAGGGCATTTTAGTGTAGCAGAAAATGTCCTTGTCTGTATGGAATGCGGTTTTGTCTTCGTCTTCTTCTTTCATCTGGACCTGATGATATCCTTTGTAACAGTCAAGAAAACATTTCCATCGAAATGACGCTAGAGAGTCGACTTTTTTTGTCTATCTCGGGAAGCGCGTAGCAATCTTTTGGGCATGCTTTATTTAGGTCTTTAAAGTCGACGCACATTCTCCATCCTTCAGATGTGGATTTCCATGTTAAAGTTTAAAGAATATGAATTTAAGTTTTTAGCAAGAACATTGTTCCCGTTTCAAAATTTTTTAGCTTTCTTAACTTTTGTTTCATTTTTTAAACGATAGTTGTTTTACTCGATCATCCAAAGTTACTGTGGTTGGGAAAATAGGGTTTAAAATTAGTAGATTATGGTGTTAAATATCATGGTGAGTACCTTTGGTTAAACAAATTCTAACTTCAGTAACATTCTTTTGAAGCAAGATAGGCGACAGGTCTTATACCGGTCCTTTTAAAGAAGGATGTTTTTTCTTTTTGTGATTTGCTTCAATGTCTTTGTTTGTAGGTAGCATACCCGGCAAATGAAATTACCTGAACCAAATAACCCACAGTTTAGTCGTTATACCCTAATAAGCATATGGAGTGTCAATCCAAGTAGTTATAGTTAGTTGAATTGAAACTACTTTTATTTTGACCTGTTGCTTCAATTTGTTGTTTTGGACATGTTAACATATAAAAATTGTGTTTTGTTGCAGTGAGCTTATTGGGCCGTTGTAACACATTTTTAGGAGCTTCTACAAGCCATGTTGCGGTGTCCTAGCTATGAAGTTAAATATACAACGTGCCGGAGTGGGTTCGAACCCCTGGTCCGTTTGTTGTTGGTACAGTATTGCGGTGTATATGTATTTTGTGTCGTTTTTTAAATGGGTGATTTTCGAGTGTTATGTGCCTTATGTCCAAGGCTTGATGCAAAACTACTATCGAGTCAGGGGTCTCACTAGAAGCAACCTCTCTATTTCTACGTGGTAGAGGTAACACTGTCTACATCTTACCCTTCTCAGACCCTACCTTTGCTTTGCTATTGGTGAGATTGAGTATGATGATGATTTAAATGGGTGATTTTCCAAAAGGGTGTTGTGGGAAAAAAATTATTAAAATGGGTGATTTGAAAATATTTACCAAAATAGGTATTTTTATTATCAAAATAGATATTTTTATTTTTAAAATAGGTGTTTTGAAAATATTTTTTTTGTTTTAATAGTATTTCGTTGGCCTGTAAAAAAAGGAAGATAACTTTGCTTCAATAAGTGGGCCAAGTTCTGAATGCAAAGATTGACTAGAATGCATTGGCCAAACAAAAACAAGGGAATACTATATGTTGTGGCGCCATTTGGAAAACGACGGCAAACCTACTAATAAAATGACAAGTGTAGTTTATAAAGAAGTATATAGTGATTTCTGATTTTCATGTACTCATTTATCTATAATTTTTTATTTCAGTATCATTTTTATACGTTGTAATAATGTTCTTATTATTCCATCTAAGACTACATCTTCACAGGTTATCGGTACTTATCATGCAATTATCTTTTTTTAACTCGAGTCGTCACGTTACAAGGAAGGGAAAATTTTCTTGATTCGAACTATGTTTATTCTTTATAAAAAATGGTATTTTGAATTTCAATTTTTTTCTATTGGCAGTGATCTCACTTTATCGTGTTATTTTAAAGTGTGTGTTACTCTCTTTCTGATGTCAGGAAACAAAGAAGGTCATGTATGTTGATAACTCTGTTTTTCATTCTTCGGTGACTGATTGGAAGCTTGATGTGGAGAAAAAAAAAACAATCGAGGTATCATTATTAAACTTAAAATATTTATAAGAATAATTTACCATGAGGTTTTATCTATGTTGGCACCCCTTACTATATATGTGGGATTAAGACACTTTTCAAAAATGTTAGATTTATGTCAAGTATAAGTTATGTCTTATTTTTAATAAATATGATAAAATTTGATCATTTGTTGAATTATTGTTTTAGTAGCTAAAATGAATGACCTAGAATGTTGTTATAGAGAGCCCAAATGAGAAAGTAGACAAGGATGTTTTCCGTTTTAGGGACCTGAGATGGTTTTTAAAGAACAGAAATAGATTTTGAGACATTCTTTTGTTCAAAAAGATTGTTAATTTGATTGATATAATTCAGATGTAATTTCACATTGGACATTCTTTTGTAGAGTAGGTAGTTAATCTGTTTAATGTAATTCTTATGTAATGTTGCACATGACACCCCCGCTTTTTGAATAATGTTTTACTTGAAAATTATGTTTTTGGAGTAGGTTTGTAAATGGTTTAAATTTTTTATTCCAAATTGGAATCATTAAAGGTAAAGGACCCTTCATCTATGTTTATAGTTCAATGGTTGTTATTGTCATTATGAAAGGTCGATCTCCTTGATCCATGATTAGGGGTAGGATCACAAGCATTTAATGGGTGCTTCATTTATAAGTTACGGTGGAAAGGTAAATGAAAGTCATTCACTCATGAATTATAATTAATAAATGAAACTCATAACTCAAGCATGATTATTTGATTTCAGAGCTTATGTTGAAATTGTCTTTGAGAACCCATCCGATATTGTTCTCAGTTATCACATTGATGGCTACCAGTTCTTTGTTGTCGGGTCAGTACATGTTATTGTGTTTTTAAGTAGCAGATAATCGATTGTTTGATTTAGTTTAATGTGATTTTATTTATGTAATACATAATATGTGGCGGACAATGGACTCAAGCTAGCAGGAACAGTTACAACCTTCGAGACGGTGTTTTGGTACTCAACTCATATTACTTACATTTTTAATTTGTAATATTTGTATATCACCATTCTTCTCATAACGATTCTATAGGCCGAGGTTGAAAAAGATCTTACAGCTGAAGAAACCAATGAACAAAAGAAACACAAGCTTGCCAAAATCGAAACATCAATGCTCGAGAATCCTGAAGGCAATATTAAACACTTAAAAGAAATGCTGCAAATTTGCAAGAATGGAGATCGTTACATGTTAGATCTTGGTCTAAAGTCTATACTAGCTGTTTTCAAGGATACCCTCCCTGGGTATATTATATTAATATTTACCCATGTAAATACTATTTTCATACATCTATGTTATTTAACTGTATATTGTTTGTCGTTACGAGAACAACACCATGATATATAGTTTTGATATCTATTTTCTTTCCTTGAATTTAACTGTTTTCAAAGATATCATCCCTTGGTATATTAATATGAATTTAAATAAGAATTTAGATATTAAAGTTTATATAAACTTGATGTCAATCAAAAGATGAAAACCATGACCTTTCGTTACTCTATTAAAGGTTCGCTGGTATGTAACAGGTTTTTGGATAGGGAAGTGATCACTCTGTTCGGTGTTGGGTTTGTACCAGTTAGGGTCGTGTATTGTCTGTTTGTGACCTGTTTCAACCCTTAGACGTGATGCCTAAGTTTGGAAAGGCCTAGAACAAAAATGATGATCTACATGGGCTTCAATACCAGTAGATATTATATGTTTGTGTTAAGCCACCCGTAAAACTCGCGAGATCTTAGGCTAGTTATTAATATATATATATATATATATATATATATATATATATATATATATATATATATATATATATATATATATATATATATATATATATATATATATATTTTTTTTTTTCTCGTGTTTTTTCATACATCCAATAAACATACATCTGACTTTTTTATTATAGTTTTAAAGATATCTTATGAATAAAGGTGGCTAGGAGAGTTATAGTTCATCAACCAGGGCCAGACCATGTAATATGCAAATATGTCAATATTTTGTTCTTATCCAAAACAAATTTGATATAATGAAAGAAAATATGTTAACCTTTTTGTCTATGAAAATGCCTTCTCTAAATTTTAATGTATCTTTTTACATAGGTTTTACTGGAGTTATACTATAATCTTTATAGAACATTTGATAAAACTAATTAAAAAAACGTATGTTTTTCTAATTACATCCTTTTGAACATGCATTCTAATTTTTTGAAGAAGTTTTCTATTGGAATGATATGATGATTTTTAGCAATATTAAAATCGTCGATCATACAATCTCATTTTGCAATATAACATATATTAATTAGCAAACGTTTTAAAGAAGGGTTGAGTTTGAGGATCATAGACCATGGAATAGATAGTGGAGTTAATATGGTGGGGTGGGTTACAAATAAACAATCCACATCCGAATCAAATCTATATTCGCATCCAATGGGATGTCACACACTTCATCTTCATATCCATTACATTATCCATAGTTATAACTTTTTTACGTTACATCATAAAAGCAAACATTTAATTATTTTTATTATCAACGTATATTTCTTTTAAAATCATCTTTAAAAAAAAAAAAACTCTAATGTTGCAGCCGATTTTCTTTACTTTAGAGTTTATAGACCTGTACGAGACGTATAAGATTGCATCAAATTTTGTGTCTACAGACTGTGAACATAGAATTTGAGAGGGTATGTACGCTATACAGGGTTGTACGAGGCCTACAGAAGGGGACTGAATATAGATTGGTGAATTTTGGTGTTATAAACTCACATCCGCTTCAAACAATCGTATAAAGTATTATACCGTTAATTTGTTTGATAAACTCCGGTATGGTTCGAACATTATACCGTTCAATATTATATCGTATAAAATACTATACCGTTTTTTTTATAAACTCCGGTCCGATTCGAACATTATACCGTTTTATTTTATAAACTCTCATCGGCTTCGAACATTATACCGTTTCAATATTATATCGTTTGAAATATTATACCGTTTTTTGTGAACTTTGGTCTGGTTCGAATATTATACCGTTTCAATATTATATCGTTGAAAATGTTATACCGTTTAAAATACGATGTCATTTCAATTTTACCGTTTAAACATTATACCATTTAGTTTTATCGTTTCACAATATTATATCGTTACAGTTTTACGGCTTGAACAAATTATTATGAGATATAGGGGTGTGCATGGGTCGGTTTGGGTCGGTTTTGACCAAAAACCATAACCATAACCGCGATGTCGGTTATTGGATACCCATAACCATAACCGATCGGTTATGGTGGTTATGGTTATTCGGTTTTGATGGTTATAGCGGGTCGGTTATGGGTGGTTAACCGTGTATTTAGCTTAGCTAAAAATAGCTTAATTTTTTAACATGAAATAAATTGTTATTGCATATTTGTATGTATTAGTATATTATATAGTATTAAAAAAATACATATAATCTATAATATTAATACCAATGATTATCGAATATTCCAATAAAGTGATATGATACATTCCATAAATTCAAATGAACATTTAACCAAAACCACAAAATGATATGAAAAACCCATAAGTACTAAAAATCTTCGGTCAAAAACATCAAATATTAAAAATATGGTGAAAAGTCCTAAATTCTACAAAGATTTATTACATGTCGGTTCGGTTCGGTTATGGTGGGTATGGAAAAAATGATAACCATAACCGACCCGCTACTTTTGGTTTTCAAAAAAACCATTAATCGACCCACCGGTTTTTTATATGGTTCAGTTTTTTCGGTTCGGTTTTGTCGGTTAATTCGGTTATGGTTCGGTTAATTCGATTTTTTTGCACACCCCTATTGAGATATTATGTAATGCAAACAAACATCACGTAACCGAACAACATAACTACCACCGATATATATAGCATAAGTTTTTACATAGATAACAAAAGATAAACTACAAGTGAATACTAAATACAAAAATAAGAACACCAGACTAGTTAACCGGTGAAAAGTTTAAATACCGTTATCTTATCCCCAATCCATTATCTACTCAAAAAAAAAAAAAAAAAAAAAAAAAAAAAAAAAAACTACAAATGGAGCCATAGCCACTCAACCGTTTAAACTTTCAAGCCATTTGAGTCAGTTTTTTTGTATCTTCAACACAAATCCAGACTCTTGTCAGCGTTCGAACAACTCTGTCTTCTCAATCAGTCAAAACTAAACTGATTTTTACCTTAAATTTCATGACTTACAGCATTCACATCCAATCCATCAAATTGTGTGCGTTAAGTTTTTATAATGTAAAGAGTATAAAAAGTGGTTGTGAGTGGAGGAGAGAGAAAATGTTACTGTTCATCTGTATATTTGAGGGGACACTGTTCATCCCCTATAATTTTTTAATATATTTTGAAAGTGATTGTGAGTGAAGGAGAGAGAAAAAGGTAATGATAAAGGTATAAAAAATATTATTTAATTGAAAAGGAGAGAGAAAATGTAGTGTTTTTAGTGTAATTTAGGGTGAAAATATGGTGGAATGGATGTGATTTTGATGGCATACCGGCAGGTGTCGGGCATACCCGTTGTGATTTTCATGTATGCATATATAGGATTCGGTTCAATTGAGAACCACCACGAGTTGTGAGAACCATGAGAACTCCTACTTCACGCGCGAGTTGGGTCACTATTTTTTGCACAAATGTAGATGAAAATGTTAAAAAACACATCTATAAAAACAAAAAATAAATAAATTGTCGAGTCGGTAGTTACGTCCAATGTAAATTTTATTTACGCATGATGTAAATTTTCTTTACGACGATATAAATTTTTTTTACATCCCATGTAAATTGTTCATTGTTGTTTCAACTTTCATCGCTAGAATCGGAATATTAGTTTTTAGTATTATCTAAAATCGTGTGTGCACGCACATATTAAAAAAGTAGTGATAGTTTAAGCAATTGATAGGTAATAATAAAGAAGTTAAAATTACAAACAAAACAACTTGTACAAAAAGTATTTAAATATTTGTGAATCTTAATTTTACTTTCGTTTTTTATTGTTGTACGTAATAAAAATATTTTCATGTATGTATATATAGGATTCGGTTCAATTGAGAATCACCACGAGTTGTAAGAACCATGAGAACTCCTACTTCACACGCGAGTTGGGTCACTATTTTTTGCACAAATGTAGATGAAAATGTTAAAAACACATCTATAAAAACAAAAAAAATAAATAAATTGTCGAGTCGGTAGTTACATCCGATGTAAATTTTATTTACGCATGATGTAAATTTTCTTTACGACGATATAATTTTTTTTTACATCCCATGTAAATTGTTCATTGTTGTTTCCACTTTCATCGCTAGAATCGGAATATTAGTTTTTAGTATTATCTAAAATCGTGTGTGCACGCACATATTAAAAAAGTAGTGATAGTTTAAGCAATTGATAGGTAATAATAAAGAAGTTAAAATTACAAACAAAACAACTTGTACAAAAAGTATTTAAATATTTGTGAATCTTAATTTTACTTTCGTTTTTTATTGTTGTACGTAATAAAAATATTTCGATTATGTAATTTTTTATACACACTACTAGCTTATAACCTCGTGTATTACACGGGTTGAATAAATGAATTTTATATACCAAATAATAAAACATTATCTTTTTAAAAGCCTCTTTTATTGCACAGGTTGAAAAAATGTAACTTTATATATTAAATAATAAAATAAGTTATATCTATAAGAACCATATGTATTGTACGGGTTGAATAAATGTAATATTATATACCAGATAATAAAAAATATATCTTTAAAACCATTGTATTACACGGGTTGAATAAATGTAACATTGTTTACCAAATAATAAAAAAAGTTATATTTTTAAAAACCCTCGTGTATTACATGGGTTGAATAAATATGATTTTATATACCCAATAATAAAAAAAATATTTAAAAAAACTAACGATTTTTTTTATATTTAATGTAGGATAAGATTGAATATTAATCTTTATTTATTTAGTTAATATAAGATTGAAAAATCATATGATTGAATAGGTGGAAGGTTGTATTATGATAAATCGGTTAACCGTACTAAATGATAAAGATAATAGTGATTGTTGAACAAATTAATTAATCGAATTTAATATAAACATTTGTGATGTTAGGCGGATTTTTTTTTAATTATTTGAAAGTTAATATCAACTTTGGAATTCGTATGAATTCTTATTAGATTTGATTAAATATTATTGATAATAAAAATTTGTATTAGATTAGATTTTAGATTTGATTAAATATTATTAATAATAAGAATTTGTATTAATTTAGATTAAATAACCATGTGTATTACACAGATTAAATAAATGTAATTTTGTATACTAAATTTTGAAAAACCCGTGTATAATCGGGTTGAATAAATCAACCAAATAATAAAAATATTACATGCTTAAAAACCCCGTATGTTACACGTGTTGAATAGATCTAAAAAAGAGTTACATCTTTAAAAACAATGTGTATTACACATAATAAATAATGTAATTTTGTATATTAAATATTAAAAACATCGTATATTTAAAAAAACTCGTGTGTAGTCGGGTTGAAAATCTACCAATATCTTTTAAGAATACGTTAATCTGAATAAGAGTAATAAAAAATAAATGTTAATATTTGGTTAATGTTTAAGTTATTTTATAAATATGTAACCATTATATGTTGTTTCATCACAAATACATCCGTATGTTCATTATCCTTGATGAAACAATGGTTAACCGGGCAGGGTTAACACACTGGTCTCGTCAAGAAGGGTTAATCCCTTCCTCTCGGAGATCGCTGGCTGGGTCACCGGTGGATGATCTCCTGCACAAGGAAACAAACCGTGACTCGTAACAAGGAGGATGGGGTGGGGGGTGCTCCTTGTTACCACTCTCCGGCGTGAGAATCAGTAGTTTGCTTGAGAAGCAAAGCAAGATAATAGTAGTAGTTAGAGAGTTGTGAAGAGATACCTCAAACCTGGTTTGGGGTCGGTATTTATAGCCGAGGAGTGAAGGAGGAGATTGATGGATGGGCTGACGACGAGCTGCACCGTTGCAGGTGTGTCAGTCTCGCCGGCCGTGGGGGTTACGCCACGTCAGCCCATTGCTTTAATAGCTCTGACAGGGGACTGTCGTCGGCGCCACTTGCCTCGTGGTGTCAGCCACTTGCCTGGCGTGTCAGTCCACTTGTTGGATATGCAGGGTGCGGTGCGAGCCGCATCGCTGCATGCGGTAACGTCTGAAGTTACCGCGTCTCCTACTTGTGATCAAGAAATACGCGAGATGCGGTGTTGGCCGCATCATCGTATGTGGAGACTATTTGCTCGCTTCCCTTGTCGTGACGAAAATGGCCATATGATGCGGTGCCAGCCGCATCGATATGCTCATCTTCTTTCGTACTTGGGTCAAGCTATTCATCTTCGAACCGAATGGGTTCGAAGGATGTGACCGCATGGGTGCGGTTTGCTTACTGGTAGGGGTTTGTTTGATGCGGGTAATGGTCGTTTTGGGACCATACCCCTTCAAGTCCCCCCAGTCTAGTGTTGCTACCTTGTGCAAGTTGCATGTGGGAGGAGTACTGGACTTATGGTGTAGGAAGGTAGTGTGGCAGTCTGGAGAAAATTCTAGGCCAGATCAAACTGGTGATCTGGTAAAAAATCCGGCTATGCCTCTTCCGTACCGGTGAAGGGATTTCGCTTGATGCGAAATTCTCAGCCGTTGCATGTCATCAGGTGGGTTGCCACCTGTTGTTGTGTTGAAGGCCTGTTAGGGACCTTCATAGTAATGCTGCACAAACTTCGAACCAACCTCTTGGATGGTGGTTCGAAGGTTTGCACATGTTTCGAACCTCTTGGAGGTGGTTTCTTCTTCGAACCATTTGCCAGAATGGTGCACGAAGAAGAAAAGAAAACTTGTAAACCAACCTTTGCGGTCGGGTTTGAAGGTTTTGGATGTTGTGTTAGAACTTTGCTCAAGTTCTATGTTCAGCATCCTATGATGAGATGACCATCCCTTTTTTGTGGGGTGTTCATGTTCGTCTTGATAGCTCTCAAGTAACCGTACGTTCTTTGCGGTTACTTCGTTGCGTCATTGTTGGCCCTGTTTGGTCGAACAATGTGGATCTAAACTATGGGTAAATAAACATGGTCATAGGCAAGGGGATGCCCATCGTTGTTTATTCCATGCGATCCATTGGTAGGTAAGCAAAGTCCTAAGCAGACTTGTTACCGCGGTCCGTTGGCAGGTAAACAAAGTCATAGGCAGACTTGTTACCGCTGTTCGGACACTTGCTGCTTGATAAGTGCTTGTTTAGAGCACGTATCTGCGTTCTTTCTGGAGCCACTTTCCTTCACGCTCCAATACCGAGTTTATAACGAGGTAGCCTCGTTCGGTGATGTGGAGTGAGCTTTGCTCTTCCGTAGCAACCACTCTGCGGAAGCTATGGTTATGTCTGTAGCTCTTCATGGGTGTCTGCGATGTTGCAGTCCCATATTCGCTCAAAGTGTGCTTGTTGCACGGATGTAACTCTTGAAGGTTCAGGAGTCAGGGCTGCTGATGTGCGGGCGCGTAGATTCCGTTCCTTCTTTTTTCTGAAGAAGTTGTTCATGCACCCTCTGTGGTTGTGAACCGGACAGGAGGGATTTGAAGCTTGAAGAAAAGGAAGGCAATGCGCTTTGCCTGTTCCTGAGATGCGGTTCAGTCCAAAGAACAACACTGGTTCTGAGCATCTGACACATCTGAATGGGTTCATGTGTGTCACTTCCGCATATTTCACGTGTGCTCGTGAGTGATGCGGAAAAGGTAATATATCCCTTTATAGTATAGATAGATATATTTCTACCTATTTTTTAGGGTATATAAAAATAGGTAGAAATATATCTATCTATACTATAAAGGGATATATTACCTTTTCCGCATCACTCACGAGCACACGTGAAATATGCGGAAGTGACACACATGAACCCATTCAGATGTGTCAGATGCTCAGAACCAGTGTTGTTCTTTGGACTGAACCGCATCTCAGGAACAGGCAAAGCGCATTGCCTTCCTTTTCTTCAAGCTTCAAATCCCTCCTGTCCGGTTCACAACCACAGAGGGTGCATGAACAACTTCTTCAGAAAAAAGAAGGAACGGAATCTACGCGCCCGCACATCAGCAGCCCTGACTCCTGAACCTTCAAGAGTTACATCCGTGCAACAAGCACACTTTGAGCGAATATGGGACTGCAACATCGCAGACACCCATGAAGAGCTACAGACATAACCATAGCTTCCGCAGAGTGGTTGCTACGGAAGAGCAAAGCTCACTCCACATCACCGAACGAGGCTACCTCGTTATAAACTCGGTATTGGAGCGTGAAGGAAAGTGGCTCCAGAAAGAACGCAGATACGTGCTCTAAACAAGCACTTATCAAGCAGCAAGTGTCCGAACAGCGGTAACAAGTCTGCCTATGACTTTGTTTACCTGCCAACGGACCGCGGTAACAAGTCTGCTTAGGACTTTGCTTACCTACCAATGGATCGCATGGAATAAACAACGATGGGCATCCCCTTGCCTATGACCATGTTTATTTACCCATAGTTTAGATCCACATTGTTCGACCAAACAGGGCCAACAATGACGCAACGAAGTAACCGCAAAGAACGTACGGTTACTTGAGAGCTATCAAGACGAACATGAACACCCCACAAAAAAGGGATGGTCATCTCATCATAGGATGCTGAACATAGAACTTGAGCAAAGTTCTAACACAACATCCAAAACCTTCAAACCCGACCGCAAAGGTTGGTTTACAAGTTTTCTTTTCTTCTTCGTGCACCATTCTGGCAAATGGTTCGAAGAAGAAACCACCTCCAAGAGGTTCGAAACATGTGCAAACCTTCGAACCACCATCCAAGAGGTTGGTTCGAAGTTTGTGCAGCATTACTATGAAGGTCCCTAACAGGCCTTCAACACAACAACAGGTGGCAACCCACCTGATGACATGCAACGGCTGAGAATTTCGCATCAAGCGAAACCCCTTCACCGGTACGGAAGAGGCATAGCCGGATTTTTTACCAGATCACCAGTTTGATCTGGCCTAGAATTTTCTCCAGACTGCCACACTACCTTCCTACACCATAAGTCCAGTACTCCTCCCACGTGCAACTTGCACAAGGTAGCAACACTAGACTGGGGGGACTTGAAGGGGTATGGTCCCAAAACGACCATTACCCGCATCAAACAAACCCCTACCAGTAAGCAAACCGCACCCATGCGGTCACATCCTTCGAACCCATTCGGTTCGAAGATGAATAGCTTGACCCAAGTACGAAAGAAGATGAGCATATCGATGCGGCTGGCACCGCATCATATGGCCATTTTCGTCACGACAAGGGAAGCGAGCAAATAGTCTCCACATACGATGATGCGGCCAACACCGCATCTCGCGTATTTCTTGATCACAAGTAGGAGACGCGGTAACTTCAGACGTTACCGCATGCAGCGATGCGGCTCGCACCGCACCCTGCATATCCAACAAGTGGACTGACACGCCAGGCAAGTGGCTGACACCACGAGGCAAGTGGCGCCGACGACAGTCCCCTGTCAGAGCTATTAAAGCAATGGGCTGACGTGGCGTAACCCCCACGGCCGGCGAGACTGACACACCTGCAACGGTGCAGCTCGTCGTCAGCCCATCCATCAATCTCCTCCTTCACTCCTCGGCTATAAATACCGACCCCAAACCAGGTTTGAGGTATCTCTTCACAACTCTCTCACTACTACTACTATCTTGCTTTGCTTCCCAAGCAAACTACTGATTCTCACGCCGGAGAGTGGTAACAAGGAGCACCCCCCACCCCATCCTCCTTGTTACGAGTCACGGCTTGTTTCCTTGTGCAGGAGATCATCCACCGGTGACCCAGCCAGCGATCTCCGAGAGGAAGGGATTAACCCTTCTTGACGAGACCAGTGTGTTAACCCTGCCCGGTTAACCATTGTTTCATCAACTTGAAGGGTGGACTCTTGTTGGGACCGGGGGATTTGGGTTATCCGCATTGGTGTTTTGGTTATCAGTCATGATCTTGAGAGGGAGAGGGATGGATTAAAAAGTGCTAAGAGTAGCGGTGGGCGCCAATGATGAAACAATGGTTAACCGGGCAGGGTTAACACACTGGTCTCGTCAAGAAGGGTTAATCCCTTCCTCTCGGAGATCGCTGGCTGGGTCACCGGTGGATGATCTCCTGCACAAGGAAACAAACCGTGACTCGTAACAAGGAGGATGGGGTGGGGGGTGCTCCTTGTTACCACTCTCCGGCGTGAGAATCAGTAGTTTGCTTGAGAAGCAAAGCAAGATAATAGTAGTAGTTAGAGAGTTGTGAAGAGATACCTCAAACCTGGTTTGGGGTCGGTATTTATAGCCGAGGAGTGAAGGAGGAGATTGATGGATGGGCTGACGACGAGCTGCACCGTTGCAGGTGTGTCAGTCTCGCCGGCCGTGGGGGTTACGCCACGTCAGCCCATTGCTTTAATAGCTCTGACAGGGGACTGTCGTCGGCGCCACTTGCCTCGTGGTGTCAGCCACTTGCCTGGCGTGTCAGTCCACTTGTTGGATATGCAGGGTGCGGTGCGAGCCGCATCGCTGCATGCGGTAACGTCTGAAGTTACCGCGTCTCCTACTTGTGATCAAGAAATACGCGAGATGCGGTGTTGGCCGCATCATCGTATGTGGAGACTATTTGCTCGCTTCCCTTGTCGTGACGAAAATGGCCATATGATGCGGTGCCAGCCGCATCGATATGCTCATCTTCTTTCGTACTTGGGTCAAGCTATTCATCTTCGAACCGAATGGGTTCGAAGGATGTGACCGCATGGGTGCGGTTTGCTTACTGGTAGGGGTTTGTTTGATGCGGGTAATGGTCGTTTTGGGACCATACCCCTTCAATCCTTAATACATTTAAAATTGATTAAGTTTCTAATGTCAAAGAAAAAAGTTATTAAGTCTTCTAATTGTTGAAATTAATAAAATAGTATGATATTATCGGTAAACTTAATTTTTAACTGAACATGAATATAAATCATCCCAAATATCTTTTACGAATTTTAAATTTAATATTATCAATAATCGACTTTTCCTCATAGAGCGGAATGTGTCCCTCAAGTGGTTTATATTTAAAGTAGATAAGATTAAATATTAATCTTTATTTATTTAGTTAATATAAGATTGAAAAATCATATGATTGAATAGGTGGAAGGTTGTATTATGATAAATCGGTTAACCGTACTGAATGATAAAGATAATAGTGATTGTTGAACAAATTAATGAATCGTATTTAATATAAACATTTGTGATGTTAGGCGGATTTTTTTTAATTATTTGAAAGTTAATATTAACTTTGGAATTCGTATGAATTCTTATTAGATTTGATTAAATATTATTGATAATAAAAATTTGTATTAGATTAGATTTTAGATTTGATTAAATATTATTAGTAATAAGAATTTGTATTAATTTAGATTAAATATTACTTTTTTTAATATTATTAATAATTTTAATCAATTAAATGAGAGAATGACAAGTGTCATAAAACAGATTTCTTTTATTATATAGTATAAATTATATTTTTGTTTTTTTATTACATAACCTCATATAACATATGGGTTTATAAACTAGTTCACTTAATATTAGTTTTGTATCTAAGTTAATCCATGTTTTCGTATTTTAATTTGTTTTATGTGATGGTTCTTTTTTTTCTTTTATTAATTTAGGTGACCATTTTAAGTATTTTTTAACGGTTTAAATTACATCAAGATCGTTTTTGACGGGACTTGAACTCTTGATCTTAATAGGAACACTAAATTAACTCAAATGACTTCGCCAATTAGATTCGAACAGTCCATCCTTCATTTTATAGACTAACAAAAACCGATAAAATCATTTGACCCTCTTTATAACAAACCCACAAATACGTGAAAGGATTAGTTACTTTTTTTGTCAGGTTTTGCAAAAATTCAAAGCATGTGGAATCAAAATTCAAAGCTATGAGGGTGATGTTTTCAAAAGTAACATAGGACCCGTAACTTAAAATTGAAAGGATTTAAAACCATTTTTTATAAGTTGATGAATATATCATCTAGCTTTAAGGTGCAACAAAGTCAGATAAGTTTATATTTTTCAACTTTTAAAGTTTGATAGATAAACATCATCATTCTCTTATATTTACACAAGCTTATGTGTAGGTAGTAATTTTCCCAAAAGGTAGTTAAAATTTCGTTTCTTTACAACCTAGTTTATATACTATCATAATAATAAAATGTGACTTTAAAATATATCATATTTTTATGAAAATTAGGTCACAGAATAGTAACCAAGTTTTAAAAGTGTTCTAATTAGGTCATTCGTATCGTTTTTATCCCAATTAGATAACTTAACATTCAAATCGAGTCATGTCTTTTTCTCTATGTTTCAAGAAAAAAATGAAGAATAAGATATTGAAGTCGGATTATTTTAATATATGAAATTATATTTATTAAAAATAAAAACACTTTGATTACACTAAAAATTAAAAAAAAAAAACAAGTTACAATCCACGTCATCACTCGAAGTTAGCATCAAATAAAAGGGAAAAGAGAAACAAAAACTCACATCACCATGGTTATTTATGAAATAGATGAAAAAACCCTTAATTTTAATGAAAACTGAATGTTGAGTGTCCTGATTGGAACACTTTTGAAACTTGAGTGAACTAATTAGAACACTTTTAAAACTTGGTTACTATTTTACAAAGTTACCCCTAAATTTTATTAGTAAAGATGATAAAAGTTACAAAATTCTTAATGTGATCTGTGGAGGATTGCATTATTAAAATGAAAAATATTTCATATTTAATACTTAACTAGTGTTTATCTACCCGCGTTGCGGGACATGAGTCGTAAAACAGTGTAAGGTTGCAAGCAAACGTTAACTAAAATCGACAAAAAAATCTAAAGCAACAATGTTAATTTATGTTGTTACGTGACGTAACACGCAGGTAAAGACAAACGTGAACTTATACCACGACCCGGCGTAAAATGTAAACAAACTAAATGTGTACCAACACGATTGATTATACCGTTGGATTAAAGATATAATTTTAAAAGTGACAAATACCAATTATTTAACTAACTAATATTACTTTTTATAAATATAAAAAATTATTTAATATTTAAAAGTGATAAATACCCATAAAACTTCACTACTCTTCTGTGTAAAAGTAAAGAAAGAAGTAGCATATTCAATTAAGTTTCAAATCAAATAAAATAAGTAAAGAAGTGGCAGTTTTGTAGTTAAGTAACAAATAAAGGGTAAAGTAATTCCTGTAGCTAAGATGCTACTTGAAATGTTATTACCAAAGATTAAAATTTTAAATTTAAATTGTCAAAGATTAAAAAGGAAACAAAGATTAAAACTTTAAACTTAAATTGTCAAATATTAAAACTTTAAGGTTAAAAAAGAAAATTTTATTTTTTTTTAAAAAACTCCCAAAACTAAAGGTACAGCAACCTTAAACACAATTAAGTTGTTTATTTATAGGTTAATAATAATTTGATTTGTGGGGAATTGCATTATTAAAATGAAGAACATATTTCATATTTAATACGAACTAGTATTAAACCATCCCCGTGTTGCGGTGGGGGCGTAAAACCATGCCAAGTTGCACCAACGCTACACCACTGTCGGTGACCACCAACACCAGGAAACCTCGTAAAAACAAAATAAATAAAAAATAAAAAAATATCGAACGAAAAGCAAAGTAAAATCTTTGAACCACGTACGCCCATTGCAGCGTGTTAATGTGAAGAAAGTACACCGAAACGTAAAACATAGAAAAAAATAACTAAGATAGTCTAGGACCCGCGCGTTGCGACGAACTTGCCAAACAGGGAAAAATAGACGTGTTGCGACGGGCCTGTCAAACGGGAAAAAATTGACGAAAAAACGTTGAACCCCACACATACGTTGCGGCGTGTTAACTTGCAAAATATAGAACGAAACGTAAAACGAAAAACTTACAAAAAGATGAAAAGTATGGGGTATTAAAGTGAAAAATCAATTTTTTTAAAACTATTTATGCTAAGGGCACAACTCTATTAAAAACAAAAGTGTTGCTTATTTATTATTTACTATGGTTTTTTAAAACCATCATACAAACTTCAATACATATAGTACAAACAACAATGCCAAAAATTGTTACAAATTTATAGTATATATTATATAATAGTTGAAGTGAAATAAAAACGATGTTATATAATAACTAGATGAATTCAAGTCCCATCTTCTATTAAAGTAATAATCTTTTTTTGAGAATGGGTATATTATACATTTATACGTGTATAATATAATATGAATCTACAATATGTAAGTCCTTTGTTCTACAAACCTTAACGACATCGTGATACGTTTTATCTAAGACTTGAATTTATAACCAGGTTTTCGTTTAATAGTAAAACTTAGATTAAAAATATTTTGAAAATTTAACATTCTGCAAATTTAATGACCAAAAATATACATTTGATGTTATAAGATATGTTTTTAAATGTTTAATATGTAAATTTACACAATAATATTTGAGTTTTTGATAGTTTATTATTGTGTATGAGACAAGAAATAATTGACAATCAAAGGCATGTGACCTTCACATGCCCAGTTTTGTATGGCCAATTATAAATATTAGTTTTCTTAAATTCAAAAGAGCCTTTTTTTTAGCGATAGTCTTTAAAATAAAAATTAACTTTTCGATTTTTTCTGTAACATAAATATGCATATTTATATAATTATAGTTTTAAATTTTGATGATGTATTCATGGTCTTTAAACAAATTAATAAAAAAAATATCAAGCAAATGAATAAAACTGTTTTTATTGTTTTACGATTTTAAATAGATTTGTGAATCTTATCATTTGTTGTGATATCTTCACAAAATAATATTTTATAGGTTTTGGTTAACGTATAAGAGGGATTTTCTGTGTGAAACATACGCGACAATCTGGGCTTGACAAGTAAGTTTCTTTTTTAATTTAGGGAGATGTACTATGGTCTTTTCTCACATAAATCTACTTCACCCCCTGATTTTCGAAAGACTATAATTTTATCATACGATAATAATTTTAAAAAAATTGCACCGCATTAACGAACATTTTACTCTTTTTAATTTGAGTATGCCATTGCTATAGTTTTCTTAATTTTTAAAATTTCGTTTTACAAGCAATAAAGTTACGAGATTTGTGTAACGTTACTGTTGGTGCATATTTCGTACGTCTGCCACTGTGCGAATAGTTAGATAGAGCGTGTGTTGAATATTGTATAGAATAGAGAAGTTGGACAGGTTTTGTAATTGTCAAAGCGAATCCGATCGGATGGCTCATAGTGTGAGTTGTGTCTAAATAGGGGCATAGGGTTCCCATTTGGACAAACTTTTGGTTCTCAGAGGGGAAATGTTGTCCAACTGGTCTCGTGGTGCTGTAATCGTTGAATAATCAATAGAGACCAGATTGAAATTGACTGCTCGGTGTCGTATTCTGTTTCTACTCCTTTCTTAGTCGTAATAATCGCACCGAACACGTCGTTTCGGGACCGAAGCTCCGTCAAACTCACCGGATCTTGGAATCAGCAGTTACGTGATTATGTTCCAGTACGTAATACGTACCATATATGCAAGTAATAACAAATGCCCATTGTGACTCTACATTTGTAATCATGTACCATATGTAACAAGTGTAATATCATTTGATTATGTATCAGTACGGAATTACGTTATTATAATTTTTTGGTTATATAATGTTTTTTACTAAAGTTATGCTTATTACGTGATTATACATTCAATATAATGAGAACTTAATTATTTTAATACTATTACGTGATTAGATATGTAATATAAATCGTTACATGATTATAAATGTACTATTACATTGGACATTTATTACTACTTTGCAGATTATTACATTGAGTATTTGTTACTGCTTTTGCATACATGGTATGTAATTTTAGATTTAGATATACATTTAATATTTGGTATGCGATTTAGGTATTTACTGATCATTTTGTGACGTGATTATAGATGTAGTGTTACATTGAGAACATGTTACTGCTTGCACATATGGTACATGATTTAGGTATTCTTTGATTATGTTCCAGTACGTGATTATATTGTACTGGAACATAATCACGTGACCTTACAGAATCACGTAACTTTTTAGCTTGTAAAATATATATATTTTTTTAAAATTAAGAAAATTTTAGTAATAACATATACTCAAATTAAAGAGAATAAAATGTTCGTTAATAAGGTGTAGTTTTTTTTATATATAAATACTATTGTATAAAAAGTTATAGACGTTTGAAAATCAAATGGTCGGAGTAGTTCACGCAAGAAAACACCATAATACCAATTGCTTTTTGTTTTTTAACTAGAATTGAGACCCGCCGCAATGCGGCGGGGATTTTTTAGTTATGACTAAGTCGATCTAGGACTCGCACATTATGTTAAACCTGTCAAACGGGAAAAATAGACGATGTAAAAACATTCACCCACACACGCATGTTGCGTCATATTAACTCGCAAAATTTAGAACGAAACGTAAAAAAGTTAAACAAAAGACGCACGTTGCGATGTGTTAAGGCACAAAATTTAGAACCAAACATAAAGCGAAAAATTTGTGGAAAATGAAAACTGTAAAGGACCAAAGTTGAAAGTAAAAAAATTTGTGAGGGTAGATTGCAAAAGATAAAAAGTTTTGGGTTAAAAGTAAAAAAACCAAATAGTTTCAGATTAAAAGTAATTTATGAAATACTTTTGGGTGAAAAGTAAAAAAAAATCATTTTTTTTGGAAACTCCCAAAGCCAAGGTTACGACACCCAGATGCATAACGATTTTTTCTTTGGAAAACCCCCAAAGCACACGCCGCGTTGCGACGGGGCGTAAAACGGTGTCAAATAGTACTAATGGCACACAACCGTTATCGACCACCAACACTGACTCGACCTAGGGTTTGCGTGTTGCGACGAACCTGTCAAACATGGAAAAATAGAGGTAAAAACGTTGAACCACACATGTACGTTGCGCCGTATTAACTTGCAAAATTTGAAACAAAACATAAAAAAGTTGAACCACACTTGTACGTTGCGTCGTATTAACTCGAAAAATTAAGAACTATACGTAAAACGAAAATTTGCCAAAGATGAAAAGTATAAGTGACAAAAGTTGTGAAGTTAAATTGCAAATAATGAAAAGTTTTGGGTTAAAGTTAAAAAAAACAAATTATGTAGAGTTAAAATTGCAAAAGTTAAAAACCTTTGGATTAAAATTAAAAAAGAAAGTTTTTTTTTTTTGAAAAACTCACAAAGCACATGTTACAAGTTGTTATGCACAAAAAGTTTGCTTATTTATATAGGTTTTAATTTTAATTATAGAAACTTTTTAAATTATGTAATTGCCACTTCATGATTTAGAACTTTTGACCTTGGTAAATCAATGATAAAAAATGTCACGTACACGGTACACTTCGTACAATAGCCATCCTCATATTTTTTTAATGCAAGAAAAAATAGTTACAAAAAATGTTCGCTTAAACAAGTTTTACACATAATGAAAAATATTAAGTTATTTATTAATTTCACCGGTCACAAACCTCAATTTTATAGATTTTGCATTATGGGTGTAGATACAATAGAAAGTTTATTTGGCTAGGAAGGATAGGAAGTGATCTTGACCATCCATTAAGTTAATCAAGGGCTAAGATTAAATCAGGGAAATTGAAAGGAAGAAAATAGGCGCGTGAGTTTGTTCAAGGGCATTCTAGTCAATCCAAGCCAATAGTTTCTCTCTCCTCCAATTCCCCCACATTTTTTAAACGTTAATAACTCTTTCATACGACATTATTTTTTTTATAAAAATTGCACCAAAAAAACGAGCGTTTTTTTATCTTTAAAACGAGTATACTATTGCTATATTTAAAAAAAAAAAATTAAACCCAGTTGCGTGAAACGCAATAGAAAGACCACGTAAAACGCAATGAAAAAAAACCTAAAAAAATGACATTTTTCTAAAACGCAATGCACCAAAACACAAATAAATGACTTATTTGTAAAACGCAATGGCCAGAAAACACATAGAAATGTCTTATTTGTAAAACGCAATGGCCAGAAAACACATAAAAAAGTGTTTTACCTAAAACGCAATGCACCAAAAACACAAAGAAATGACTTATTTGTAAAACGCAATGGCCAGAATACACTTAAAATGTCTGTTTTCTAAAACGCAATGGACTGAAAACACATAAAAAAGTGTTTTACCTAAAACGCAATGCACAAAAAACACAAATAAATGTCTTATATGTAAAACGCAATGGCCAGAAAACACTTAAAAATGACTCATTCTAAAACGCAATGGACTGAAAACACCTAAAAAATGTGTTTTACCTAAAACGCAATGATTAAAAACACTTAAAAATGTGTTTTTTTCTAAAACACAATAGCCAGAAACCACATAAAACTCTCTTATTTCTAAAACGCAATGGACACATAAAACTGTCTGTCACTGTGAACTATCTGAATTGTCTACGAATTACTGTCTTTGAAATGAATCAATTTCTGGAAAATTAATTTTTCTGATGCGTTTTTAGTACAGCAATTTAATCGAAAAATTTTTTTTCCGATAACCCCAGCCAGGGGCTCTGCCCCTTGGACCCCGCCAGGGGCTGCCGCCCCCGGACGCCCGCAAAGATCGTAAAACGCAATGAATAAATCAAAACCCCAGATCATGAAAATGAAATTAAAGAATTTCTTACATGGATTGAAGCCGATTTCTTCATCAATTGACGAAATTTGAATGATAGAAACACTTATCAACACTCGAATCGAACGAATCGAGTGATTATCTCCAAAATCACCGGAAAACGAGATTTTTTTTATGAAATTAAACTGGGTTTTCTTCAAAAAAAGCTGAAGAACACGTTGATCGGGTTCTGAATCATTGATTGGTGATGAAAATCGCACTATAATGTAGTGATTATTGAGATAGAAAGTGAAGAAATAGTTGAAGATGGTGGGTTTTGAAAATGGTGGGTTTTTGAATTTACTGGGTTTTGAAAAAGGAAGAAGAAGGAGTTGGATTGACTAAAATACCCTTTCTCTTTATTTTAAAATTTGCCACATGTCATAATCCTATGGCTTCCTATCCTTCCTAGCGAAAATTAACTTCCTATTTGATCTTTTCCCTTTGCATTATTATTAATATTATTATAATATTATGTTAATAAACTAATGTGCATTAAATAATGTATTAATTGTGAGAAGTTTATTAAATGAAAGTAAATTAGAAACTAGAGTTAATTGCCAAAATCGTCCCTGAGGTTTGGGCAGGTTTGCCATTTTCGTTCAAAATGACACTTTTGTACCAGATTGCCCTCAACGTTTGTAACTTTTTGCCATTTTCATCCAAACCACTAACTTAGTTTATCTTTTCTGTTAAGTTGAGGATATTTGGATGAAACTGGCAAATATAAAACCACAGGGATGATTTTGGCAATTTACTCAAACTCTTTTAAATTTCTTTAATTTAATTAATTTTCTTACATATATAATAAAAAAGAATATACATGCAATTTTTATATGAAAAAAATAATAGCTTTGTCACATAATTTTTATAAATTTTCATCCAACCACTAACTAAGTTAATTTTTCTATTAAGGCGAAGGATGTTTATAAACTAAGACATAAATTAATTTTTAATTTTTTATATAGATTAGTTTTATAAAAATAAAATCTACTTAAACCTCTAAATTTTATAAAACTAAAATAATGGTGACCTTATTGAAAAAGGTCAAATAAAAAAACCTTATCATATATACCAAGTTTGTAATTCATCTTCCACTTTTTTTAATTCGTTCCTAAGGAAAAACAGAAGCCAGTGCCCCCCCCCCCCTCAATCAAACAACGTATCGTTACCAAACCTTAAAATTACCCACCAAATTGTAATTATAATGCTATGAGCAAAAAGTTTCTTTACTCAAGCCACTCAGAATAAGTATTAGTTAGTTACCCTCATAATCTTAATTAAATAAATATTTTATTTATACCAACATATTTCCTAGGTGCTCAACACATTTAAAAAATATGTAACGTTTTACAATTTTTTTCTAGATAAACATTAATGGTCAGGGCCGGCTCAAAAATTTTTAATTTTTTCTAGGCCCAAAGCGAATAGCAAAATTGGGGCCCTTTTTGTAAACGAAAAAATTTGCTATGAATCTAATTATTCATATATCATCTTTGTATACGCATAATTATAGATCATAAACCTCAATGTTAGCAATTTCAAAGCCAAAATTACCAAAATATAATATATTTTCTTAGAACTTGAGGCCCTAGGAAAATGGAGGCCTAAAGCTCTTGCTTTATTACACTCCCCCTTGAGCCGACCCTGTTAATGGTTGTAATCGATTGTTATGTGCTGCACACCAATGACGTTTTCTCTTTATAAAATTGATTTATATAAAGAAGCTGTAAATTAATTTCTGTATTAATTTATAAAATTTAAAACATCCTTCACCTTAACAGAAAAAATAAACTGAGTTAGTGATTTGGATGAAAATTTATAAAAATTATGTGACAAAACTATTAATTTTTTTTCTAAAAACTCCATGTATATTCTTTTTTATTATATATGTAACAGAAATAATTAAATAAAAGAAATTAAAAAGGGTTTGAGTAAATTGCCAAAATCGTCCCTGTGGTTTTATATTTGACAGTTTCATCCAAATATCCTCAACTTAACAGAAAAAATAAACTAAGTTAGTGGTTTGGATGAAAATGGCAAAAAGTTACAAACGTTGGGGGCAATTTGGTACAAAAGTGTCATTTTGGACGAAAATGGCAAACGTGCCCAAACCTCAAGGACGATTTTGGCAATTAACTCTAGAAACTATCGCATAAAACACTTGTATCTTATATTTTGAAAGTTGTAACACACATCTTAATTCTTTTTTTTTTTTTTTTTGTAAAATTAGCATGTTATCTGTTTAAAATGCTTTACAATGTATACTAGGTTATAACCCCGTGTATTATACGGGGTTGAATAAATAAATTTTATATACTAAATAATAAAACAATATATTTTTAAAGGGAAAAGTGAATATGGGGCTGTTGCATACCTAACCTTAGATGCGAAACCCATAAAACTATGTAGTTATGATTAAAATTTCCCTAAACCTAATTCAATTAGAATTACTAAATAAATCACGTCCCTGCTATTGTTCCTACCACCATTCGTCCGTCCGCTATAGATACGTTGGTTCACTTTCATGTAGCCGTTTACAATTGAAATTAATTTGATGGTGATTATGTAGTCATTCATCGTGGTATAATATTATTTATTTTGGAATTCTCGGCCATCAAGTTCGGAGTCCAAACAGTTTAGTAGCCATTTTAATTGAACTGTTAGCATTTTATTCAATTTAATATTCTTCCTATCTTTATTTTTTTGTATGATCTTATACTTGAATTGAGATATTAAATCCAATTCAGAAACAAATAGCAAGGTTAATCTTGATTAATTTAAGGTTTGCAGGTTTGCCTTAAATCCAATTCAGATTTTGAACTGAGTTTCATGTGGAAATTCATGATCTGAGATCTGAGATCTGGAATGAAATTGATTTCCAATACGTAGATACACGATTAATTTAGAACTGTGTTCACGTGAACCTTATAATCGAATTAGAAGCCCCTTGAATTCATCTACAAGGTCAATATGGGGATTGAGAAGAACAATAGAAGGGATCTGATTTAATTAATTATGTTTAGGGGAAACTTCAATCAAAACTAGGTAGTTTTATGGGTTTCGCATCTAAGCTTAGATGCGTAACAGCCTCATATTCACTTTCCCCATTTTTAAAAACCTCATTTATTGTACGGATTGAATAAATATAATTTTATATATTAAATAATAAAAAGTTATATATATAAGAACTATATTGTACGGGTTGAATAAATATAATTTTATATACCCAATAAAAAAGTTATATCTTTAAAACTACGTGTATTACACAGGTTGAATAAATATACTATTGTTTACCAAATAATAAAAGAATACATATTTAAAAAACGCATTTGTTACACGGGTTGAATAAATGTAATTTTATATACCAAATAATAAAAAAATACATCTTTTAAAATATGCGCATTACACAGTTTGAATAAATGTAATTTTCTGTACTAAATAATAAAAAATATATATCCTTAAAAAAATCTCGTGTATTGTACGAATTAAATAAATCTAATTTTATATATAAAATAATAAAAAGTTATATCTTAAAGAACCTCATGTGTTACATGGGTCGAGTAAATGTAATTTTGTATAGTGAAAATAAAAATATTTAATATATTAATACAAAGTTTGGTTTTCGTGATAAAAATAGATTATTCTGTTGTTGCAAAATTTGTTAACGAAGTCTCAATAAATTTAACCCTTTATTTAAAACTCCATAAATGTATAATTGATAAATAATATTAGTTAATTTTATTTTAAGTTTCGTAAAATATTTTGATACCAAACTAAACAAAACGTTCAAATATAATTAATTCAAATAAATAATATTATAAATGAGAAGGAGATTAAACTAAATAATAATTATCAATAAGATATTAAACTAATAATATTTAGTAGGAGGGTTATCTAAAATATAAGATATTAAACTAAATAATATTTAGTAGGAGGATTATATATAATTAATCAGAAGAGATTAAACTAAAATAATAATTATCTATAAGAGATGGCCTAATATGATGACAAGTGTGCTTAAAGTAGTTTCTTTTATTATATGTAAAGATTATATATTATTATTATAGATTATAGACATAGATGATATATGTATTTTTTAAAATAATGATATATATTTTTAAACAATGACATCATTAAAACACCTATTTAGTGGATGCAAAATTATATACTAATAAAAACAAAACTCAATGAACAGTAATTTAGTAAATTATATACTAATTAATTAAATAAATACTTATTTCAATTAATTAAAACAAACTAAATCAATTAGTGATCTAGGAAATATAAGAATATGGGGTATGGGGCGGGGTTGTGACGTGGGTTGAGTACAAACGCCCAAGTCACCATCCCGGGTGGGCTTGGGTTTCGGCGTAGCCCTTTGAGCAGGGGTTTCAGCCAGGGCGATGGGCGGGGCTATCAAGATGATATGGCGGGATCTCATTGGCCAAGACAAGACAAGTAGCCGTTTGGGCTAGCCATTGGCCAACGGCTATGTGTTAAAAAAAAAGATCTAGGAAATATTATAATATGGGGTATGGGGCGGAGGTTGTGGCGTGGGTTGGGTACAAATGCCCAAGTCACCATCCCGGGTGGGCTTGGGTTTCGGCGTGGCCTCTTGGGCGGGGGTTTCAGCCCGGGCGTTGGGCGGGGCTATCAAGATGACATGACGGGATCTCATTGGCCAAGACAAGTAGCCGTTTGGGCTAGCCGTTGGCCAACGGCTATGTGTTAAAAAAAAGATCTAGGAAATATTAGAATATGGGGTATGGGGCGGGGGTTATGGCGTGGGTTGGGTACAAACGCCCAAATCACCACCCCGGGTGGGCTTGGGTTTCGGCGTGGCCTCTTGGGCGGGGTTTTCAGCCCGGGCGTTGGGCGGGGCTATCAAGATGACATGGTGGGATCTCATTGGCCAAGACAAGTAGCCGTTTGGGCTAGCCGTTGGCCAACGGCTATGTGTTTAAAAAAATATCTATTCACTATAAATACTCACACTTCTATTCATTTTTTACCACAACTACTCCACCTCTTCTATAATGATCTCTATCTTATTTTTAAAAAAAATTCTCATCCAACCACAATACGAAAAAATGAATCCTCATAATAGAGGTTTTGACCCGAAAAATCCGTGGGCATTCCAAGAAACACCTAGCCCAGCATCCAATCGTCCAATTGCTCCCTTTTTAATGCACTCCACGATGCCGGATATGACTGGTTACGCATCGTTTATCTCGAATCGTTTGAAGAATGATGTCAGTCAGTTTACTTACTGTGTGTATAAAAGGTAATCTAAACTGTGCAATTACTTGTATTGCTACGTTGTTACAGGATTTTATGAGCTCGGTACCAATCGGTACCGAAAATACCGTTACCGAAATCCCCAAAAGTATGTATCGGTACCGAATATACCTGGTACGGTACGGTTCGGTACCGGTTGGTACTGGTACAACACCGGTATTTGAGGGTAAAAATCGGTGAACACCGGTACCGAAAATACGTTACGTTTTAGTTCGAGCTACTTTTTGTTATTTGACATGTTTTGTCATTCTTATAGAACGATTTGGTTTAGCGCGCCGCAACGCGCGCGCATGGTAAACAACTAGTTGACTTAAGATTAAAGCTTTTATTTGTAATGTTATATTTTTAGTAATGAGATATATCTTAATAAAAATTTATAGTACTCATATCATAATTAACTTATAAAAAATATAAATGGTAAACTATTTTAAATCAACAACAACAACCATACCCAGTAAATCCTACATACAGCAAGCTATTGTCAGGGTCTAGGGAGGGTAGGATGTAGGCAAACCTTACCTCTATCCCTTGGGATAGAGAGACTGCTTCCAAAGATACCTCCGTCATAACAATCTAATGGTAGACGAGACAAACTCAGAGAAACAGAACATTGGAAATGACCAAATAATAGACAAAATAGGTGTGACAAAGTAACATAGTAAAGTAGATACAAAAGAAAAAGGCATAAGACCACATATAAACATATGAGCAACAATCACATACAAGTTCCTCCTAAACGCTAAGCCATAGATAAACCTGCTCTTATCCGTCTCTAACCTTAATCCTACATCTCCATAGACCTGTATCCTGTATCGCGTCCTCGGAGAGGTGCAACTCTAACAAATACTACCTAATCCTCAAATCCCAATTCAATTTGGGCCTACCTCTACTCCTCCTCCCATCCACAATAAGAGGTTCCACTGCTCTAACTAGCGCAGTCGTCTGTCTCGTCATCACATGCCCAAACCATCTCAATATCCCCTCATGTATCTTATCTGATATAGTAGTTACTCCTAATCTTTCCCTAACAACATCATTTCTAATCTGATCTAACCTTGTATGTCCACACATCCACTTTAATATCCTCAACTCTACTACCCCCAACTTGCATGCTTGTGTCTTCTTGATAGCCCAACATTCTGTCTCATACAACATAGCAGGTCTAACTGCAAACCCTATAAAACTTCCCCTTTAAATTAGTTGGGAACCTCTTGTCGCATAGTACCCTAGTGGCTGCTCTCCACCTACACCAACCAGTCTGGATGCGATGAGCTACATCACTATCTATCTACCTATATCTTTGTACAAACGATCCTAAATATTTGAACTTAGTTGCATGTGGGACCCCTTGTGTAACACCCCAGTGTTTCGAAAGTCAAAGTCAAAGTCAAGATTGAAGTCAAAGGAAGAAAAGATTGCTAATTGCAATCTGTCTCTCCTTGCTCAATTCATGTTTTGACTTCTTTGACCGTAGATAGTCCTTTTTATGTTTACGTTAGTTGTATTATGTGGAGTAATTATGTATAATCGCAGTAATCGATGTATGTTTATTGCTACGAATCGCTTTACGACTGTGAATAATAGGAAGTAACAATGCGATAAAGTCAACTAAACGCTAATCAATCAAATCTAATCAACATCGCGCTCGCAACTCGAATTACGCATTTTGGTAATTCTTATTATACGTGTGTGCGTGCCTTATGTGTTACTCGTGCATGTTTATTTACGTTATGGGTGGTAATCAATCGAAACGCAATCGAACTCAATCGCAATCGAATCGCAATCTCAAAACGAATACGAAATAAGGATGATTGTATGTGGATATAATATGATAATTAGTGGAGAAGAGATAGCGCGCGATAGGAGTAGTTGGGATTAAAAGTAATTTGACTAGGAAACTCTATCGCATCGCAACACTCGCAAATCAAAATCGAAACAACAAAACTCGTCGCACCGAACACTCGAAACAGACGACCGATCGATCAGGCAACCAGCCGATCGACCAGCCGTTCGTTCGGACTGCTGTCCGATCGGACAGGCTGTCCGATCGAGCTGCCATCCGATCGGCCAGCCCTTTCCTCTTTTGGAACCCTATAAATACCCATGTCACTTTCACACTTTCTATTTCTGGAAACTCTCTGACCGAACAGCACACTCTCCTCACCTTTTCTGAGATTTCTCTCGATTCCGGTAAGATCTCGCCCTAAATCTTGTACTTTCTTGACCTACACGCTCTCCTACTCCTTTCTATCTTTTAAATCTTAACTTTTAACCGTGAAATCACCAAGATTTAAGGTGTTATAGGATGGCGTCATCATGTGTTCTTGAAGAACTTCATGTTTTGGCCTCAATCCACCAAGAACCACTTAGATCTAGCCGATTTCCACATAAACAAACAAAGATCGCTAGTAGATCTAAACATTTTCACAAAGAAAAGTATTGAAAGATGGTTTTCCAACTTTCTTTCAACTCTTTTACACTCAATGCACTCAAAACCGGTGAAATCGGACCTTGTGTCGACATACTACTCATTCTCGTGGTTGTGTGGCTCAAGATCTGGTTTCTAGCCATGAGGTTTACTGATTTCGGGTTAAACATGGAACACCGTCACAAAAAGTTAACTGACCGGATCTGGGTGATTCCTGTCCGATCAGGAGCACCAAGTAGTGACAAGGTTACTATTGTTTTACACGTTGTCAAAATGCCTAGATAAAATGACAAACAATCAACACAACCAAAGTGTGAGACGAACAGGACGACCAGGATGAGGTGTCGTCCGATCGGACTGCTGTCCGAATGGACAGCCACCCCATCGACCGGTCAGCCGAACGACTTGCACTATGGGTCCCACACTTAATCACTTTTTCTTTGAAGTTGGAGTATTGAACGAACTACCATCCGATCGGGTTACTCTTTGGATCATGAGATACTTGACTTTAACACTTAATCAATTTTTCAACATGTTCAATACACTAGGAATGCCACCCGATCGAACTGCTGTCCGATCGAATGACATTCTGCTGTGAACTTCTTCTCACTTGAAGTGCCCAACCGATCGGATTGCCGGCCGATCGAACGACTGTCCGATCGACCGACCTGAAAGGTAGAAACACTTCAATATTTTCAAATGCTACAACAAAAACTTCAAAAGTCAACCATCATACACAAACACATCCTTCCTAAAGAAAGGAAGAAACAATCCACTCGAACGACCATCCGATCGGACAGCCGTCCGAATGGGCAGTAACTCGAACGGTCAGCTGACCGATCGGACTGCCATCCGATCGACCAGCTGTCCGACCCACAAACACTTATTCTCGTTTTACGCGTCACTTATCGTTATGCTATCGAGCTATTCAGGCTAACCTTACTCTCAAGCGCTCTCTTCAATCCATCCAACCGCTGTGAGTATACTCGATCCCTTTTTGCTTTAAGCACTTTTGGGTGTTACATACGTTACTTATACGAAATCACATCAAACATACTACGCAATACTTTTAATGCTAACCGTTACTGCATGTATTACATGACTTAATGCATGCTTGTTTGTTATGTTTACACATGGAATGCTGTCAACCTGCCTTAGCAACGATAGTACTATAGTTTGGACTCAGCACCCGTTCACACGGGGGTTGTTAAGGACAATTATTTGCATGGATTACGGTGGTGATCATGTATTACGAACTGCCTTGGGCAGTCAACCCGCAGTCATTGGTATCGATAGATCCATGTTGATAATTAACATGCTTCGTTTTCCTCTGTGTACGTGTTGGTTATGCGTAAACTATTTCGAACTCTATATGCTATTATCAAACTTGTATACTCGCCTTTACACTATGTGTATTGACTTTTATTTTAACGTATGTGACAGCTATTTTGGCTGCTTACCTGCTAGGAAAGCGAGGTCATAATAAGTTTCTAGAGGCCAACAAATAGTTGTCTGTACAAATGTCATCAAGAGTCTCTAGAAGCAGATAAACAATTGGGCTATTTGAAAATCTGAGTTGTCGGAATAGAACTATTTGCCTAGATTTTGTCTGTAATAATTTGTTTACCTTTTGAGACATGGTATGGGACATGTTATTTTAAATTGATTGGTAATGATAATTGTTATGGAAACTTCTGGACAATCTGTTTCGCTCAGTGCCATGCCCCGATGATTCCGCCATCGGTTGGGGTGTGACACCTTGCCCGTCAATGGTAATCTGAGTATTGTCGTCACCGCTTACACCACTGAAATCACAACAAAGATACTCTGTCTTAAAGCGACTAATCCTCAAACCCTTATCCTCTAAAGCTGCTTGCCACTCCTCTAACCTCACATTCAAGCTCTGTTTAGTGTCTGCCACTTGTACAATATCATCTGCGAAAAGTATGCACCATGGTACTGCCTCTTGAATCGACCTAGACAGCTCATCCAACACTACTGTAAATAGAAACGGACTTAGCGCAGACCCTTGGTGGAGTTCTACCTCCACAGGGAAGAAATCGGTATCCCCTACATGCGCACGAACACACGTCTTAGTCCTAACATACATATCCCTAATTATGTCTATATACTTCTCAGGAACCCCTCTAACTTCCAAAGTATCCCAAATTAGTCTACGAGGTACACTGTCATATGCCTTCTCAAGGTCTATAAACACCATATGTAGATCTCGTCTTTTTTCCCGATACTTTTCCATCAATCTTCTTAGGATATGTATCGCCTTTGTAGTTAACCGACCTGGCATGAAACCAAATTGGTTTACCGTAACCTGAGTTTATCTTCTAATTCTAGGCTCTATTACTTAACAACTTAATCCCTCTGTAATTCCCACAATATTGTGCGTCTCCTTTATTCTTATATAGAGGCACCCCGACACTATACAAAATAATTTATCATTTGCTAACGTTATTATCTTGTAGAACTTACATCATAAATATTATATTTTGAATACAACTCTCAGATCGTATCGTACTATAATACCGGGGTTGAAAATGAGTAAATACACATACAAAATATCGTACTAATTATGGTAGTACAATACCAATTTGGTACTGATAGCACAAAAAACCGAAAAGTATCGAAACCGTCTTCTATTGAAATAAAAACAATAAAAATGAATACTGGTACCGATGTTGTTCGACCGGTATTAATTCAATATAGTATCGGTATTGTATTGGTAGTCGGTAAAAATTGTTAATTCTTAATTTATGATATCAAATACAATTTCGTTTTTAATAAAATTATGAATTGGAAATTAAACTACCCATAACTATATGTTTTCTGATTTTTTAAGTTAAGTGATAATAGAAATATTATAAAAAAAATAACTGAACACTTAGAAGACTTTACATAGCAATATCATTATTCGTCCTGTTGCAATTTTATTAAATTTTTATTGTTTTTACTATTTTTGTCCATACGTACGAGATTATAAGAAAATCAAAACAATAAAATAGGTAAAGAGAAGTAACAAAAACAATAAATTTATCGAGCTAGGAAGGTAGGGAATTAACTAATTAAAGCCTTTTCGGTATACTTTAAGTTATGTTAACTTCACCTAAGGCTTTTGGGTATATTTTAACCTAATTTAACTTCATTTAAGTGACACATCAACTTTTTTTCCTCATTTCACTTTCTCCACTCTAAGGAAATGGTTTAACATATTAGCACATAACTCATTAATGCCCTTTAACATTGAGTTTTTATCTAAAAAAGAAAATAATAATTAATTCAATCTTTTAACATTAAGTTAACATGTTAACACATAACACATTTAATGTACTTTAACACAAAGAGGGAGTGGTTTGCTATGTTAGTTAATATGTCTTGTCATTGTTAACACTATAGATGTTAGAGTACACCACATGGCCTAAGTGACGCATCAATCTTTTTTCCTCAATTTCACTTTGCCACACTCTAAGGAAATGGTTTAATCCTATTAACTTCATTTACCCCTATCTTTTAGTGGTTTTTGGTCTAAAAACGAAAAGAATAATTAATTCAATCTCTTAACATTTGGTTAATTTGTTAACACATAACCCATTTAATGTCCTTTAACACAAAGAGGGATTGGCTTGCAATGTTAGTTAACATGTCATGTCATTATTAAGACTCTAAATATTAGAGTACACCTCATAACCTTGACTACATTTTGTGGCAGATTTGAAATGTAAGAAATGAGAAGAAGTCTAAGAATAGACATGTCTTGTTCTCTGGAATGATGGATGTAGGGCCGTTCAAATCGCTCGTCGCTCGCTCGACGCTCGTTCGGAAATTGCTCGGAAAATGCTCGTTCGATTTGACGCTCGGTTGTAAACGAGCTGCTCTGCTCGGTTCGGTTTGTAAACGAGCCAAGAATGAGCAAAGGTCCGCTCGGCTCGGTTCGGCTCGAATTATTATTTTAATTAGTATATATATACATATACATATACACATACATCTATAAACATGTATATACACAAATATAAATTATACATATATATACACACATACACCTATATATATACACACATTTACACATACATATATACTTAAATATAAATTAAATTTATAGTTTTATATGTACCAATCTATTAGATTTTGGTCAACTATATACAAATATACAACTATATCTATACGTACTAGCCCAATCACGCCAATAAAAATTTAAAATCAAAACTAAAAGTTAAACCCTAAACCGATAAACGGCAGTCTGTTCATCGCCTCAATGTTTCATGTTGTTACCCTAAGTCGATCGTCTCCTGCTCTCAACGTAATTGTTCGTGCAATATGATCATCGCCTCGTCAGGCACAACATTGTTATTTATAAGAAAAATATTATGCCATGAAATGTGCATGTTTTTAAAGACATAAAAACTTGAGGCCCAACATTGTCATTATCTCTCTCAGCAAATTTAAATTGGGCGACACGGTTGTCCAAATCGCTCGAACTTCGCTCGACGCTCGCTCGGAATTTTTACTGCTCAAAAAGTACTCGCTTGATTTGATGCTCGGTTTTAAATGAGCCGCTCCGCTCGGTTAGGTTTGAAAACGAGCCACGCACGAACAAAGGTCCGCTCGGTTCGGTTCGGCTCGGCTCGTGAACAACCCTAGATGGATGAGTTGAACAAGAACTCATTTTTGTGGGTGAAAATTTCTTTCTATATTTATATAGAATTTGGATGTTCCAAGAAAAAAATCTAAATACTTATGCTGTCTTCAGGGGCGGACCCAAGCCCAGCCTAAGGTGGGCGGGCGCACCTCCGGGAAAAAAAAATTCAGTGCTAAGTTCCGTCGAAAATCCCGTCCGCACCCCTTGGAATTTTTCGACCGCACCCTTGAAATTTTTCGTCCGCACCCCTTAGGTAAAAAATGTTATCAATTTATATTTTAAATTTTTTTTTGGTAAACTTTTATTTTAAAAGAAAATACTACCTAAATTATATAATTTTTAATACCTAACTAAGAAATTGTATAAGAATTATAGGACCCTTGATGTGATGAAACCAATCGAATTGGTGGAAGGATGCGTACGAGTGAAGGCACATTACACGGGTAAATGGAATCTAGCCTAGTACGGCTAGTACTTGTGAAGAGTACGGATCGATCTGGGTTACTGATCGTCGATTGCTGATATGAGATGAGGTTAGTAAAAGGTCTAACTTATGTTGGATAAGCACGAATTGGTAGATTGAAAATTTCCTATGAAGGGAATGTTTAATTTCTAATAGTTAACATAAGAAGGAAAACTATGTTATTAAGAAGGAAATCTTAGGGGTTTAAGTGTAGGTTTCGAGTATTGGTTAAATTCTCGTATAATGAATTTGCATGACACGTATACTTATGCGAATTAATTAATGCATGAAATGAGAGTAATAGTGATGGAGAATGAATAATGTGAATTGAAGGTGAAGTAAGGATATGTATGGTACAAACAACTATGGAAAATGTAGAATGATGTTAACCTGGGAGCTAAGTAAATATGTATGATCATGAAATAGTACTTCGTTACAATAACAAAACAATAATTAAATGTCATGTAATATATGTGTAGAATGTAATCTTAAAGGATGAGACAAAGGTATTAGATCTGTTATGAATGGATCATATGAAAGTAAGCCTTACTATAAGTTTGGATGAATACGTATATTGACATGTTACTAACGGGTCAGGGAAATAAGAATGTTAGGTGAAGGTATGCCATGGAAAGTATACACTTGCTAAGAAGTTAGTTGTATGAATAAATATGAATTGAGATAAGATAATTAATTATAATTATAATGTGACTATGAAGTCAAACATATATGTGTACGTGTAAATAGAAGAGAGAAAGGTTTCGGGGACGAAACCTTATTTAAGGGGGGTAGACTTGTAACGCCCCAAAATCCAAATGTTATATATTCACAATATGTTCTTATGTGTTATATTATGAAATAAATAACTAGGCTATTTAACCTAGTTAAGAGCATGGTAAAAACTATTAAAAGAGAAAAGTAGTGCCAAATATGTCATAGAGACAAACTTGAGGGGTTAGAGTGGATAAGATGAAAGTTGATTTACTAATTAAAAGATCAACACACACACACACAAAGGGGGTGTTCGTGAAGCTTCAGGAGCTCTCAAGAGCTCCAAACCCTAACCAAGAAAGATCATCAAATTGAAGGGTGAATCAAGGCTTAAATTCATAAACGAACATGAATTAATAATCACCTACGCGAGGGGATCATGAGGTATGTCTCGAAAGTTAGAATGATGAACTTGTAGGAAGTGGGTTATGCTCTAAACCGTGAAATTGTATGAAATTGAGTTTGGGTATGTGTTAGAATCATCATATAGAAGTTGTGTTAGGCGCAATTTTGATTGTATCGATGAGTTGGGATAAAACCCACTTAGAAATTGTAAGAAGATGAAGTTTAGTGAAGATTTATAATGAACTATGTAATGTTGATGTTAGAGTAGTGTTATAGAAATAGTTAGATGGATAATTTGATATAAAACATATGATGCTTGGTTATGATAATGATTTTTGAAAGATTATGTCAATGCATGGATGAACTAGGAAGAATGTGCTTTAATTAGTTGTACAATATGCACTAAATGGTGTACGCACACCAAGTGTATGATGAAATGTCTAAGTGAACTTAAGATGTGAGATTGTATGAAATAGCTTGATATATATATATGATTGAGATTAGGTAATGATGTAATTAGTAGTATAATAACATGAAGAAGGTGCTTTATATGGAACTTATACAAGAATTCGGGTTGAATGTATGTCTTGGTCAAGACTATGCAATAAGGACTTGTACGTTGTGTTTAATATCACTAGGTGATCATGTGGTTTTAAGCATATTTGCATTGTGAGTAAGAAATGTATATAGTGTCATTGATATAGCATAAATGATGATACGGATACATGAGGATAAGCCGAAAGGTTGTATGATGAACCGTTGACTTCTGAAAGTCAACTACATATAGGAAGCATAAATTGACTTGTTTTTGTAAAGATAGGATGACAGAAAGTCGTATGGTACATGTTACATCAATACGCGTTACATGGAATGACATGTTGAATTATATGAGTTTGAAAGTATGTGAAAGTGGGTATATGTCTTATGCTTGTTATAATTGACTAATGAAAGTCAAATGTGAAATATCCAATTGATATGATCTTTAACATGTACAATTGTGTATGCTAACGAGAATGTGAATTGTGGCATGAAAGTAGAGGAATCATATCAAGATGGACTCAAGCATGAAAGGCTAACGGGTCAAGATGAGGCAAGGAAGTGGATACGGACATGGATGCACAAGGTAAGTGATTCCGTAATCACTTCTTAGTTTGTTCAAGTAATGTAGCGTTTTAATTAATTAAACATGATGTATAAAGTCAAATATGGATTTAGTTGAATGAAATCGGTGAATTTTTCTAAGTAGACCAAACGGGTCAAAATGAGGTCTTATGATTATATCGAAATGTTGTATAAGAAATGGCTACGGTAGTATAACCGGTTAATGGGTAGAATTGCACATAAGTACGCAATCCGGGAATCGGAGATGTGATTTAATATTTCAAAAGACTCAGATGTGAGTTTGGTTTAATAGATATACATTTGCGCAAGTGGAGGTTTTAGTAACAAAGTTTGATTCGTAGATTTAAATGGAATGAATGAGCTTAATGAATACCGGGTATCGGGTGCGTAAATCCCAAATACGAAACTCTGGATAAAATAAAAGTATTATGGTTATAATGTTCATGTATGTTTTGGGTTATAACAAGTGAGTGGTTTGATGAAAGCATAAACGGGTCGAATAATTAGAAAATGATTATTAAGCCGAAAGCGCGTAAGTTAAGAATTTCCTTAAACCGAACGTGGGATTTAAAGTCCATATGATAGAGGATTAAATTACGATCACGTAGGAAAAAGAATCGGGTAAAACGGACAAGAAATGAGAAAGTTATGACCAAAATTGTAAAAATTCGTCATGCTGAAAGTTGCAGGTCTGAACCAGGCGCAAGGTTGCGCCCCCCTGGCACAAGGTGCTGTCACACCCCGACCACGTAAAACGACAAATCGTGGCGGAAACGCCGGGGAGTGTTGTAACAGAATTATTGTTTCAAACCATGGATACGAAGAGTTTCATTTCATTAAATATTAAACATTGTTTTAAAGTTAAACAAGCAAATCAAACATAGACTAATATCATTATTAAATCACTAAGGCCTCGTCCGGTCCTAAGTGAGCATGCTTCCTATTCGCAATCAACACTAAGCAACTTCACCTGAAACATATGTAAAAACAAAGTCAGCAAAGAAATGCTGGCGAGTACATAGGTTTTGCGTGAGTGTCAGATTCATGGCTCGTTTGCATGTCGAAATAACTCGTATAACTTCGTTAATCGACATTAGAAATCTTGTTTTTTGTAAAATATTTGTATCGTAAAATGAATAACCGAAGCAAAATAGTTTGGTTATAATTTGTAAACCTCGAGACCATGAATCTTTACCCAAAACATTTGCTTTTCGTAAACCAAATCGTAAATCATTTTCGTAATAAAATTCGTATAGTTTATATCGTTTCGAAAACCTCGTTTGTGTGACATCGCTTCCAATCGTTTACCCAGATCGTTTAATTAGTTAAACATCTCTTTAGTCGTTTAAATCATTCTCGTTTTAGATTGTGAAACTACTTTTGGTCGTCTCGTTAACAACATTCAAACCTTTGTGACTCGTTCATCGTTCCACTTGTTCTCGTATTAACAAACCACCAAAGGGTAAGTTAACAATCATCAGATTCGGTCGTTACCCACCTAACCCACACATAACCATGGGTCCAGTCTGATAACGGGATTTGTCGGATCCTATGGTACCATAACCTAATACTGGTCGGTTTGGCCGAAATTAATGAATGTCATTTGTTATGTAATTACAAGCAACAAGCTCGTTCACATTATCGAAATCGTTATTAGTTTAATATAAACCATCTTACTCGTTGTGAAACCATCGTTAAAACATCGAAATCATTTTGATACATATGAATCACCCCAAAACAATTGAAAACAGTAAAATAGGGGAACTATGTACTCACCTTTGGGTGCGTTTTTAAACGTTAACACAATCCCTCAATTGTTTATCCGCCCTAAATTAAATAAGAATGATTTTTAATAATAAAAAAACCACACTTTGGCATGCAATTACTACTTATGTCACTTCTGTTTTAATATATATGAAACTGGACTGTTTTCAGACATTTAAATAAAATGGTTAACTTATTCCAAAAATTCCCAAATTTTTACAGAACGTCCTACACGAACCAAATATTATTTTGTAAAAATATCGGGGTCTAGTTCATTACCAATATTTTATAAAAATTCATTTTCTAGACTGCAATCAGATTTGTTACTTTCTGATTGCAGTCTACGAAATAATTTACTAAAAATTATTCGTAAGTCCGATTGACGTAATTCCAGTTGGAGGATCACGGCGACAACAGTGACCATCTACAGTATAAGTTTCATGATCTAATCCTACACAGATTCCAGGTTATGACTGAAAATAGGACGCACATTTTCAGCAGAAAAATTCAGCTTAAGCTGCTATTACGGAGAAACACTTTAAAAATAGTAAACGGGGTCCAAAAATTACGATTCCGGTGTCATTAGAACCGTATTTTATAATAGCACATTATAGACTTAAGAAAATAAAGTTTTTGTTAAGTTACGATGCAGTTACAGCCAGTTAAAGGTGGCTGGAAAAGCAGATCAGCATGCTGTTTTCAGTCTTTTATCATCTTAAAGTGCGTTCAATTGATTTCGTTAACATGTTTAGCGATCAAAACAATAATTACAACAGATTATTACTTATTTTCATCAGATTTATCAAGCAATATCATATTTCATTCATCATTTTAACTACTTTAACCATACTCTATCTTTAGTTAGTTACACTTCAAGACTTGTTTATGTTCATTAGGATTTCCATTCTTTTTGATCTTTAACATCATTAACTACATAAAAACATGAACAAGATGAAGATATAAGGAACTTACTACTAGCACAAGGCTAGGGGAGTTCGAGTGTAGAAAAGTGGTGGATAAAAGAAAACGAGAGCGGTCCTTCGACTTCCGCACGCACCAAGCTTCGTTGTGTGTCTCCTTGCATCCTTGTATGGTAATAGAATGGATGGAACAAGATCGAATGATGGTGGTAGGGTGGTGGTTGATGGCTGCCGATTTGGGGAAGGAGGGAGGAGATGCAGTGTAGTGTTGAGTGTGGAATGATAGAGTTATGGTATGGTGGTATTTATAGACCTTCCATATAGCATATTCCTAGCATATTCCTAGCATATTCCTGGCATATTCCTAGCATATTCCTGGTATATTCCTAGCATATTCCTGGTATATTCCTGGTATATTCCTAGCATATTCCTGACATATTCCTGGTATATTCCTGGCATATTCCTGGTATATTCCTAGCATATTCCTGGCATATTCCTGGTATATTTTTAGCATATTCCTAGGTTTGCTGCGTTGCCTGTGTTTTGCAGTATAAGCACTGTGTCGCGTAGGAACACACGGTACGCGCTTAAACTTGAAAAATAACGTTTTTAATTTATTTTTCAACACGAACCTGATTAAAATAAGATTTTAATCATAGTAGAATATTTGTGGGATTTAAATATTATTCGGGCGGTCACAAACGTTCGTTTCGCAGTTTTGTCGTAATTAGTTCTTTAGTTCAAATAAACATGTTTTCGCCATACCGAATCCTTCGAAACTTATTTCTAAGTTATGTAAGGGATATTTAGGGTATGTTTGGCTTACGTCACAGTTCCGGAGTGTATGTTGCTTTAAACTGATTGCGTTTAAGCACCAGTTTGCGTATAACCTTCCAGAAAGTAATTTAAAGCTTGAAATTGGTATCGAATCAAATTGTAAAATTAATAAACACAATTGCACATATAGTAACACCAAAAAAACACATAATAACACCAAAGCATATTGTTTTATTGATAACAGACATTGTTTTACATAATACGATGATTATATATCACAGTTGTCACAGTCCCCCCTACTTTAGGAAATTTCGTCCCGAAATTTTACTTAGAGGAATCTTGTGAAAACAAATGCGGATATTTCTCCTTCATCTGGTCCTTATGTTCCCAAGTAAACTCGGGGCCACGTTTGGATTCCCAGCGAACCTTGACCAAATGAATCCGTTTGCCTTTCAACTGTTTGTATGTACGGTCCACTATCTCCACAGGTTTCTCGACAAAGTGCATCGTTTCATCGATTTGAATCTCATCGAGAGGGACGTGAAGATCAGCATCAGCTAAACACTTTCGCAAATTGGACACGTGAAAAGTCGGATGAACATTTCCAAGCTCTGGAGGTAGTTCTAGTCGATAGGCAACCTTTCCAATTCTTTCAACAATCTTAAATGGTCCAACATATCGTGGTGCAAGTTTTCCTTTCTTTCCAAATCTCACCACTCCCTTCCAAGGTGACACCTTGAGTAGGACACGGTCTCCGACTTGAAATTCTACGGCTTACGTTTCATATCCGCATAACTCTTTTGACGGCTTCTAGCTGTCACAAGATTATCGCGAATTTTCTTGATTTTGTATGTTGCTTCCAGAATGATCTCAGGTCCAGTAAGCTGAGCTTCACCGGTCTCATCCCAACAGACAGGTGAACGACATTTTCGACCGTAGAGAGCTTCGAATGGTGCCATCTTAATGCTAGCATGATAACTATTATTGTATGAGAACTCGATCAATGGTAAATGAGAATCCCAATTACCACCAAAGTCTATCACGCATGCTCTAAGCATATCCTCCAAAGTTTGAATCGTCCTCTCAGATTGACCATCTGTTTGGGGATGATAAGCAGTGCTTAGATTCAGTTGGGTTCCCAAAGCAGATTGCATGGTCTTCCAAAAATGAGATGAAAATCGAGCATCATGATCAGAAATGATATCCAAGGGAACACCATGTCGTGATACAATCTCGTCTACATAGATCTTGGCAAGCTTTTCAGCAGAGAAATCCTCACGGATTGGTAAGAAGTGAGCAGATTTTGTCAAACGATCAACTACGACCCAAATAGCATCGTGACCTTTAGACGTACGCGGTAACTTGGTGATGAAATCCATTGCAATGTTCTCCCATTTCCAAACCGGTATCTTTGGTTGTACAAGCAAACCAGAAGGTCGTTGATGTTCCGCCTTGACTTTGAGACAAGTTAGGCATTTCGATACATACAAGGCAACATCTTTCTTCATACCAGGCCACCAATACTGGGTACGAAGATCCTTGTACATTTTATCAGCACCAGGATGGATAGAATATCGAGACTTGTGAGATTCGTCCATTACTAAGGTGCGAAGATCGTCCTGATTCGGAATCCACAAACGATTCTCAAAATAAAGTAAACCATCGTCTTTCCTTTCGAGTTTAAGCTCAAGTTGGAGCGGTAGCTCATACTTCAATAAGTCTTTGATCACACAAGATCGTTGAGTTTGAAGGACGCGAGATCGAATATCAGATAGGGTTTGGACAGAATGAAGCTTGACTCGTTCCTTTCGACTAAGCGCATCGGCTACGACATTCGCCTTACCAGGGTGGTAGCGGATCTCGCAATCATAATCGTTTAAGAGTTCAACCCAACGTCGTTGCCTCATGTTCAGCTCCTTCTGATTGAGAATATGCTGGAGACTTTTGTGGTCTGTGAAAACCACACACTTCGTTCCATAGAGGTAGTGTCTCCAGATTTTAAGTGCAAAAACTACAGCTCCTAACTCAAGATCATGAGTCGTATAGTTCTTCTCGTGAATTTTTAATTGTCTAGACGCATAAGCTATGACTTTACCACGTTGCATAAGAACGCAACCAAGTCCTAGATTCGACGCGTCACAATAGACAACAAAATCATCGTTTCCCTCAGGCAGAGATAGAACAGGAGCATCACAGAGCTTCCGTTTCAGTGTTTGGAACGCTTCTTCTTGCTTAGGTCCCCACTCAAAAGGCTTATTTTTCTGAGTCAAAGCAGTGAGCGGAACCGCGATCTTCGAGAAATTAGAAATGAATCGACGATAATAACCAGCAAGACCAAGAAAAGAACGAACTTCTGTTGGTGTCGTTGGTGTATTCCAATCCTTAATTGCAGCAATCTTGGATGGATCTACATGAATACCCTTCTCATTGATAATATGACCCAAGAACTGAACTTCCTTAAGCCAGAATTCACACTTGGAGAATTTAGCAAAAAGTTGTTCCTTCCTTAGGAGTTCCAATGTCAAACGAAGGTGTCGTTCATGATCGGCTCGAGACTTTGAATAAATGAGAATATCGTCGATGAACACAATGATGAACTTATCTAAATAAGGTTTACAAACCCTATTCATTAAGTCCATGAAGATAGCTGGGGCATTCGTCAAACCAAAAGGCATGACAGTGAACTCGTAATGCCCATATCTTGTACGGAAAGCAGTTTTGGGAATATCTTCTTCGAAAATACGAAGTTGATGATACCCAGAACGCAGGTCGATCTTGGAAAAGCATGAAGCACCTTGCAGCTGGTCGAAGAGGTCATCAATTCTAGGTAGGGGATATCGATTCTTGATGGTAAGCTTATTAAGCTCACGATAATCGATACACATTCGAAAAGATCCATCTTTCTTTCTCACAAAGAGGACAGGAGCTCCCCAAGGTGAAAAGCTCGGACGGATGAATCCTTTATCAGATAACTCTTGAAGTTGTTTTGATAACTCTTGCATTTCCGATGGTGCAAGACGATAAGGCGCCTTCGTAACCGGGTTGGCATTGGGTACAAGGTCAATATGAAACTCGACTTGACGAACTGGAGGCAACCCAGGCAGTTCATCAGGAAACACCTCTGGATAATCCCGAACAATCGGAATATCCTGAATACTCTTGCTCTTGCCTTTCTCCTCGGTGATATGTGCCAGGAAAGCGATATATCCTTTTCGCAAATAACTTTGAGCCTTCATACACGACATAAGCTTCAAACCACCTGATGGTTTCTCGCCACGAACTTCCAGAACATCACCAGATGGAAGAGGAATACGAACTATCTTATCGAAACAAACCACCTCAGCATGATGTTTGGTTAACCAATCCATCCCCACAATAATATCGAAACTACCAAGTTGCATCGGTGTGAGGTCGATGGGAAAAAGATGGTTATCAAGGTTTAACTGACAATCACGGATAACAGAATCGAGAACAAGAGGTTTACCAGGAGCAACTTCGACAGTTAAGGGTTTCCTTAGTTTAGTTCTAGGTATCGCAAGCAAAGGCTCAAAAGATAATGAAACAAAACTTCTATCGGCACCAGAATAAAAAAGAATAGATGCAGGTCGATTGTTAACAAGAAACGTACCATTGACGACGAGGTTGTTAGCTCGCGCCTCGTTTGCATTCAGATTGAATACTCGTCCACGAGCGGGATTCGCATTTGCATTGACATTGACATTCACGTTCGGATTTGCATTCGTATTTGCCAACCTCGGACAGTTGTTGCGGAAATGACCATACTCTCCACAATTGAAGCACGAACCCGGTGGGAATCTAACAGCATTCCCCTGTACTGGAGCTTGATTTTGAACAATCTGATTCTGACCAAAACGACAGACGTTGGCCAGATGCCCAAGCTTACCACACGTTGTGCATTGCCTACAAGCTTGTTGTGCAACGTGATGACCGTTGCAGCGAGCACAATGGGGTGCGGTACCAGCATATGCTTTCTTAGCAGGAGGTTGAGCTGCTGGGTTCTGAGGGTTCTGAGCAGTTTGTGCAGTTACTGCAAAGTTCTGAGCACCCTTTCGCTTCCTCGACTTCTTCGATGACTCACCCTTCTTACCCTTACCCTTTTCCTTGTCTTTAGCAGAATCAGTTGACTTCTTCTTATCACCTTTGCAGGTAAGTTTACGCTTCCTGACTTGCGACTCAGTCAGGGTAGCAGCTAACTCGATCGCTTGGCGAACAGTAGTAGGATTAACACCAGTCACAATGTCTTGTATGGAATCGGGTAACCCATCGATATACCTCTCTATCGCTTTCTCCAACGGGGTAACCATAGTAGGACACAAAAGACTGAGCTCCTCAAATTGATCCGTATACGCACGGTGTTCTCCCCCATCTTGTTTTAGATCGTCAAACTCTCGTTCCAAAGTTCGAATTTCGTGACGGGGACAAAACTCTCTCATCATGAGAGCTCGAAGCTCTTCCCAGGTTTGTGCCAACGCTACTTCAGCACCCCTATCGCGCATCACTCCGTTCCACCAAGTAAGGGCACGCTTCTCGAACACACTTGATGCAAATTCAACCTTACGCCCATTCGGACATTGCACATGTCTGAATGTGTTCTCGATACTTTCGAACCATTGGAGGAGTGCAGTCGCACCTTGTGTCCCAGAAAACTTTAGCGGCTTAGCAGAGTTGAAACTCTTAAAAGTGCATTGTGCATTGTTATCGTTATTGTTGTTGTACAGCTCGTGGATTTGGGTCACAACGCCTGGGAGCACAGCAGCCATTTGCTGAGAGACAAGGGCTGCGATTTCTTCAGTGGTAAAAGGTTGTGCATCACGTCGAGGAGGCATCGTCTAACAAGGAAATATGGGAAATGTGTGAGGTCGACGATTAGGAAAAACAAAAGAGGTTTTGAAAATATCGACGAAATATAAGGAAGGCGATCATTTGTTCGTTACCTCGAACAAACAAACAACACGCAGTGACTAATCAAAGTAATGAATCGAAATAATGTATCGCGAAGACATGCTCGCCTATAAGTGAACACTCACCCCAAGAGTTCCCAGGTAAGAGTGACTGGTCCGATTATGTGGATTTGTACGAACACTCTAGCCTTAGACAGAAAACTCAGGGTACAGGCATTCACTCTTCCAGTTTGCACGTGTTCACATTATTTAGACCCAAACTTAGACGAGATTTTGAAAACTCAGAAGGCACTACGCCAAAAATGAATCAAAATGGGAGGGTTCAAAACCTAGTAATTAATCATCCTAGAACGGACGATTAATTTTTGAAGCAGATTCGGATTTCGTTTTTTTTTTTCCTAAATGCAAATCAACTTGCGTTGGGGTCCTAGAAAGTTATAGTCTAGGTCGAAATTTTTACTAATAACCTAATTCTCTATAACCATTGGCTCTGATACCAACTCTTCTGTCACACCCCGACCACGTAAAACGACAAATCGTGGCGGAAACGCCGGGGAGTGTTGTAACAGAATTATTGTTTCAAACCATGGATACGAAGAGTTTCATTTCATTAAATATTAAACATTGTTTTAAAGTTAAACAAGCAAATCAAACATAGACTAATATCATTATTAAATCACTAAGGCCTCGTCCGGTCCTAAGTGAGCATGCTTCCTATTCGCAATCAACACTAAGCAACTTCACCTGAAACATATGTAAAAACAAAGTCAGCAAAGAAATGCTGGCGAGTACATAGGTTTTGCGTGAGTGTCAGATTCATGGCTCATTTGCATGTCGAAATAACTCGTATAACTTCGTTAATCGACATTAGAAATCTTGTTTTTGTAAAATATTTGTGTCGTAAAATGAATAACCGAATCAAAATAGTTTGGTTATAATTTGTAAACCTCGAGACCATGAATCTTTACCCAAAACATTTGCTTTTCGTAAACCAAATCGTAAATCATTTTCGTAATAAAATTCGTATAGTTTATATCGTTTCGAAGACCTCGTTTGTGTGACATCGCTTCCAATCGTTTACCCAGATCGTTTAATTAGTTAAACATCTCTTTAGTCGTTTAAATCATTCTCGTTTTAGATTGTGAAACTACTTTTGGTCGTCTCGTTAACAACATTCAAACCTTTGTGACTCGTTCATCGTTCCACTTGTTCTCGTATTAACAAACCACCAAAGGGTAAGTTAACAATCATCAGATTCGGTCGTTACCCACCTAACCCACACATAACCATGGGTCCAGTCTGATAACGGGATTTGTCGGATCCTATGGTACCATAACCTAATACTGGTCGGTTTGGCCGAAATTAATGAATGTCATTTGTTATGTAATTACAACCAACAAGCTCGTTCACATTATCGAAATCGTTATTAGTTTAATATAAACCATCTTACTCGTTGTGAAACCATCGTTAAAACATTGAAATCATTTTGATACATATGAATCACCCCAAAACAATTGAAAACAGTAAAATAGGGGAACTATGTACTCACCTTTGGGTGCGTTTTTAAACGTTAACACAATCCCTCAATTGTTTATCCGCCCTAAATTAAATAAGAATGATTTTTAATAATAAAAAAACCACACTTTGGCATGCAATTACTACTTATGTCACTTCTGTTTTACTACCAATATTTTATAAAAATTCATTTTCTAGACTGCAATCAGATTTGTTACTTTCTGATTGCAGTCTACGAAATAATTTACTAAAAATTATTCGTAAGTCCGATTGACGTAATTCCAGTTGGAGGATCACGGCGACAACAGTGACCATCTACAGTATAAGTTTCATGATCTAATCCTACACAGATTCCAGGTTATGACTGAAAACAGGACGCACATTTTCAGCAGAAAAATTCAGCTTAAGCTGCTATTACGGAGAAACACTTTAAAAATAGTAAACGGGGTCCAAAAATTACGATTTCGGTGTCATTAGAACCGTATTTTATAATAGCACATTATAGACTTAAGAAAATAAAGTTTTTGTTAAGTTACGATGCAGTTACAGCCAGTTAAAGGTGGCTGGAAAAGCAGATCAGCATGCTGTTTTCAGTCTTTTATCATCTTAAAGTGCGTTCAATTGATTTCGTTAACATGTTTAGCGATCAAAACAATAATTACAACAAATTATTACTTATTTTCATCAGATTTATCAAGCAATATCATATTTCATTCATCATTTTAACTACTTTAACCATACTCTATCTTTAGTTAGTTACACTTCAAGACTTGTTTATGTTCATTAGGATTTCCATTCTTTTTGATCTTTAACATCATTAACTACATAAAAACATGAACAAGATGAAGATCTAAGGAACTTACTACTAGCACAAGGCTAGGGGAGTTCGAGTGTAGAAAAGTGGTGGATAAAAGAAAACGAGAGCGGTCCTTCGACTTCCGCACGCACCAAGCTTCGTTGTGTGTCTCCTTGCATCCTTGTATGGTAATAGAATGGATGGAACAAGATCGAATGATGGTGGTAGGGTGGTGGTTGATGGCTGCCGATTTGGGGAAGGAGGGAGGAGATGCAGTGTAGTGTTGAGTGTGGAATGATGGAGTTATGGTATGGTGGTATTTATAGACCTTCCATATAGCATATTCCTAGCATATTCCTAGCATATTCCTAGCATATTCCTGGCATATTCCTGGCATATTCCTGGTATATTCCTAGCATATTCCTGGTATATTCCTGGTATATTCCTAGCATATTCCTGGCATATTCCTGGTATATTCCTGGCATATTCCTGGTATATTCCTAGCATATTCCTAGGTTTGCTGCGTTGCCTGTGTTTTGCAGTATAAGCACTGTGTCGCGTAGGAACACACGGTACGCGCTTAAACTTGAAAAATAACGTTTTTAATTTATTTTTCAACACGAACCTGATTAAATAAGATTTTAATCATAGTAGAATATTTGTGGGATTTAAATATTATTCGGGCGGTCACCAACGTTCGTTTCGCAGTTTTGTCGTAATTAGTTCTTTAGTTCAAATAAACATGTTTTCGCCATACCGAATCCTTCGAAACTTATTTCTAAGTTATGTAAGGGATATTTAGGGTATGTTTGGCTTACGTCACAGTTCCGGAGTGTATGTTGCTTTAAACTGATTGCGTTTAAGCACCAGTTTGCGTATAACCTTCCAGAAAGTAATTTAAAGCTTGAAATTGGTATCGAATCAAATTGTAAAATTAATAAACACAATTGCACATATAGTAACACCAAAAAAACACATAATAACACCAAAGCATATTGTTTTATTGATAACAGACATTGTTTTACATAATACGATGATTATATATTACAGTTGTCACAGTTGCGCCCCTGACTGATGTCTTCTGTATTGCGCCAGAACTGGCACAAGGTTGCGCCAGATTGGTTTCTTCTTGCGCCAATTGCTGGTTCTTTCATATTTTTCACATTCTTCAACTCCAAACTTGTGTGAAGGCTATCTAACCACATTATTTGCATTGTATAACTATATTTAAGTATGTAAGCATGTACGTGTAGATGTGTTTATGTTTGCATGTATGTTTTCGGGTGTATGTAAATAGATGTATGACTATACATATATGAAAGTATGTACATATGTATTAAATGGGATTGAATGTACACAAAGGAATAAAGCTTGTTTGTGTGTATGTATGTATGTAAGTAAGTATGTATGTACATAAGTATGTATGTATGTAGGTACGAAATGTGTATGAACATACGTGTGTAGGTACTTATCCATAAAGTAGGATTTGTTGTGCATGAAAGAAAGGATCTTGTATATATGCTTATATATATGGCTCTAACATGTTTGAATGGTCATGTTACTAATGGCGTGCAATGGTGAATGAAGTGTAACGCAGGAATAGCAAAGAAGTCTCACCGCGGGTCGTATGATCAGATGGAAAGCCGGAATGTAAAGAGTTAACGGAACGAAAAATAAACGTGAATAAATCTTACATGTTTATGATGCGTACTGACGTTTATGAATTTTATGTGGTGAGCGCAGGTAGTACGAGATACGGAGGATCTTCAAGGGATAGAGATCAAGGACCGAGTCACTAGTGAGATTGTACGGGAACGTTGATGTATATAATGTAGTAACCATAAGCTATGTTTTTACTTAATAAATAAGTCGATTGATGGATCTATATGAAGGAGTTATGTTAAAGTTAAATTTTAAATAAGTTAAGGTATTTATAATGAAAGAAATTTTATGGCTTAAACTTCTGCTGCGACTTTTTGTCAATTACGAGTTAGGGTCTTACAAATTAAAACTCAAAACCTTTAGAAATTATCTCTCTCTCTCTCTCTCTCTCTTGCATCCCTGCACTGCCAACGAACAACATCACCCAGCGACAACAGTCCAGCAGCCGACGACCACTGTAATAAGCCACCATACCACTGTCGTTTGACACCAAATCTAACCGGAATCCGAACACGGGTAAGTTTCTTTGTTATTTTGATGATTTTTGTTGATATTATAAGAGAAAAAAGGGTAATAAAGTTGTTAAATAGGTTTGAAATTTTGTGTGTTTTGACGTTGTTTATGGTTGTTTAGATGATTTTGAGGGTCATTATGTTATTTATATATTTTTAGGGTGATTATGTTGTTTATATATCTTTAGGGTGATTACAACTTACATTATGATTTCTAGGGCTTGAATAGTTGAAAATTAAAATTAAAATTTAAACATTATGTTATAGAGCGATGAACTTATGTTATATAGAGAAAGAATTGCTTAAGAAATTAGTTTTAGATGATGTTTTAGATAGATTTCAAAAAATGAAAACCCGTAGGGTGTCGACGTTTTAATTATGTTTGTAACAAGGTTTGACATGTTTTTGATGATTATATAAATTTAGTTTGATGTTCGTTTGTTTTACATGACCCGATCCGATACAAACCGATTTTTTTACTTATATACCTAGGGGCCTAAAATTTTTAAAAATTTTCCGCACCCAAATGGAAAAATTCCTGGGTCCGAAAAAATTCCTGGGTCCGCCACTGACTATCTTTATAAATGGTAATCTCTGCAAGATTAATGAGAATGGTCAATAACTTGATTAAAGAGAACATTGATGATCGATATGTAATTAGGATAAAGTCCTTTTTTAGACTAGTGAGTGTGGGCGTTGGTTTCATGGCGTTTTGGCCCTTTAACACCGGCTGCTCTATCCCGGGTTGGCGTTGGGTTTGGTGTTGCCCCTTTGGCGTGGGTATTGTGCCTGGCGTGGGGCGGGGGACTAGGTGACATGGCTAGATTTGGTTGTCTGGGTGAAATTTTAAATATTTTAAACAAAATAAATAAATAAATAAATAAAATCCACATGGCTGGCCACGCCATACCACACCCCTAGTTTTTAAGTATTACCTTGGATTACACCCTTAACATGTATCGAACAATGCCCCCAACTGAAACCCCTCCACACCCCATATTGTTAGAATGAAACCTTTTGTTATCATTAGTGATCTTTTGTCATCTTACGTCACGTGGTATATAGTAAAAAACATGAGTGTGAAGCTGGGTAGTATAATGACCACTAGGGGAACATCACGGCCCTCCCTCATGGTTCACTATCGTGAGATTAGATGGACAACACATGAAAGGTAAGTGTACGAAGTTCAACGGAAAAGAAACAATCTACTTTGTTTTTTTTTTATTTTTTTTATTTTTAATAATACTTTAATTTACCAATTAATTTGATTTTTCTTTAATACTTTTTGTTTGTTAACTTTAAAAAAAAATCTACATACATGGTGTGTTTAACTTCTTAAGAACATTCTGTATCAATTTTATTGAAAAATGAGTTCGTCTCAAAATAAAGTATTTTTGTCTCGTATACGGCTTTAACACGTACAGGTATTGGTGACATCGATGGAACATATTTACACACTTTGACTATCCTGTGACAATGAAAAGTAGATATATAACTTTTTTTTGTATTTTAAGCAGCTCAAGTTATAGTTTTTTATTTTATTTTTAAAAATAGTCATTTAATATTTTAGGATGTTATTTTTAATTACTATGTAATGTTTTACCTAGCATTTTTTTATTACAAGTTGTTAAAATATAAAACATAAAAACAATAAAGTAATGTTTAACAGGGCCGTCCCTGAAAATTCATGTACCCTGTTCGAGCTTGAAAAAACGTGTTCTTAGGCCTTAACGAAATTGGGTATTGTGCTCACTAAAGGTCTAAACGTAATGCCAATGGGTTAATAACTAATCTAAACCATAAAAATATTTTTGTAAGTGTGCCTATGTTGGTGTTTTTATGGATATACCATATTAATTTATTTATTTTTACATATACATATCAGAGTTTTTTTTAATAACATGTCATTCGAAATATCGGGCCCTGGCTGGTGGTCCTCCACGCCCACCTTCACGGCCGGCCATGATGTTTAATATAGTGTTAACTTCCGTTTTGTTCCCCGTGGTTTAGTCGTTTTAATGGTTTTGCCCCAATCATTTAAAAAGTGTCATTTTCCTCCCTAATCTTTCTAACTTATCACCATTTTGCTCATTGCCTCTAACTCAATTAAAATTTGCAGTTTAAAGAAAGGATGTTTCAGTAATTTAGAATATAATTAATTTATTAATTATTATTAATTCTTCAAATCTGTTTTATTTTTGTATTTATTGATATTAAAGATATAAATCTATTAAATTAATCCATCACCATTACCTCCCCCTACTAACCAAACATAACCACCAGTCGACCACCAGCAACTGCCATCATTACTAGCCCTCCACTGTGAAACCACCACCCCCATGAAATCACCACCACCTACCACCACTATGAAACCATCACCACCACACCCAACCAGACGCCACTAAACCACCACCTCTACCACCTCTATCACACCCTAACTGCCACCGAACAAAACCCATCCACAACAACGACAACCTTGTAGCCGGCCCCCAAGTCGCAAGTTTTAGATCTACAAAAACCCTAAGCTTGAATGCTCCACTATTGCACACCTAGACGGAACCCTAGTTCCGGTAAACCATGACCACCGTAGGGCTTCGATTGCGGTGCCGACCTAGGGGTATAAAGGACAACGACACAATTAGCGCTTTTGATTTCAGATTGTGGGTTGTAGAGGACGACGACCATCGATCTAGGGAGGTGAGGTGGTGGTGGTCGGGTAGGGGTGGTGGTCGGGTAGGGTTGTGGTCAGGTGGTGGTGGTCTGGTGGAGCTGGTGCAAGGTGGTGGTCGGGTGGGGGTCTTGCACGGTGGTGGTAAGATGGTGACAGTTGGTGGCGGCAGTGGTTGTTTGTGATGGAGAAGAGAGAGCGTGTAGAGAGAGAAGAGATTGTGCAGACAGATTATGAGTTTTGTTATATATATATATATATATATATAAAATGTAAAATACATTACGGCTTAACGTACATCAAGTACGACAACATGCGTGATTATATCAAATTTTCATTTAGCTTGAGTTTGATCAATTTCATCCAATTCGTGTTAATTTTCTTTTTGTTTCACTTAAAATTGGCGTTCGGTCAATTTCATCGAATTGGGTTCAAATTCATCGTTGATTTTGAAAAGTTTCATCAAAATGTGGACCCTCGAAATCAAATCGTAGAACAGAGGATGAAGAAACATGACCAAGCTTTGATCCAGACGGTAGAACAGACGATGCAGGAACATGACCAAGCTTGATTCGATTAGAGTCAGAGGGCAGTAACAATGGTTTCAGATCGTAGAACAAGGGATGCGATTTTTGAACTAGGAGGTAGGCCATGCGTGATAACGTGCGTGATTTTATGTTTCCAACATGCGTGATTAGGTTTTTTTGAAGTTTATAACGTGCGTAATTTCGTGATGTACCGGTCGTACATTAATGTACGTTAACTAGCCCCCTCCTCTCTCGCTCTATATATATATATAATCTTTATTTGTAATTATACTAAAATACCATTAGTTTTATATTTGAAGTTACCAACATACCCTTCCAGTTAACAAACATTTTAGATGGAGTTAGTGTCATGGAGCTGATTGGAAAAAAAAAACATAGTAAACTATTTGAGGAGAATAACTCTTTTTAAATGATTGAGACAAAACCGTTAAAACGACCAAACACAGGAAGTAAAACGAAAGTTAACTTTTTAATATAGAGTTAATTACTGTTTTCGTCCCTGAGGTTTGTCAAAAATAACGGTTTCAGTCCATTAGTTTAAAAATTGCGATTTCAGTCCATTAGTTTCATTTTCGTAACCATTTCAGTCCACTTTTCAAACGGCGTTTGTTTTATGCAGTTAATGGAAGCACGTGCTTGTCACGTGATGGGCAATTTGGTCATTTCCATTCCAATTCTCACAAACCCAGTTGTATTAAACACCACCTACCCCTTATTCATCCAAACCCTGACCCCCAATTCCAATTCAAATTGCCCATCACGTGACAAGCACGTGCTTCCATTAACTGCATAAAACAAACGCCGTTTGAAAAGTGGACTGAAATGGTTACGAAAATGAAACTAATGGACTGCAATCGCAATTTTTAAACTAATGGACTGAAACCGTTATTTTTGACAAACCTCAGGGACGAAAACAGTAATTAACTCTTTAATATATTAGTATTAAACATTTTAGTATCTTATTTTTAATCATTAAGTAATGTTTTCATGCATATTTTTGTTACAAGTTGTTAAAATGTAAAAGTATTATTATTTAATAAAAAAATACGTGGCAATGGAAATTTAACCGAGTAGTGGAACCACGCCCCTCAAACGTGGAGATCACTGGAAAATGATGTCATAACGAAAATTGCAGTGGAAAGTAAAACCACGCCAGCTATGCTACTCGAGAAAAACTTGTATATAATAAAGTCTACGAGTTTTAATAACCGAATAACAACATAAAGTAAAGAGTGGATGTACGATTCGACCGGTTCGTTTTCGGTTAAGCAGGTGCGGGAAGATATTGAGAAGGCGGCGCATCAGGAGGTTAGCGATGGGTTCGTGTTTGGCTGGAATAACTGGGCCACCCCGAAAGCAAACTATTTACTTTGGAGGGCAATGTTGGGGAAGATCGCTTCTAAGGTCGGCCTAATCCACAGGGGTATCAATCTCGATAACAGCCTATGCCCTCGTTGCGGTATTCTTGACGAAAGCCCGGATCACATTTTTGTTAGTTGTTTGTGGTCCCAATGTGTTTGGTGGAATATCTTGGTTTGGGTTCGGATTAAATACTTCGCTTTCAACAGCTTAAAAGAGTTAATCATTCATATCCTGTAGTGCCCGGGAGATAAAGTGTGGAAGATAACTGTGTACTTGATCGCTATGGCGACAGTTTGGAGAATTTGGTGGGCTAGGATTGAGAAACTCTTTGAAAACAATTTTATCCCTATTAACAAGATTGTGGAGTAGATCAAAGAAGATGCTTTTCTTTGGATTTGCAACCGTTCCAAGGTTAAGTCGCCTAAATGGGATAACTAGAAGGTTTTTGATATTATAGACTTCATATATATAAAGTGTGTTTGCTGTTAAAAAATAAATAAATAAATTCGTTAAAATCCGTCTGGAAAACTGGTTTTGAAATGTCTGAGCTCCCAAGACGACCAAGTGACAATTTAATTGGCTGAGAGTTAAGTGTATGCATATATATGGATTAGCTTTGAAAGATTGCTTCTTTGACGAAAGAAAATGACTAAAACACAACATATGGTCTAGTGGGACAAATGTTCTGGCAAAAAGTTTCAAGTAAATACAAAGCAGGATTAAATTATTTATTCGAATATACTCACCCCACTTAATAATTTGATTTCTTATATTTTTTATTCCTTAAAGGCTTTAATGATTGAACTTGAATCTCTTGTATTCATGTAACCTCAGAATTCTATGTAGTTCAAAAATTAAAGAACGCGTTACGTTTATTTATTACTAGGTTATAACCCCGTGTATTACACGGGATAAATAAATAAATTTTATATACTAAATAATAAAACAATATATCTTTAAAAACCTCATTTATTGCACGGGTTAAATAAATATATTTTTAAATATTAAATAATAAAAAGTTGTATCTATAAGAACCATATTGTACGGGCTGAATAAATGTAGTTTTATATACCAAATAAAAAAGTTATATCTTTAAAAGCACGTGTATTACACGGGTTGAATAAATGTAATATTGTTTACCAAATAATAAAAAAAATTACATCTATATAAATATGCGCATTACACGGTTTGAATAAGTGTAATTTTCTGTACTAAATAATAAAAAAAAATATATATCCTTAAAAAACCCTGTGTATTGTACGAATTCAATAAATCTAATTTTATATATCAAATAATAAAAAAGTTATATCTTAAAAAACCTCATGTATTACATGGGTCGAGTAAATGTAATTTTGTATAGTGAAAATAAAAATATTTAATATATTAACACAAAGTTTGGTTTTCGTGATAAAAATAGATTATTCAGTTGTTGCAAAATTTGTTAACGAAGTCTCAATAAATTTAACCCTTTATTTAAAACTCCGTAAATGTATAAATGATAAATAATATTAGTTATTTTTATTTTAAGTATCGTAAAATCTATTTGATATCAAACTAAACAAAACGTTCAAATATAATTAATTCAAATAAATAATATTATAAATGAGAAAGAGATTAAACTAAATAATAATTATCCATAACATATTAAACTAATAATATTTAGTAGAAGAGTTATCTATAATATAAGATATTAAACTAAATAATATTAAACTAAAATAATAATTATCCATAAAAGATTAAACTAAAATAATAATTATCTATAAGAGATGGCCTAATATGATGACAAGTGTCTCAAAAGTGGTTTCTTTTATTATATAGTATAGATGTAGGTAAGTTTATGATACAAGTATCGCACCTTTTAAAATAACATAACAACAAATACTACTAAAGAACAACTCAAATTATTTACGTTTTTATAGTTAGTGTCGTTACCAAACTGAATTAACACCGACCAAATTCTCGTCACATAGATTTAAAATTTTTTAAAGCTTTATTTTTTATTATTATAAACAATTTCAAGTATATTTTGCTTGTTTATAACTTTTAACATACACTATTTTTAGTGCAAGTATGTCGTTGCGATGTGCCTGTTTTTATCTATGACTCGATTTAATTTATTTCCCGAAACCGTGTTGTGAGTAGTAATGTAACACCCCGTGTTTTCGAATGTCAAAGTCAAAGTCAAAGTCCAAGTCAACTTTGACTTTCTTTGACTATAAATAGTCTATTTTATGTTTTATTTGTATTATGAGGAGTAAGTGTTGTAATCAAGAAAGAATCGAAGTAATCGAATGTTTTAACGCGAACCGATTTACGACTGTGAATAGTAAGAAGTAACAATGCGATAAAGTTAACTAATCAATAATCAAACCGATCTAACAATCATCGAACCCGAAACTCGAATTATGCGAACTTGGTATTGTATTACTTGTGTGTGCCTTATGTGTTACCTGTGCGTGTTTACTTTATGTTTTGTGTGGTATTCAATCGAATCAATCGAAACTCGAAGCCCAAATCGAATGTAATCGAAATCGAATTATGAGGAATGGTAATGTAAGAATAGGGTGAAGTATAGATGATTGTATGTTAGATATAGTAGTTGGGACTGAAAGTAATTTGAATAGGAACTCTATCGTACTCGTATCGTCTTCAATTGAAACCGAAATATCGAAAATCGTCGCACCGAACACTCGAACCAGGCTGTTGATCGATCAGGCTGTCAGCCGATCGGACGGACTGTCCGATCGAGCAGGCTGTCCGATCGGGAAGCCTGGCCGATCGGCCAGCCCTTTCCTCTTTTGGAGCCTATAAATAGGGCTGTCGTTGTCATCCTTTCCACTTTTGGAAAGCTCTGACCGACCCGCTCGTGCTCCTCCTCCTTTTCTCAGATTTCTTCCATTTCCGGTAAGTTTTCATCCTAAATCTTGTACTTTCTTGATCAATACACACTTCTACACCTTTCTATCTTTCGAATCTTGATTTCTAATCGTGAAATCACCAAGATCTCAGCGTTCAAGGATGATGTCATCATGGTGTTCTTCAAGAACACCATGTTTTGGCCTCAATCCACCATGAATAGCTCGGATCTAACCGATTTCCACATAAACAAGTCAAGATCTATCAGAGATCTAAACATTTACATGATGTAAAGGATTGAAAGGAGGATTTCCAACTTTCTTTCAACTCTTTTACACTCAATGCCTTCAAACCGGTAGAAACGGAGCTTGAGCCAACTCACCGATCATTCCAATGGTTGGGTGGTCCAAGATTCGGGTTCTATCTACGAGGTTCACCGACTATGGGTTAAACGTTAAACCGACGTTCCGAACCGTTCACCGACCGGACTTGGGTGATTCCTGTCCGAGCAGGAGAAACAAGTAAGGACGAAAGTGTCATAGTTCAACTCATTGTCAAACTACCTCAACATAACGTCAATTAAGCGGAACAGCCAAGTGTTAGACGAACAGGCCGACCAGGTCACGGTGCTGATCGAACGGTTAGGCTGTTCGAACGAACAGCCCAACCGATCGGACTTATCAGCCGATCGACCTGGCCAGCCGATCGGCTAGCATGTGGCCCCACACTTTGACAAATTCATGAGGTGTGGTATTGAACGAAGTGATGTCCAATCGAACGACTGATTGGTAAACATTACTGTTCGGATCATGAGATACTATGCTTCAACACTTAATCGATTTTCAACTCGTTCGACGCATTGGGGTGCCAACCGATCGAACATGCTATCAGAACGAACAGGCTGTTCGATCGGATACGCTGCTCGATCGAGTGACAACCTGATGAGGACTACTACTGAAGTTCCTGACCGATCGGATAAGCCGACCGATCGAACAGACTGTTCGATCGATCGACCTGAAAGGTAAGAACACTTCAGTGTTCTCAAATGCTACAACGAAAACTTCGAAAGTTCAAATCCTCACACACAAACACATCTAAGGAAGAAACAATCCACTCGAACAGTCCAACCGATCGAGCCTACCGGCCGATCGGGCGGCTGTCCGAACGGATTGTTCAGCCAAACGAACAACCCACCCGATCGAACCTGCCGTCCAATCGACTAGGCTGTTCGACCCACTTAACACTGTTTTCCATTCTACGTGTTATTCATCGTTATGCTATCGAACTGTTCAGGCTAACCCTACTCTCAAGCGCTCCCTTCAATCCATCAACCAATCACTGTGAGTATACTCGATCCCTTTTTGCTTTTAGCACTTTTGGGTGTTACATACGTTACTTATCAAAATCACTATCGAACACACTACTCAATTATTTGAACGCTAACCGATTTGCATGTATTACGTGACTAAATGAATGCTTGTTGATTGTGTTTACACGCGGAATGCTGTCTACCTGCCTTAACGACGTAGTACTATAGTTTGGACTCAGCACCCGTTCACACGGGGGTTGTTAAGGACAATTACTTGCATGGATTACCGTGGTAATCATGTATTGCGAACCGTCCCGGACGGTCAACCCGCAGTCATTGGTATCGATAGCTCCATGTCGATAATTAACATGCCTCGTTTTCTTCTGTACGTGCTGGTTATGCGTAAACTATTCGAACTCTATATGCTATTATCAAACTTGTATGCTCACCTTTACATTATATGTATTGACTTTATTTTAACGTATGTGACAGGTGTATAAGATGTTTGCTTGCTAGGGAAGCGAGGCTAGAATAAAGCTCTAGAGACCCCCAACATATAGTTGTCTGTCAGGAGAACGCAACTAGAGCATAGTTGTCCGTAGATCTTGTCAGTCTGGGTTTTTAGGGGCATTCGAACAATATTTATTTGTTGTTATTTAAATCTGAGTTGTCGGAACAGAATACTTGACTAGTTGTTATCTGTAATAATATATTGTATTATTTGGGACACGGTATGGGACGTGTCATTTTAAACTGAATAGTAATGATAGTTGTTATGGAAACTTCTGGTCAATCTGTTTCGCTCAGTGCCATGCCCCGATGATTCCGCCATCAGTTGGGGTGTGACAAGTAATGTACAAGTAATCGAATCACAAACGAAAATGTTATCAAAATGACCTCACATTTAGTTTTTTTATTTAAATTAACGTCGTTTACTATTCGTTATTCTAATAATAGAATATAATGTTTTATAGAGTTCTGAATATACTGTTTTGACATTCTTATAGTTTTGCACATATAAATTTCGTTGAAAACGTAGTTTTATTCGCAACAGAGCATTTTTATGGTAATCTATCGTGAGTGCCGATACGGTACCGGTACCATGACGAACCAAACTTTTGTTGTTGACTGAAAACATCGGTATCGATATTGAATCCTTTTCAAATAGAGGATATCCAACAATCACCCCCTAATCTTGTCATCGACATATCATCCTTTGCAGTAATGTTGGTTCCCTGTCTTTCGGAGCATCTCGACCTTTCTCAGATCGAGTCCTTTTCGAACCATCTCGACCTTTCTTGGATCCAATCCTTCACAACCATCCTATTAAGATCTGAGTTTTAACTTGTGTGCTTTGGTGTGTGAATAAGTGAAGTATTTGATGTAAATAAATGAAGTATGATGAAAATGGAAAGATGAATTACAAGGGAAATAAATGAGCACACAAGAATGGAAAGTTTATCAAATTGTTTTATATTGATATTCCAAAGATTACAATTACAAGAATGATTATGCAAACTACCCCCTCAGCCTGATCACCCACTTAGATTGTTCGTACAAAATAAATGTGTATGATATGATAGCTAGATCTCTAACAGGTGGGATCTATTTATACAAAGATACAAACATCTTGGTAATCAAGGCTGACATCACCTGATGTTAGAAATAATCTGATGGAATGTAACATCTGTTCTAGACTATCTATCATCTGTTCTAAACATGTACTTTTACATTGAAGCACTCTTCCTTAAACCTTCATTGTCTTGATCCAAACATCTGTTCTGGTCACAAACAAATGTTTGGTCTTCTTAATCAGTGCTTTGTCTTCAACAGAGCTTTGGCCATGAACAAACTTTTCTTCTTCTTGAACTGTTGTCTCACGTCTTCAATAGATCGTTGAAGTCTTAAAACAAATGCTCGGTTAGTGTTCAAGAAGCACTATCTCTGGGAGGAGATGCACACCAAAACTTGATTATTCATATGATCTTAGTAGCATGTTTTGGCTTTTGCAATTATCTATTCGTTTGTAGGTCCAACACATCCTCTCTACCATCTTCCACGTCGCTAAATTGAATACCTCATCCTCTCAATGTTTCGTTTCTTTCGTGTTACACGTGTTGGTTTTACTGCGAAAAGAATTCGAGCCACCCATTGCAATTATTCCCTTTTGGCTAGACAGAGTCTCTACAAATGAAACAACACGATCAAACTTAGGTGGAACCTCCCACTTCAACAACCTTATTCCACCGACCAAGAAAACTAAGCCACCTGCTTTTTCGGATTTATTTTACTTGCTAAACGAAACGAGACTAGACCCCCAAAGTTACTTACTTTTGCTAAATCTTGTCAGCCCATCTTTTGTAGGTATCATTGCCATCTTCTTCTTTACAACTCAACCCTTCTTGACCAATCTTGATATCCCTCTTACTAGGTCCTAGAACTACACTGTTATTAACCACCGATCAACGAAAAAGACAAGTCTTCTACCCTGGTGCTTCTACCGTTATTCTTCTCTATATGCTAACTAGATTTAAAGTCGTATGCTTTGACGAATTTTTCCCGTCCACCTACATGCAAATCCGATTAGATATCTTCTGCAACAAAAAAAACATTTTAAAAAACAAGAAACCTAGCTTACTCAAATAGGAAAGTAGATAACTAAGTAAATACTCTATTTTTTTTACCTAAAATACGACTCCATAATCAACATTTACTAGTTAGCCTCTTAGATTATTAGACAATAACAAGACTAACCCAACATCAATTCATAGGGAAGGTCGGGAATTTAAACTGGGATCGTTGGTGTGATTTCAATATTAGGGATTTGATTATGTAATGTTTTGCCTTTCTCTGTTTTTCGGGACTTCTAGTGTCTAGCTGGCCCCTCCTTTTGGCAATAAAATGTTGTCGTTGGTTGTTAAAAAAAAATTCATTGGGAAGGGTTTAATGCATAACCACAAATAATGGAAGATTCATTTATGGTTGTAATTATACATACTATTAAAAGTGAGTGTCCGTTAATATCAATCTATTGACTATTCTGTATAATATATCTACTTAAATTGAATATGGAAAGACTAGTAGGATACCCGCGTGATGCTGCGGGGTGACAAATTGGAACGCAATACTCGTTTATGCTAGTTTATCAATTAATTCTGACCTTTAAAGTCAAAGTTTGCCTCTTTCTATGAAGCAACCCTTTAACATACCGAGGAAAATTAAGAATTATGTGATTGCCAAACAAAACAAATGTAATTATAAAGTAATGGTACCCGACACGCTGAAATTCAAGTGAAGGTAAACAGGTGCTAGTAGTTTTGCTCTTCACACATGAGCTACCCGACAAAACCATATTGTTGTTATCGTCAATGTCCATTGGATATGTTGACAAGTCGACTTCAACCGGATTGTCTTTTATACTTTCTGGCGCGAGAATGGATCTTTCAGAAGCTCTTTTGCGGGCAATCTTTGAGATGCCGGGACCAAACACTTCTCTATCAACTCCTTGGCTTGTAGATCTTTGACTTTTGAAACAGCACCGGGTTTTATCCCCTGCAAAACAGGAAGACCAAGATCACAATAATAAGTTATTAGTTCCAAAACATGTAACGAAACACCCGCATAATTATAGAAAATAGTCCATCAAAGATTAACTTACAGATATAACTTTTTTATATATTTGCTCATGATTTTTGCATTCGCTGTATGGATATTCACAAGTTATCAGCTCCAATATACACAAACCAAATGAATAAATGTCAACAAGTTCATTGTATTCCTCTTCGTAAAGCTCCGGAGCCATGAATTCAGGGGTTCCTGCAATCCAGTAAACCATTTAGATTACGCTTATAATAAATGAAAGCTTCCAGTTCCATATGCATGCATGATCTAATGGCTTACCAATCAAAGTTTTGGTGGTGGGGCGGAGCATTAACGTTGCAAATCCAAGATCGCCAATCTTCACTTGTCCATGGTTTCCGTTAACAAATACGTTGTTACATTTCAAATCTCTATGAATAATAGGCGGCTCATGACCATGCAGATAAACCAAGCCTTGAAGGATCTGTCTGGCCCAGTTCTTGATAGCCTTCAAATCAACATTCCTGTGCTTCTCGCGCTATCTAAACACAAATGAAAACAAAGATCAGACCCTATTTAAACGCAAGAACAAGAACAAACAGAAAACAACTTACTGCCTCAGATCCCCCGAGATAAACAGTTCAGTAATCATGTTAACCCTTTTCTTCTCGTCGTCCACCCAAGAAACATATGACTTGATTATGTTCTCATGTTTTAGCATCTTTAGTAACTGAACCTCGGTGTAAATTCTCTCCAGATATTCAGGTTTTTGCATAGTATCATCTAACATCACTTGGCTCCATGCAACTTCGATTCCTTCAACTTCATCAAACCCCTTGTATCTGCAAATACCAAAAAATAAATAAATAACAGAAAAATAAGCATCATTACGCATTGAAAATCAACATAATATACAAATTTAAATGTAAGAAAACAGGATGGAAGTCTTACATTGTCTTCCATGCACCTCTTCCCAGCAACTCATTATACTAAAACAGAAAACAATGAAGAATCTGGTCAATATTCAAACTACGAAAAAATTAATAATAATAATCAATAGACGGTTTTGAACTAAAACCAAATCATACCTGAATGTAACGACTTTTTGGGCATCTTTCTACAACATCAGGATCATCATCCACAGACTCCATTAGTATCAACAGAAGAACCCTAAAAATGCAAAATATGATAGATCCTAAAACAAGTAACACTATGGTAGATACCATGCAGATTAGTAACATGACAAAAAAGTTACAAGCTTGTAGAAAATATGGGATGCACAAGGTAGATACCTTGCATCTGCAATCCCGCAGCAGATTACTTCCCGTGCACATGTCATCTTGGGCACAAACAACATCTAGACTGTCACCATTGTAAAACAGTATGAAATGAGGCTATCAGAAATTAAATTATCATCACTTAGATGAATTCTATTTGGCAAACTCTTGTAATCATTATTATGATCAAGTCGTTGTGTGTCGTAATTCATGAATCTATGTGATTAAAAGTTAGGGTCTATATAAAAAACCCTACTTTCACGAAGATTCATATACATGAATTATGTGCTACATATAACAAGTATAATGTAGCTACCCCAACTCCAAAATCAAAACCCCTACAAAACGAAACTCAAATGGACCCAAATCACGTCAATTTGAATCGACCAGTTATATAAAAAAATGGTTTAGCGGTTTGGCCGAATGTACCTGAAACCCCAGCGATCTTGCAACTTGGTCTAAACTCAGATCCATGTGATGGAGATTTAAGCCTGCTGTACACAAAAACAATATCCTGCTATACAATTAAACAACAGCTGCATGCAGATGGGATCTTACCCTCCTTTGAAGATGTTTGGCCAGAGTACAGGAATCAATGTCGATCTCTCCTGCTTTGTACTTAACTGACATGGGCTCTCAGTTTCTCTAGATCTTTTTTTTGCCTGAGATACAGAAAGAGAACCCAGCTAAAGTTTGAATATTTTTTCCTGAGATACAGAAAGAAAAAGAGAAGAATGATGAATTTTGAATTACCGAAAGAAAATAAGGGAAGAAGCTGGAGTGATGGCGGAAACAATGGAGTAGAGGGGAGAGGTCTGAGGAGTGGTGGTTTTGTTCAAGATCTGAAAATGTTTAGGGGGTTTGAAATTTGAAAACCCGCCCAACATAATTCATTGTATTTGCAGCTAGTAAAGTTCATTTGTGTTTTAGAGCATTGTACAAATGGTTCCAAGTTTTGTACCCCTTAAAAAGTGCTACATGATTAAAGCTACCTTATATATAGTATTGATTATGTAGTCCATTTCATATACAGTATGCCATTTGAAATTGAGAACAATTTAAATTTTGAATGTACGAAAGAGATTTTTGGGGTAAAAAATGTAAGTAATTTATAAAAGACTATCGATTTCATTTAATGTTTCCACTTTAAATTTTAAATTCATTATATTTGTTTGTAATATAATCAGTCACAAGTATTAATTATAAGTGCTGGTCTTTTAATTTTTTTTTTGTTTAATAGGTACATGCATGAGGTTTGTCAACCATTCGTTTTCCACCGAAAAATGAACCTTTTGTAAGATCTTAAGCTTTTTTTTAGAATTACCTGTAACTACAACTATTTAGCTCGCCTGGGAGCCGTCGTTTTATTTGTGTTTGACATTGATAATGTTCTTCATGTGTTTTAAGTATTGTTTTTAATGCTAATATTGGTAAGTCTGTTCATTCCTTGAATATGCAACATGTAGTAGTTTACATCAATTCTCAATTAGACAAAAATAATTAGCTATACAAAGAAACAATGAACATGTAGAAAAAACCTAAATAGAAAAATAAATTTAGGGCAGTGATATTATCTTTATTTTGTACTAAAAAGATTTTAACTTTATTTATTTTGAAAATATTAGTTGTTGTTTTCTTCTTCAATCATTTGTACATTAAAGCATTATCGACTTGTATCTTTTAATCCGTGTGTCGATATTTAACAAAACAACTACCGAAACGTCGACAAAAATGTGTAAATCGTCATGTTATCTTTGGATTTTTGTTAAACAATATAGTTTATAAGATATGTCAAGAATATGTAAAAAAAATTATAAGTTTGTTGTGGAGGGGTAAATTGTAACTAATTATCTATAATTTTGTTAAAACCACAGGGACCTAAGTGTAATAAGTTTAGGGGTTAAAAAATAAATAGTGTTTAAAAGACCAAACTGCCCTCATTTTAGGGGTCTTTCTATAAATAAGGGGGGGGGGAGTTCTTATTTTTTGGGTATCTTAAAATACCTTTTCCTCATGCATTATAATATAGTATAGATAATGATATTATAGTCTAGGGTGGGGATCAAATATGAAGTTTATTTTGGCTAGGTAGGATAGAAAGCAATAGGATTATGACATCTGGCAAATTTTAAAATAAAGAGAAAGGGTATTTTAGTCAATCTCATCCTTCTTCCTTCTTCTCCCAGTTACTTCAAAACCCACCATTTTCAAAACCAACCATCTTCAACCTTTTCTTCACTTACTATCTCAATAATCACTACATTATAGTGCAATTTTCGTCATCAATCAATGATTCAAATACCCGATCAACGTGTTCTTCAGCTTTTTTTGAAGAAAACCCAGTTTAATTTCATTCAAAATCTCGTTTTTTCCCGTGATTTTGAAGATAATCACTCGATCCGTTCGATTCAGTCGCTGATAAGTGTTTCTGTCATTCAAATTTCGTCAATCGATGAAGAAATCGGCTTCGATCCATGTAAGAAATTCTTTAATTTCATTTTTACGATCTGGGTTTTTGATTTACTCATTGCGTTTTACGATCTTCGCGGGGGTCTAGGGGCAGCGCCCCTGTTAGCAGGGTCCCAGGGGCGGCAGCCCCTGGCGGGGTCCAAGGGGCAGAGCCCAGGTCAGCTCGGAATTTTGTTATTCGATTAAATTGCTTTAATAAAAATGCCTGAGAAAAATTAATTTTCTGTAAATTTGCCTCTGGAAAACTGCATTCGTAGACAGTTTTATGCCATTGCGTTTTAGAACTGCATTCTTGGTTCAGACAATTCACAGACAACTATTGTCCTGGTTCAATGCGTTTTAGAGAGAACACTTTCTTTGGTGTTTTTATGCCATTGCGTTTTAAAACTAAGACATTTTTATGCGTTTTCTGGTCATTGCGTTTTAGAAAACCACATTTTTGAACTGTTTTTAGTCATTGCGTTTTAGGTAAAACACATTTTTAGGTGTTTTCAGTTCATTGCGTTTTAGAGAGAACACTTTCTTTTTTTTAGGCCATTGCGTTTTAGAAAGAAGACATTTTTAAGTGTTTTCTGGCCATTGCGTTTTGTAAATAAGACATTTCTTTGTGTTTTTTATGCATTGCGTTTTAGGTAAAACACATTTTTATATGTTTTCAGTCCATTGCGTTTTAGAAAACAGACATTTTAAGTGTTTTCTGGCCATTGCGTTTTAGAAATAAGACATTTCTTTGTGTTTTTGGTGCATTGCGTTTTAGGTAAAACACATTTTTATGTGTTTTCAGTCCATTGCGTTTTAGAAAGTACACTTTCTTTTGTATTTTTAGGCTATTGCGTTTTATAAATAACACATTTCTTTGTGTTTTCTGGTCATTGCGTTTTACAAATAAGACATTTCTTTGTAATTTTGGTGCATTACGTTTTAGAAAAATGTCATCTTTTAGGTTTTTTTTCCATTGCGTTTTACGCAACCGGGTTTTCAAAAATTTTTTTTCGAAAATATAGCAATAGTATACTCGTTTTAAAGATAAAAAACGCTCGTTTTTTGTGCAATTTTTATAAAAAAATAATGTCGTATGAAAGAGTTATTAACGTTTAAAAATGGGGGGGGGGAATTAGAGGAGAGAGAAACTATTGACTTGGATTGACTAGAATACCCCTAAACAAACTGTAACACCTCGAAATTTTGTGTCCAATAATGTATTGACACGTGTCTTGAGTTTACACGTAGTATTAAATACTAAATAAAGGACTAAAGTTGACAAACCTTGAAAGTATGTAAATTCGAGGGTTAAAAATGTCAACGAGGGGTAATTATACTGTATAGTAACCCTAAATGATGCTCGTACCTTCAAACGAATAAATCATGGATCGTACAGAGCGAAATGCAGAAGAAAGTGAGAGACTACAAACTATAGGGGTTAATTGTGTCAACATGTTTAATTTATACCTCTGAGTGACCCTTTGACGAACCCAAGACTTTGTAACAGTAAAATACGCTCACTAGAATATACGATATAAATTTCGCGAAGTTTCGTTTTAAAACGAGAAAGTTATGATCAAATTCGTATGCGAGGGGTTAAAAGCGTCAACAATGAAAGTTAAGGCTTTTCGGATAGTAATTAAACTAACCGGGGACTTAACAATGCAGGTAATAGTCACGAGGCCCTTATTTGTAAATAATCGAGGCCCAAATCGCAAAGTTACCCCTTCGAAACCAAAAGGACAGGTCAATGATTACAAAAGATTTAAAAATCTTGAAAATCAAGCCTGAGGCGGGCCGCGTTAAAGATATGGGTGATTTAATGCGGGCCGCGAGCCACCTGCAGATTCGTTTACTGACTTAAGGATTCAGGCGGCCCGCGTAAAGGTGGCCTGATCCTTAATGCGGGCCGCGTCAAGTCCCCAGATGCAGAAAACATGGGCAGATTCACTGTTTGAGCTTGTGAATGATCTTGGATGCATTAATTGAAGCATAGGCGCCCCCTACATGTCCCCTAGCACTCAGGGACACCTGCTGATCATCCATGAACAATTATAGGATGAGTTGTAATGATCTTGTGCATGAAATTTCACTATAAAAGGCAATGTAATGCACCATGTTCAACACACCTCAAACCTGCCTTCTAGTTCACTTCAGGAGCTCTAAAGCATTCTTCTAACATCTTTGGTCGTGCACCAAGCTTCTGTAAGTATGCCTACCCTTTTGTGGTTTAGTTTTTGCATAGTTTAGCTTAAAAGTCAATCCGTCGTAATTAACGATTGACTTTACGATAAATCACAAATGGTCCAGTTGTTTGTCGAATCAAAGGTAGTTATATGTTGGTAATCACGTGGGCTTTAAACCCCTAAAAGGGAACCCTCTGATTCCCACTCTAACTAGTCCGAATGTCGAGTCAAACTTGCATAGAAAAAGTCAACAGAAATGCTATTTTGCGATTTAATGCATAATCGGTAATTATACCCATATAAAACAAGTCTTCAAACTTGTTGGGTCCAAATCACATTCCATTCACGGTTTTCGCCTTTCACGCGATTAAGCCGTAACTATCCTTTGAAACTGACCGGTCTAAGCTACGGCTAAATTAAAGACCCGTTAGGATTCTAATAGGTTATTTTAAATCTTCGTTCCAGCATAGGAGACCAGTAAAAGCTATTTGCAATTTATTCGATTAAGGATTTATACTTGCAAAGGTAAATACTTTTAACTTATTTTCCGTTATACGGGCTTGGATTACGGTATATAGATTACCGCTTGTTCGGGCATCAAATCTTCCATCGTTTGGTGGTTAATTGAATAATTTGATCGGCTCGTTTAAACAGTTTTGTTTACTTAAAAGCCTTTGGGGGTTAATGACCATGTCCCGGATATCCCTGGCAGCATTTTACGAAATGGCCACGACCTCAGCGCGGAGTGTAGGCGTACACTCGTCAGTGCATAAATAGTTGATGTGGTGCGTCTATTAATCTTTAACCCGGACAAGATCCGGGCTACTGAATGCATAAGGAACATGTAATCCGTTCACAAGATTATAAATTTAAATAATTCTCCCAAGTTATAAAGAGTTTGTGCCTTGTGCATTCAAATCAATTTTATTAAACATTTTACAAAAGTGTCGGTTGAGTGTATTTACCAGTGTAAACTGACGTATTTTCCCAAAAAGACTAAATGCAGGTACTAGGCGTAATTGGCTGGATAGTTCTCCTTAGCATCAATAAAGAGTCTCGCAAGCTTAAGATGCCTACGTCTGTTGAGCAATTATTTTTATCTTATTATTGATCCCCTGAGTATTTTATTTCAACAATGGTGATACTTTGATATTACATTCAATGTAGAAATATATTTATCTTTATGCTTCCGCTGTGCATTCATATATTGTGTGGTTTGACTATATTGTTGCCAACTACGTCACGGTAATCCCCCACCGGGCCCACCGGTGAGACACGTGGAAATCGGGGTGTGACAGGTTGGTTTCAGAGCCAACGTTGAGTGAATTAAACACTATCCTTCTGTGTTTAATCTCAATGACACAATTGCACATATTCGAGTCTAGACAAGAACATAGGACAAATTCGAATTGTTATTCCAGTTTGTCTTTTTATTGTTTATTGTGATTTAAAGTTTTGAAAGCAGGAAATATGCCACCAGCAATTAGAAGAGGAAGAGGAGGAAGTGGCAAAGGCCCGATCACTACATACAATGATCACGAGGCCGGACCTTCGAACATGCGAGCTCCAGTACAAGAAGTGAGGAACCACAGAGGCGTAGAAGGAACCTCTTTGAACCTGCAAGACATTTTACCTCGCACAGTTCAACACCTTCATACCGTCATTCTTTCGGACCAAACTCAGAGAATGAACCCAATAACCCTCAACCCTCGTTTATACCTCTCCAGCGATCTCTTTCGCACCATTCTTATGGTGATCCTTCACCTTTCTTCGTAGGACAGTTTAACCCGGCTGATTATGTCCAAGAACCTACGGGTTATAACCCTTTAGGACCAGAGGATCACTTTTCCGAAGATAATGCAGTGGATATGGATGAAGACACGGATCCCATAGAACCTGCAAGGGGTATTCCCAATCATCCAATCGAGATCTCTGATGGGTCATCCTTCCATGGAACACCCTATCAAGGTCCCGACAGTTACCAGGCGAGGTTTGATCAATGTGATTGGTACTTCACACCTTCTCATCATTTCTCGCCTCATGACCAACAGCAGCAGCAGGATCCCTCCGAGGATTCGCGTTTCGTGGCAGTTACGCCACCGCCTCCACCGCCACAAGTTCAGCAAGCACCTCCAGATCCGCTAAGGCGTAGAAGATCAGGCGCATGGATGTCCACCCGAGGAGGGGAATTCCATTTCAGCACCCCTCGCCACTCGAGTGCGAGTCACTTTCCGTCAGTGCCTGAAGAACCACAATTAGGGGAACCTTCGGGTCACCCTGCAGAGGTGAATTCTGCACCAGTTGCACCACCTCCGCCACCTTTCGGCTATGATAATCCGATACCGGCGTACAGCGGTTCCACCGCGTACAATCCGTTTGAGCAGCCGTCTCACACGCACTACAACTATAACTATGATGCCGATCCATATGTGGTAGCGGCTAATTACAATGCCCTCCATGGAACCTCTTGGAGACCAGATTACTCAGCTCATGGGTATCCAGCACCTCCTAGACCTCCGGTTCAGCAACCATCGCAGCAACCACGTTTTTCTCCACCGGAGCAAGAAGAAATACTCCACCGTCTAAACCGAGTGGAACGAGACTTCGAAAAAGAACGTAAGAGTAATCGTGGATTCCTCAAAGGTTTAGCAAATCTACTAAAAGGGAGGAAGAAACGAGATCCTTAGTCTCCTTATATACTGTTGTATTGTTATTACAATTTAGTCCCTGCGTGGACATTTATCGTGTTTTAGTCCCTGCGTGGAAAATTGCATTTAAGTCCCTACGTGGACTTATCTTTTAGTCCCTGTGCGGACATCTATCTTGTATTTGGTCCCTGCGTGGACTTGTTTTTCTATAAACCTCTGCGTAGGTATTTATTTATTTAAAAAAAAGTCCCGTTTAGGGCAGCGTGTAATCATTATTGAAATTAATGGAATGTTATGTTATAAATTTCATTTTTGTTATTATATATGAAATAAATCAAAAATCATTCCTTTTAAATTAAATCTGCCTAAATAAAGAATCTTAATGGTGAAACCTAGCCAGGTGTCATTATAAGACCCGGCCAAGATGGTAAGACCTGATTTAAAAGATTCAGATTCTCTGTTAATCTCTGTAAACATGTTAACGTTTTTGGCAGATGTGATTCGTTAAAATCGCACGCATCATTCTTATATAAGAATCCTTTTAAGGATTCTAAAGCCCAAATTAATGATTTGTAAATCATGGGTTAAATCGTCAATGAAGATGATCAATTATTAAACATCCATTAGCGATGTAGTGCCTACGGGCCAAACTTATTAAACATCCATTAGCGATGTGGTGCCTATGGGCCAGAATTATTAAACATCCATTAGCGATGTAGTGCCTACGGGCCAAACTTATTAAACATCCATTAGCGATGTAGTGTCTACGGGCCAAATTTATTAAACATCCATTAGTGATGTAGTGCCTACGGGCCATACTTATTGTCATATAAGACAAAAGGCAGTGGTAGTCTATGACTCCCTGTCAGATAAGGTAAAAGGACTACGGTTCAAACCTTCATGCCTTGATTCTCTGTAATCCCGGCTTATATTATAAAAACGTCCTTGTGACTAGGCTTTTGTGCCACTAACAATATTATTTGTAATTAGGATAAGTTATATTCAAATCCTAAATAAAAGTGAGTAACAAATTAATCAGATATGGTCTATGTTTACCATGGTTAATGAATTGCCATAAAAGACAATTCCATAATAAACTCCTAAATAAAACTTTGTCATTATCTTCTCTAGCAGATTCAAGTTACAATGGCTGATCCAAATGAGGTGAATAGTCATTCGAAAGAAGATGAATATGATAACGCCCAGGTTCAATTGACGGGCGCTGAATTGAAAGCTCTAGTCGATGGCGCTGTTAAGGCAGCCTTAGATCGACAATACGAAGAGTACACCGAGTCCCGGAGCAGAACCATATCTAAACCACACTCAAAGCCAAAAACCCACTCAAAATCTCACAGCAAACCACCCTCGACTCCGTCTAAGCCTAATAAGGACGATGATAAGCACTCATCCAATGAAAACAGTGTACGTCCTAAAGAGAAAGTGTTTACTGATGCATCTCGCGCCAGGGGTTGCACCTACAAGTATTTCGTATCTTGCAAACCCCGAGATTTCACTGGGGAGAAGGGCGCGGTAGATTGCATGACTTGGTTAGACGAGATGGACACCGTGGTGGACATCAGTGGTTGTGCAGAGAAAGATGTGGTGAAGTTTGTTTCGCAGTCATTCAAGGGTGAAGCCCTTGCATGGTGGAGATCTCTGGTTCAGGCCTCGGGGAAGGCTGTTTTGTACAGCATGACGTGGGAGGAATTCATTTCTCTCATCAAGGAAAATTACTGCCCTCAACATGAGGTTGAAAAGATTGAGTCCGACTTCCTATCGTTGGTTATGACGAACCTTGACTGTCAAGCTTACCTCACGAGCTTCAACACAATGTCCCGGTTGGTTCCGTATCTGGTAACCCCGGAACCAAAGGGAATAGCTTGTTTTATCGGTGGTTTAGCCCCCGAAATAAAGGCAAGCGTAAAGGTCTCTCGGCCAGCGACCTTTAGATCTGTAGCTGACATATCTTTGTCCCTCACTCTGGATGTGGTCAGACTAAGATCGCTGAGGAACAAAGAAGCTGAGAAGAGAAAGCGTGAGGATGATAATTCACGAAGGTCGAGCAAGAAGCACCGTGGAAACGGTGACAACAAGAGAGGGTCTGAGTCAAGGAAGGATGGTCATCAATCTGGTGAGAAGCCCAAGTGCAAGATTTGCAAGAGGCAACATTTTGGAAAGTGCAGACTCGAATCGAAATCGCAGACTCAGTCAAAGTCATTTGCTTGCGGGATATGCAAGTCCAAGGACCACAAGACCTTGGATTGCAAAAAGCTGAAGGATGCAACCTGCTACAGTTGCAATGAGAAGGGGCACATTAAAACCAACTGCCCTAAAAACGCCAAGAAGCCTGAAGAGGCCAAGAAGAGCAATGCAAGAGTCTTCAGGATGGATGCGAAAGAAGCTGTGCAAGAGGATAACGTGATCACAGGTACTTTTCTTGTAAATGATATCTTTGCAAGAGTACTTTTTGATTCAGGCGCTGATAAGTCCTTCGTAGATAATAAGTTTTGCAAATTGCTGAATTTACCTGTCAAAACCTTAAATGTGAATTATGAGGTAGAGTTAGCAGATGGCACCATAGAAACCGTCTCCACTGTGTTAGATGGATGTGTGATATCCATTAAGAACCACTCTTTTCCTCTATCTCTACTTCCCTTTAAATTGGTCGGTTTTGACATAGTATTGGGTATGGACTGGTTATCTCACAACCAGGCCCAAATCGTCTGCAACAGAAAGCAAGTGGTGATAAAGACTCCGTCTGGTGAATCGCTTACAATTCGGGGAGATACCCAGTATGGACTGCCTGAGCAAGTGACTATGCTCAAGGCTTCAAGATGTTTAAAGAAGGGTTGTGTCATCTACATGGCACAAGTGATTATTGACGAGTCTAAACCGAAGATAGAAGACATTCCCGTTATTTCGGAATACCCAGAAGTTTTCCCTGAAGATCTACCTGGTTTGCCACCAGATAGGCAAGTGGAATTCAGGATTGATATCATCCTGGAGCAGCACCTGTTGCTAGAGCACCTTACAGGTTAGCACCAACCGAAATGAAGGAGTTGAGGACACAACTGGATGAACTGCTAGCTAAGGGTTTCATCAAACCTAGTTCGTCTCCTTGGGGAGCACCAGTCTTGTTTGTCAAAAAGAAGGATGGATCGATGCGTCTGTGCATCGATTATCGCGAGCTTAATAAAGTCACGAAAAAGAATAGGTATCCTTTGCCTAGGATCGACGATTTGTTCGACCAGTTACAAGGGGCAAGTTATTTCTCGAAGATTGACTTGAGGTCAGGCTACCATCAACTGAAGGTTAGAGATGAAGACCTACATAAAACCGCATTTAGGACTCGTTATGGTCATTATGAGTTCCTAGTGATGCCTTTTGGGCTCACTAATGCACCAGCCGCGTTCATGGATCTCATGAATCGTGTTTGCAAGCCGTACTTAGACAAATTCGTCATCGTCTTCATCGACGATATTCTTATCTACTCAAAGAACCAAGCTGACCATGAGAAACACCTTCGCTGTATTCTCAAACTCCTACATCATGAGAAACTCTATGCCAAATTCTCTAAATGTGAATTCTGGCTTCGAGAAGTCCAATTCCTTGGACATGTTGTCAGCGAACGTGGTATCCAAGTGGATCCCACTAAAGTGGAAGCTGTCATGAATTGGCAAGAGCCGAAGACGCCGACAGAGATTCGTAGTTTCCTGGGATTGGCAGGATATTACAGGCGTTTCATCGAAAATTTTTCAAGGATTGTTGCGCCCCTAACTTCCTTGACCAAGAAGAAAGTAAAGTTCGTTTGGGGCCCTAAGCAGCAAGAGTCCTTTGATATTTTGAAACAGAAGTTAAGCAACGCTCTTGTGCTGACATTACCTGAAGGTACCGAAGAGTTCGTAGTTTACTGCAATGCATCACACACTGGCATGGGATGTGTGCTTATGCAGAAAGGCAAGGTTATTGCCTATGCTTCGAGACAGTTAAAGGTGCATGAAAAGAATTACACCACCCATGACTTGGAGTTGGGTGCCGTTGTGTTCGCACTAAAACTGTGGAGGCATTATCTGTATGGTATCAAGTTTGTGATCTATTCTGATCATAAGAGCCTTCAACATCTGTTTGATCAGAAGCATTTAAACATGAGGCAGCGCCGTTGGATGGAGACTTTAAATGATTATGATTGTGAAATCAGATACCATCCCGGCAAGGCGAATGTAGTCGCTGATGCCTTGAGTCGAAAGAAAAGGGTGAAACCCATCCGAATCAATGCCAAGAGCATTGAAGTAAAGAATAATTTGATTGAAAGGTTGTTAGCTGCACAGAGAGAAGCTGTGTTGGAAGCTAACTATCCTAATGAAAAGCTAGGAGTAACTGAGGAACAGTTAACTCTTAGCAAAGATGGAATTCTAAGATTGAATGGACGAATATGGGTTCCAATTTATGGAGGACTACGAGAAGTTATTCTCCAGGAAGCCCATAGTTCCAAATATTCCGTTCATCCTGGAGCTGATAAGATGTACCAGGATCTAAAGGCAAATTATTGGTGGATAGGCTTGAAAAAGTCTGTAGCCACTCACGTAGCTAAATGCTTGACATGTGCGCAAGTTAAAGCCGAGCATCAGAAACCGTCAGGTTTGCTACAACAGCCTGAACTTCCCGAGTGGAAGTGGGGAAATGGTAACTATGGATTTTATTACCAAGTTACCCAAGACAAGAAAAGGAAATGATACAATATGGGTTATAGTTGATAGACTGACTAAGTCAGCACATTTCTTACCCATCAAGGAGACTTATAGCTCCGACATGTTAGTCCAGTTATACGTTGATAAGATTGTAGCCTTACATGGCATACCTGTGTCTATTATCTCGGACAGAGATACTAGATACACGTCGCATTTTTGGAAAAGTTTCCAGCAATCTTTGGGCACACGTTTGAATTTTAGTACGGCTTACCATCCTCAGACAGACGGTCAGAGTGAGCGTACTATTCAGACGTTGGAAGACATGCTACGAGCATGTGCGATCGATTTGGGTGGTAGTTGGGATAAGAACCTACCATTAATCGAATTCTCCTACAACAATAGCTACCATACCAGCATTAAGGTTGCGCCCTTCGAGGCATTATACGGTAGAAAGTGTAGATCGCCTGTTTGTTGGGCGGAAGTTGGAGATGTCCAATTATCAGGACCAGAGATAGTCTTCGAAACGACGGACAAGATTGTCCAGATTTGAGACCGTCTCAAGGCTGCCCGAGATAGGCAGAAAAGTTACATAGATCCAAAGCGTAAAGATTTTCACTTCGAAGTAGGTGATAAAGTGTTGCTTAAAGTATCACCCTGGAAGGGAGTGATGCGTTTTGGTAAGAAAGGCAAGAAAAGCCCGAGATACATAGGACCTTTCGAGGTTATCAAACGTGTCGGGTCAGTTGTGTGACAATCTGAGTTTCAAGGTTTTTCCTTCGTACGTTACTGGTTTACAATACTGTCTTTGTATTTTGAGTGGGGTTGTAACTTGTGTACGGTTTAGTGAATTGTTCTAGTATACGATCCTTGTAAGTGTGCGAGCCCACATTTGTGGTGTGATTCAATTACAAATGTGCGATATGATTACGTAAGTAATTCATGTGTCCAGAACTGTTATTTGTTTAGCTGTTTTTGGGGTGTTTAGAGGTTGTGGTTTTGTTCAGATCGGTTTTACTGGGTAGTGCCCGTAAGCTTCTTTTAATCGGGACGTTTTATTTGATGTTATATGGGTGGAGCCTGTTAGTTAGTGTTGGTGCAGTCATCTGTCGACTACGTCTAATGTCGAGTTCGGGCTACGGTGCTGATCTGATCGGGGATGACATCACGAGTGGATGACATCACAAGTGATGTCATCATTTAAATATGGTAACATTGGCCGATTAATGTCTAAAGTCAAGATATAAGTATTCACATTATGGCAAAGCATGTTGGCAAGATAGTTTGTGATTGGACCTAATGGTGGTCCAATGAGGATTCACCTATTAAACATCCAATGGGAAGCATTTACAAGATGACAACAAATTCAAGTTTTAGTCACATGTGGATTTGTTGATAAAGTCAAGCTTGTCGGCCATACATGTGACTATCTCGATTTCATGTAAAGGTTCACAAGTAAAGGTCCAATCAGAAATTAGCGGCCAAATCAAAGTGTGTTATCTAATAGTTGTCGGTTAATATAATACCCACATGGGCCGCACATGGGCATCTTGGCACACACACGGTGTGCATTGGGCCGGCTATTATAATAGTTTATATACACTCGCATACGTAAGTAGATGAGGGTGGTTCCCATAATTTAGCACTCACAGAATTATTAACAAACCCTAGCCCTCTCGTCTGCTCCTGTGAAGCCGACGGCAACGCACCATTCGGAGTTTCCATTCTTTCGAAAATAATAACATGTGTTCAGCGATGATCATTCCTCGGTTAGTATGCTTATCAATATGTCGATTCGTACCATAGTTGTTCTTGGATATGTGTGTTACGTGTTGTAGGGTAATGGTAAATAGGAGATCAAAGCATGAAGTAGGGTTTTGAGTTATGAATCTCGATCATAAGCTGTTGTAGAAACTGATCATGTCGATGATCGGCAGATTAGGGTCACACGATATTAGATGATAATCATTGGTGTTATATGATGTGATCAATTATAAATGAATCTAAATATGCATAACCAGATTAGAATTGATAACGAGAATGGGTTCATGAATTAGAGTTGCATGATGTTCAATTGTTGTTGGAAAGATCTTACTGTTCAATTGTTTGGACTATGAATATGAATGATCTGGAAACTACTAGACACTGGGTTAGGTGCATGAACTTCAAAGTGTGTAACTGTTTAATCGATCATGGGCTTGTGTGCATTGTGAAGTTGGGTATGGTAATAACTGTTTAGTTGGGTAAATCTTGGGGGGTTATGGTAGATCCGTAGAACACGGCGAGGTCAACAAAACTCACACACTTCATGTCGCACACACATAACGTAGTCGCACATCTCCTTCGAGATCGCACACCTATGCAAAGGACCATTACAATAAACCGAACCTGCCACACACTTAAATGGGCTTTGCATACTAACTGGGCCGTACGAATATTTAAATGTATTTGCATAAAAACGGTTTGGCCGGGCATTGGTGCTCAAACGCACACTGATGTAATGGGCCACACATTAATACGAACAATACACTAGGATACTAGGTTCCGGATCGCACACTCTAGAGTGAGTCATTAACCTGGTTGAATTGCATACTTTGTAAATGATGAATGAACAATGTAAGGGTTATGCGAAATATGAGTTGGTGACGTGAACATGTGTATAACTTGAATACCTGCTATGTGATGGCAACGAACTGTTATGTACATGATTAACTGTTATAATTAGTGCTATGTGTATTCTTGGTATGCTACTGATGGAATATGTGCAACAAGTATGTGATTTATGTATACACGAAACTGATTTCATTGATAACCACGGTAGGGTTGGTCGATTAACTGGAATGGGTAACTAGTCATACCGAGCAAACCAAGGTGAGTTCACTACATCCGAGCATGCGTCCCAGTGGTTGGGGACAGTCAGTGGTTTTGGGTAAAAACGGGTATATTGGTTAATATTCTCACCTATCATCTTTTGTAAGTCCCTCATCGGGTATTGGTTAGTAGCGCTACTTAGGTTTGGCACCCTCACACCGCTCCTGTAGAGGACGGAGGTGAACTAATGACCCAGTCTGGCCCAGTACTAGATAGGAGTACGTGGGAAGGGCAGTCGTGTATTTCAGGAGCCGTCATTGTTCGGAATTGAGATATTAACAATATTACTTGCATTGGTTATTGAACTGTTTTACGTACAACTGGTAACAAACGTTTTCCAAACTGTGAACTCGCCAGCTTTGTCTGATACACTTGTTACATGCTCGCAGGTTGTTAGGTACTTGGAAGTAGGAACTTGCTGGCTGGAGGGCGAGAGTGGTCATGGTTGCATTGATGGATTTATTTATCAAACATTTATTTACTATGGTTATTGGAAAGTATTTACATTATGATACATTAACGCTTCCGCTGAACTTATGGTTTTGAATAACTTATGTTTGGGATTTCAGTATTTTAAACAATGGAACTTCATTTTAATCTTGTGATTCAATGTAATGGTGGCTCATTGCTAGTCGTCACACGCCTAACAGGGACACTCCCTAGGTGGTAATTTGAGGGTGTGACAGTTTGGTATCAGAGCCACTGGTTATAGTGAACTTGGTTTTAAAACGTTTTTATAAAACCGGACTATAACCGAACAACTATGAAAATCGACCATGACACTCGGCTCCAGACTGCAAGGTTCGTCTCTTGTTTACTCATTGTACTGCATAACTAGTGAACACTTACGTATGATATTGCATGTGACCGTACGCTTAGCACAACAATATGAATTCATGTACTACTTGCATATGTTATGTGATTGATGGTGTGGTGTTTCCTTAGACATTCACAACTCCTATTTTGTGATGTTCTTTGTTTGCTACTTGAGTTTGAGGAACCATTTGACACGAGTTAGGAGGAACTGAGATAAGCATGCAAATCGCAATATTATTGTGGGTGCACACATAATAATAATGTGGGGGTGCATGTGAGTCCCAGTGAGGCTTAACAAGTGAAAAAGGGGTTCCATTCCGTTATTTGGTTGATGTGAAATATAACAGTCTATAGGAGCCATAGCAGTTATTGTCTCCTACTCGAACATGACCTTTTCACTTCTCTCTGAAACCTTTCGAATCTCAATGCTATCGAGTATTACCTGAGCACCCATCTGAATGCCTAGCGAACTGCGTAGAATGTTAGGTGCTTATACGAACGTCCTTGAGTTGTATGTTGCAACGTCGGATGATTGGTCTATACCTCCCTCACTTCTCTTCGTTTGCTGGAACTTAATGTATTGACGTCTTAGACCCTGATGTGCGATCACTTCTGCAATGCTCTGGAAACATACCGTGTATTACTCTGTCAACTTGCAAGAATGATGGACAAGAGGAGGAGCGTAGTGCCTTACCAACCTCAGTATTAGAACGACCCTGATTACCAGCAACGAACTCTCGCAGATTGACCTCAACCGAACCCTTAACCCTAGTAAATGACTTATGGGAGTCGACTCTTACGAATCAATCGGGACATGGAATGTGTAACTTCCCACGTAGTGAGTAGTGCCTTAGGACGCGACACAGAATGGGACAAGAGGGACCCTGTTGTTGAAAGATCGTATGGCTCCGTTTTAAGCAACGACAACAGAGGCAACGGTCACGGCAACATCAAGGAACTCGTAATCATAGCTTATAGTATGGAAATGAAGTTGACCACGACAAGGGCAGACTGTGTTAAGTCAAAGTGTCATCATCCAAGGGAATAAAGACAGTACTAGGAATTCTCGCAACGAAAACAACACTGGAAATGATGCGTACGGAAGGGTATTTAGGATTGGTGAAGGTGACGCCAGGCATAAGAGCAGCATGGTAACTTGTATAAGTAGCCTTGTTTTAGTCAACCCTGATGCTTCTTGAAACCGAACCTGTAGTGGCAGCAACTGATGGCAAGTCAAATAGAATTTCATATGTTCGTTGGGGTGTAAACTCGACCTTGTGGGACAAGTATTCGACGACAACTTTCCTTCTGTCATCCTCGATAATTTGATGCAGTAGTTATTATGGATTGGTTATCCATACATCGCGCAGATATACCCTGCGATAAGAAAGCTTTGCGTACCCCTCTCCCTAGTGGAGAATCGTCATCTGTTCCAAAGTACCAGAGTTGTGTAGAGGTTAGCATCAATTCTGCGATGAAAACCCAGAAGTGTCTACGGGGGGGGGGGATTACCTCGCTATGTTAGCAACCGTTTCTGATTGTCAGGCTATCGGGGATCCACCAATTGTTCTTGACTCCTCTCGGTGTGCTACTCTAGGAACTTTCAGGCTTACTTGCACAACTGTTAGTCAGAATCTCAGTTGATCTCACGGCAGGGGCAACACTGAATACTCATACGTATTATCGAGAACTTAACAAGGTAACAGTTAAGAACCGTTTGCCTCGACCATGTATTGTCAACCCGTCGACTAGTGCGAGGGACAAGCTTCATTCGAGTATTAGCTAGTGAACGAGGACTCCTGAGGGAGGAGCCACTCCGCGCGAGGTCTTGTTAAAAAGTAACTTCTGGATTCGAGAGGTGCATATTTGGTCATATAAACGATAAAGTGGGAATACACGTGGATCTCGCTAAGGTCCATTTCGTTAGAAACTGATCGACACCAAAGATCCCCTTGGGGATGCAGCAATTCCTGGCCTCACTCTGGATACTATCGCAGATTCATCACGGGATTTTTGAAGATCGCGCAGCTCTAATCTTTTCAGCTCTCGAATCCCAACTCTGCAATGCATTAAGCATCATCTTTACCCGAGGGTGCGGGTGATTTAGTGGTATATTATGATGGTTCAAATCAGAGTCCCAGTTACATACCGATACAACACGAGAAGGTGATGGCTTACGTAGGGGAATTATAAGGAGAGTTGCACGAAGCACAACCAGCGATGGAAACCACTGTCTTTGGATTTAAGTTGGAGGCATTACTTGGACGGTACCAGATGCGCTATTTAGACCGATCACAAGGGCCTCCCATGTACCATTGTTTCGAAGGAGCTAAAACATGTAATGGCATTGCTGAATGGAACTTTTGCATGATTACGATGACGACTGAGGAACCTAGACGTGTACAAGCTTTGCAACCCACTATCAACTCTAACCTACCTGATCAGGCTCGCTATGTTCAAACCGGAGAACTGAGGGAAGAGAATTTTCAAGTGGAACCCATGCGGGGCATGGAGGAGCAATCGTTGGCAGGTCGGACGATATACGCAATCTCATGGAACGAATGTGGATCTTGTTATACAACAACTGTAGGGAACTTGTGTTGAGCAAGGCACATCATCCTCGATACGCTGGCCATATGGGTTGGATGGAATATGTTAGGATCGAAGAATCTTGTACTGGCAACTGAGCTTGAAGGCCTACACAGCGAAGCATGTGAACGACGTTTGACTTGTGCGAAGGTCAACGTGGAATATCAGAAACCTTCTGGTTTGTGTCAGTAATCAGAAACACCTATTTAGAGATTGAAACGGATGACCATAGGGTTTGTCGCCGGTTTACCAAAACATCGAAACGGAAACAATATCGCATGGGTGATCGCTGATTGTCTCGCGTTATCAGCACACTTTCTTTCAATCAAATAAACTGACGAGTCTTCGCAGCTGTGAATATTATTATGAGAGATGCGGCTTTTAGGCATGAGGTGCCAGCTTCTGTTATCTTTGATTTTGAGCTATACCTGATTTACGACCGGCATTACATATCACACTTGGCTCACGTCTAGACATGAGCATTGCTTACCACTGTAGGACAACCGGAGAGGGCAATGAACCATCCTGACACACGAAGACATGTTGCGAACATGTGCGCGGTTGACTTTAGCAAACATTTGGAAGGACACTTATCTTTGGACATCCAGTCGTTACCATTTTGGTATGCATACAGCTCTGTTTGAGACATTGCATGGATAGTAACGCTAATCTCCTTGTTGGACTAAGGTGGGTGACAACCTAATCACAGATCCAGGACTATACTCGAAACTCTTGAAGATTGCTTAGGTCAGGTATTGATTGACGACAACGCGTGACTGCCATGAAACACTGGGAGTTCGCTGTAGGCGAACGTATCATAATCGAAAGTCTCACCCTGCGAGGGTGCGGTACGCTTTGGAGAAGCGTGGCAAGCTTCATCTACGATATGTTGGGACAGCCAGAATTCTGGATGGTAGCGGTGATGTGGCTCACAAACTCGGGTTACCTAGCGAATTGGATAACGTTCGCGATAATATTTATACCTCGAATCCAAAGTAGTGTTTGTCCGATGAAACTTTTATGATACCCCTATTAGAACCTATGGCTTGTGACAAGTTGCAGTTGGCGTGTAATCCACTGAAATCATGGACCAGGACGTCAGGATTCGTTAGCATAGTCGTATAGCAATCGTGAGAGTCGTTGGAACTCAAGGTGTGGAACTCAATCGTTCAGGTGGTTGTACCAACTTTTGCTGTCATTGGTGAATTTCGGGACGAAATTCCCTTTCAAGTTGGGGATGATGTGGTACCCGCGGAAAATCCACAGTCATCCTGAGTTAACGTAACGTTTTGCTGTTTCGGATTACTTGTCAAATTTCGGGACGAAATTTCTTTCAAGTTGGGGATGATGTGACAATCTGAGTTTCAAGGTTTTTCCTTCGTACGTTACTGGTTTACAATACTGTCTTTGTATTTTGAGTGGGGTTGTAACTTGTGTACGGTTTAGTGAATTGTTCTAGTATACGATCCTTGTAAGTGTGCGAGCCCACATTTGTGGTGTGATTCAATTACAAATGTGCGATATGATTACGTAAGTAATTCATGTGTCCAGAACTGTTATTTGTTTAGCTGTTTTTGGGGTGTTTAGAGGTTGTGGTTTTGTTCAGATCGGTTTTACTGGGTAGTGCCCGTAAGCTTCTTTTAATCGGGACGTTTTATTTGATGTTATATGGGTGGAGCCTGTTAGTTAGTGTTGGTGCAGTCATCTGTCGACTACGTCTAATGTCGAGTTCGGGCTACGGTGCTGATCTGATCGGGGATGACATCACGAGTGGATGACATCACAAGTGATGTCATCATTTAAATATGGTAACATTGGCCGATTAATGTCTAAAGTCAAGATATAAGTATTCACATTATGGCAAAGCATGTTGGCAAGATAGTTTGTGATTGGACCTAATGGTGGTCCAATGAGGATTCACCTATTAAACATCCAATGGGAAGCATTTACAAGATGACAACAAATTCAAGTTTTAGTCACATGTGGATTTGTTGATAAAGTCAAGCTTGTCGGCCATACATGTGACTATCTCGATTTCATGTAAAGGTTCACAAGTAAAGGTCCAATCAGAAATTAGCGGCCAAATCAAAGTGTGTTATCTAATAGTTGTCGGTTAATATAATACCCACATGGGCCGCACATGGGCATCTTGGCACACACACGGTGTGCATTGGGCCGGCTATTATAATAGTTTATATACACTCGCATACGTAAGTAGATGAGGGTGGTTCCCATAATTTAGCACTCACAGAATTATTAACAAACCCTAGCCCTCTCGTCTGCTCCTGTGAAGCCGACGGCAACGCACCATTCGGAGTTTCCATTCTTTCGAAAATAATAACATGTGTTCAGCGATGATCATTCCTCGGTTAGTATGCTTATCAATATGTCGATTCGTACCATAGTTGTTCTTGGATATGTGTGTTACGTGTTGTAGGGTAATGGTAAATAGGAGATCAAAGCATGAAGTAGGGTTTTGAGTTATGAATCTCGATCATAAGCTGTTGTAGAAACTGATCATGTCGATGATCGGCAGATTAGGGTCGCACGATATTAGATGATAATCATTGGTGTTATATGATGTGATCAATTATAAATGAATCTAAATATGCATAACCAGATTAGAATTGATAACGAGAATGGGTTCATGAATTAGAGTTGCATGATGTTCAATTGTTGTTGGAAAGATCTTACTGTTCAATTGTTTGGACTATGAATATGAATGATCTGGAAACTACTAGACACTGGGTTAGGTGCATGAACTTCAAAGTGTGTAACTGTTTAATCGATCATGGGCTTGTGTGCATTGTGAAGTTGGGTATGGTAATAACTGTTTAGTTGGGTAAATCTTGGGGGGTTATGGTAGATCCGTAGAACACGGCGAGGTCAACAAAACTCACACACTTCATGTCGCACACACATAACGTAGTCGCACATCTCCTTCGAGATCGCACACCTATGCAAAGGACCATTACAATAAACCGAACCTGCCACACACTTAAATGGGCTTTGCATACTAACTGGGCCGTACGAATATTTAAATGTATTTGCATAAAAACGGTTTGGCCGGGCATTGGTGCTCAAACGCACACTGATGTAATGGGCCACACATTAATACGAACAATACACTAGGATACTAGGTTCCGGATCGCACACTCTAGAGTGAGTCATTAACCTGGTTGAATTGCATACTTTGTAAATGATGAATGAACAATGTAAGGGTTATGCGAAATATGAGTTGGTGACGTGAACATGTGTATAACTTGAATACCTGCTATGTGATGGCAACGAACTGTTATGTACATGATTAACTGTTATAATTAGTGCTATGTGTATTCTTGGTATGCTACTGATGGAATATGTGCAACAAGTATGTGATTTATGTATACACGAAACTGATTTCATTGATAACCACGGTAGGGTTGGTCGATTAACTGGAATGGGTAACTAGTCATACCGAGCAAACCAAGGTGAGTTCACTACATCCGAGCATGCGTCCCAGTGGTTGGGGACAGTCAGTGGTTTTGGGTAAAAACGGGTATATTGGTTAATATTCTCACCTATCATCTTTTGTAAGTCCCTCATCGGGTATTGGTTAGTAGCGCTACTTAGGTTTGGCACCCTCACACCGCTCCTGTAGAGGACGGAGGTGAACTAATGACCCAGTCTGGCCCAGTACTAGATAGGAGTACGTGGGAAGGGCAGTCGTGTATTTCAGGAGCCGTCATTGTTCGGAATTGAGATATTAACAATATTACTTGCATTGGTTATTGAACTGTTTTACGTACAACTGGTAACAAACGTTTTCCAAACTGTGAACTCGCCAGCTTTGTCTGATACACTTGTTACATGCTCGCAGGTTGTTAGGTACTTGGAAGTAGGAACTTGCTGGCTGGAGGGCGAGAGTGGTCATGGTTGCATTGATGGATTTATTTATCAAACATTTATTTACTATGGTTATTGGAAAGTATTTACATTATGATACATTAACGCTTCCGCTGAACTTATGGTTTTGAATAACTTATGTTTGGGATTTCAGTATTTTAAACAATGGAACTTCATTTTAATCTTGTGATTCAATGTAATGGTGGCTCATTGCTAGTCGTCACACGCCTAACAGGGACACTCCCTAGGTGGTAATTTGAGGGTGTGACAAGTTGCCTATAAGTTGAACTTACCTGAAGAGCTCAGTGGAATTCACAATGTGTTCCACATCTGCAATCTGAAGAAGTGCTTCGCTGATGAATCACTGGTAATACCCCATACAGATATGCACATAGATGAGAGCTTAAAATTTGTGGAAAAACCTTTGTCGATTGAAGATCGACAGGTAAAGAAGTTTCGAAGGAAGCATGTACCTATTGTTAAGGTCAAATGGGATGCCCGTAGAGGTCCCGAATTCACGTGGGAGGTTGAGTCCACGATGAAAGAAAAATACCCTTATTTATTTCAGTAAATCTCGGGTCGAGATTTATTTTAAGGGGGTGAGGATGTAACACCTCGAAATTTTGTGTCCAATAATGTATTGACACGTGTCTTGAGTTTACACGTAGTATTAAATACTAAATAAAGGACTAAAGTTGACAAACCTTGAAAGTGTGTAAATTCGAGGGTTAAAAATGTCAACGAGGGGTAATTATACTGTATAGTAACCCTAAATGATGCTCCTACCTTCAAACGAATAAATCATGGATCGTACGGAGCGAAATGCGGAAGAAAGTGAGAGACTACAAACTACAGGGGTTAATTGTGTCAACATGTTTAATTTATACCTCTGAGTGACCCTTTGACGAACCCGAGACTTTGTAGCCGTAAAATACGCTCACTAGAATATACGATATAAATTTCGCGAAGTTCCGTTTTAAAACGAGAAAGTTATGATCAAATTCGTATGCGAGGGGTTAAAAGCGTCAACAATGAAAGTTAAGGCTTTTCGGATAGTAATTAAACTAACCGGGGACTTAACAATGCGGGTAATAGTCACGAGGCCCTTATTTGTAAATAATCGAGGCCCAAATCGCAAAGTTACCCCTTCGAAACCGAAAGGACAGGTCAATGATTACAAAAGATCTGAAAATCTTGAAAATCAAGCCTGAGGCGGGCCGCGTTAAAGATATGGGTGATTTAATGCGGGCCGCAAGCCACCTGCAGATTCGTTTACTGACTTAAGGATTCAGGCGGCCCGCGTAAAGGTGGCCTGATCCTTAATGCGGGCCGCGTCAAGTCCCCAGATGCAGAAAACATGGGCAGATTCACTGTTTGAGCTTGTGAACGATCTTGGATGCATTAATTGAAGCATGGGCACCCCCTACATGTCCCCTAGCACTCAGGGACACCTGCTGATCATCCATGAACAATTATAGGATGAGTTGTAATGATCTTGTGCATGAAATTTCACTATAAAAGGCAATGTAATGCACCAATGTTCAACACACCTCAAACCTGCCTTCTAGTTCACTTCAGGAGCTCTAAAGCATTCTTCTAACATCTTTGGTCGTGCACCAAGCTTCTGTAAGTATGCCTACCCTTTTGTGGTTTAGTTTTTGCATAGTTTAGCTTAAAAGTCAATCCGTCGTAATTAACGATTGACTTTACGATAAATTACAAATGGTCTAGTGGTTTGTCGAATCAAAGGTAGTTATATGTTGGTAATCACGTGGGCTTTAAACCCCCTAAAAGGGCACCCTCTGATTCCCACTCTAACTAGTCCGAATGTCGAGTCAAACTTGCATAGAAAAAGTCAACAGAAATGCTATTTTGCGATTTAATGCATAATCAGTAATGTAGATGACGTGTAACCTGTTTTAACACTCATAAAACATGATAATAAGTATATTAACTAGTCTAAGCTTGTTTGATCCGACCATTTACTTTTTTGACCCGGTTCGGAGCCGAAAGTCGCAAAACTTTGACTTTTGCTTTGACTTCAGTTCTGACCCGTTAAAGTATGATTTCGATATGCCTTAGGACTCTCTTAGGACCAGGGTACATGATGGTATAACCCTCTGTGACCGGTTCGTTGTTTGTCCGAGTCTTTTACACATTTCCGTTAAATGCTTAAAAGTTGACCGTAACGCCCTTTTTAATTTAAAACGAGAATTTCGGACATGTGAAAGGATCATAACCTTAGTTACTGATTTCTAAGCACGTCCCTAAAATTTTACATCAATCCGAGGTCCAGAATAGGAGTTATGCTAAATAGCGCAATTACGGAAACTTTAGTAATTAAATGGCGCAATTAGCATAACGCCTATCTAAACCAGATTTCGACACCAAACCTTTTACGCATTGATGTAAAATAATATTTTGGGATTTTTAAAGATTTTTAACTATTTTTAACCTGCTCATAACCTGCGGTTATGGCATGGATTCGGTTAATACCGAATATACCCTTTTCGGGCATAACTTGAGTTCTACAAGGTCTTTTGACCCGATTCCAATTGCTACTGATTTTATATAATAAATAGAGTATTTTGAACTTTATAAACTGGTCGGAAAACTCAGATTTCCTGTAGAACTCAGAAACCTCTTTTATAAATCTTTAAAATGACCGAAATACCCCTACGGGGCATAAAATGGATTTAAACTCGTTACGGACATTATGGAAGGTATCCTACTGATACCACAACCTCTTTAAAGCATATTGACTTAGGAAACCAGTGTAGGACTCTTACGGTTACCCGTTGCGCCTTTTGCGCGCACGGTTCGGCTTATGTAACTAGTTTACATAAACTAGCCGAAACGGGTCAAACCATATTGTTTTGACCCCAAAATCCAGAATGTGGTTATTATACCCATATAAAACAAGTCTTCAAACTTGTTGGGTCCAAATCACATTCCATTCCCGGTTTTCGCCTTTCACGCGATTAAGCCGTAACTATCCTTTGAAACTGACCGGTCTAAGCTACGACTAAATTAAAGACCCGTTAGGATTCTAATAGGTTATTTTAAACCTTCGTTCCAGCATAGGAGACCAGTAAAAGCTATTTGCAATTTATTCGATTAAGGATTTATACTTGCAAAGGTAAATACTTTTAACTTATTTTCCGTTATACGGGCTTGGGTTACGGTATATAGATTACCGCTTGATCGGGCATCAAATATTCCATCGTTTGGTGGTTAATTGAATAATTTGATCGGCTCGTTTAAATAGTTTTGTTTACTTAAAAGCCTTTGGGGGGTTAATGACCATGTCCCGGATATCCCTGGCAGCATTTTACGAAATGGCCACGACCTCAGCGTGGAGTGTAGGCGTACACTCGTCAGTGCATAAATAGTTGATGTGGTGCGTCTATTAATCTTTAACCCGGACAAGATCCAGGCTACTGAACGCATAAGGAACATGTAATCCGTTCACAAGATTATAAATTTAAATAATTCTCCCAAGTTATAAAGAGTTTGTGCCTTGTGCATTCAAATCAATTTTATTAAACATTTTACAAAAGTGTCGGTTGAATGTATTTACCAGTGTAAACTGACGTATTTTCCCAAAAAGACTAAATGCAGGTACTAGGCGTAATTGGCTGGATAGTTCTCCTTAGCATCAATAAAGAGTCTCGCAAGCTTAAGATGCCTACGTCTGTTGAACAATTATTTTTATCTTATATTGATCCCCTGTGGATTTTATTTCAACAATGGTGATACTTTGATATTACATTCAATGTTGAAATATATTTATCTTTATGCTTCCGCTGTACATTCATATATTGTGTGGTTTGACTATATTGTTGCCAACTACGTCACGGTAATCCCCCACCGGACCCACTGGTGAGACACGTGGAAATCGGGGTGTGACACAAACTCACGCGCCTCTTTTCTTCCCTTTAATTTCCATCATTTAATCTTAGCCCTTGATTAACTAAATGGATGGTCAAAATCACTTTCTAGCCTTCTTAGCCAAATAAACTTTCTATCATATCTCCACCCTTATAGTCTAATGATAATTTTGGGGTGGGATTAGGTTTAGGGCCCATGGTCCTTGATACGATTCTTATAATGGGGTTTATCCTATATTTATTGAGTTTTCTTCTAAATTGATGTATAGACATTATTGACCAATGGTGGATCCAGAAAATCTTCGTAAGGGTAACGTTTTTAAAAAAAGGGTAACAAAATCGAAAAAACGTCAAAAAACCATATTTTTTCTCTTGTAACAAGTTTCGTACAAACATGTAGATTATATAGTGAACCTAGACGTGTTAAAACTATATACATATATATATATATATAGAATTGCGCTAAAATAAGAACCACCTTCAGTTGTAAGAACCGTGAGAACTACTTGATCCGGGGCGAGTTGGACCAAGATTTTTTTCATAAACGTAGATGCGTGTATTATAAACACATTTGTAAAAAAAATCAAAAAAAAATGTCGTGTGTGTAGTTTTGAGCACCACAGATTTGTGTTTACAGGTACCGTAAATTTTCCGGTTTAATTTACGGTACCCGTAAACAAAAACTTGTGGTGCTCAAAACTACACACACGACATTTTTTTTTGAATTTCTTTTACAAATGTGTTTATAATACACGCATCTACGTTTATGAAAAAAAATTTTGGTCCACCTCGCCCCGTACGGTGTAGTTCTCACGGTTCTTACAACTCGAGGTGGTTCTCATTTTAGCGGTCCCCTAATAATAATAATAATAATAATAATAATAAAGAAATTTGACACCCAAAATCTCAAAACCCTAAATTACATATGTGTAATTCTCAATTTATGTGTATGTAATTCTAAATACATATATACAATATCTACATAACCAATTATAATTATTATGTAACCATCTCCTAAATATATAAATGAATTTAAGGTATTATTACGTATATGCAATATTTAGATATTGCATATATGTAATAGTTCATATCAAACTTTATCTACACATGCTCATCAATTATTGTCTTTTTATAGAACTCAATTAGACAATGAAGTTGGTAATTTTTGTATCATCAAGTCATTATATATATATACAGGGGAAGGTTCTATGTAGAACACTAAATATTGCGAGAACACGCAGAACAAAATGAATCAATCATTTTTTTCAATCCTAAGAACCTAAAAAGTAAATGAAAATGTTATAAATATAAGTTTTATTGTTTCTCACACTAGAATTTAAAAGAAATTAATATGAAGAATCTTCAGTTTTTAAATAACCTACACACATGTAGGTTATGTGTAGGCAAAATTACCTATATGTATGTGGACTATGTGTAGGGAAAAATATATGATTTTTTATGTATATATAATATACATATGAATGTAAGAAACATAAAATTTAAGAAATATGAACCTTCAATCCAAAAATTTAGTGATTTAGAGTTGTTCTTTTTGTTCTCGCAATAATTAGTGTTCTGTAATGATTCTTATCCTATATATATATATATATATATATATATATATATATATATATATATATATATATATTTATAGGAAGGATGTATAGAAAAATTATTTGTACTAAGAAAACCTAGGAAACTCACTTTATAACCATTGATCATCATCATCTAAGGGTTAGGAAAATTTGATGGTTTATTGATTTAAATTAAATACATTACTTATGTTGATGAGTGGGCCAGGAGGGTATTTGTGTAAAAGCAAAGAGAACCCAGGTACATAAAATATTTAAAAATATTGTTGATTTGATATGAGCAGTGTATCACCATCAAAACACATCAAACCATCATCATCTATATCTCATTCTCTCTCTTCTTCTTCTTTTGAGAATTCAAAATATCAAGAATTCCCATCATGTTCATCAAGAAAGAGAACAAGAATCTCCAACGTGTTCATGTGTGATAGAAACATTTGTTGTTTTAGAGAGAGAAAGTTTCTGGTTAAGAAAGAGAAACAAGAATCTCCATCGTGTTCATCCGGGTTTTTAGAGAATTTCTCCATCGTGTTCATTGTGTTCATCTGGTAGAAAAAGAAATTCTGATCGGTGAATGAATGGGGATGAAGTTTTTTAGAGAGAGAAACAACAATCTTCATCATGTTCATCTGGAACACCAAGAACATACACACAAGTGTGTGAGAGAGAATCAGATTTAAACCTAATTTACTAAGATTTTATAGAGAGAAACAATTGTCTTCATCGTGTTCATCTCGAACAGCAAGAACACACACACAAATGTGTGAGAGAGAAGCATGTTTGAACCTAATTTACCATGATTTTAGAGAGAGATCCCACAATCTTCATCGTGTTCATCTCGAACACCGAGAACACACGCACAAGTGTGTGAGAGAGAAGCAGGTTTGAGCTTAATTTACCTTGAGTTTTTTTGTTAAGGCTATTGTTAATATGTTTTTGTGTGCTCAAAGTGGTCTAGTAGTGGGTAAATGTTTATGTAGTTTACAGGTTTTTGTTTTTGTATTAAAATCATTTTTATTTTTTGATATTATTCAGTTGTTATTAACTTACTATATCTTTTTAAATGTTGAAATGTTATTTTAGATGGGTTGTTAGTTGTCTTGTATAAACTTCACTTGGATATCACATTTTCATTACCTTTAGAAAGTCCATAATTTAATAGTTGATGAGTTGATGATCTCTTTTATTTTATAAATAAAAAGTTGTTCTTTTTGCTGGCATAATTAGCTACATATGTTGTAACAATGTTACGCGTGTTACTTATGTTAAAACCAGCCCTTTCTTGGACACAAAAGGGGCTACCCATATGTAACACATGTTTGTAACGTGTGTTACACTGGAGGGTAACACATCTAAAACAATTGTTGTGGGAGCACAACTGTTCAGTCTAGAAAACAAAAACAAAAGCTATAGATGTAAAAAAAATGTGATACGACGAGTCGACGACAAACAAATACGAAAGGTTCTGCTAACATATGTTACATGTTTTTTTAGTGCTTGCAGCGAGGGAGTTGGTTCCACCGGATAGTAGTTTGAAATGTAGGAAAAATAAAGGTATTTATGGTAACTGTTTACATATGTAATCTTTTTTTAGGTGTTTTATTTAGTTTTTTTTATATGTGAAATGATGCAGATAAAAACTTAAAATTTGGGGAATCTTCAACTTCAGGGCATAATTGGGTAGAGGGTAACTTGTGTTAGTTATGTTACTTCAATTTTTTAATTAGTAGATTAAAAATACTGGACTGTAACTTGTCTTATTACGACTTGACCATAGCAGTTGCAGCCAAACGAGAAGGGATCTTGGTAGGAAGAAAGAGAACCACAATATCGGATACGACAACATGTGGCCATAAAGCGAAAGAAGGTAGATGGAGAAACCAATGAAGAATGGGAACAAGAAGTCGATGAAGGGCAGGTGGTGGGTACCTTTGACGTTGCACAGAAGTTACCCTCAAGTGTTACACATGTTACAAACATGTGTTACATATGTTCAACCCTTTTGTTACCAAAAATCGGGGCTGCACATATGTAAGACATGTTTGTAACTTATGTTACACTAGAGGGTAACACATGTATGATCATTTTTTGATCATTTGTATATATTTAAGTCTGTATAAACATTTTTGTTACGTTTAAGTTTTATTGTAATGTGTTGTGAAGGCCATGTTTTTGGATGAAGACGGATGACCTCGTTTATCTTATAAATAAAAAGTTATGTTTTTTTTTTTTGCTGGCATAATTAGCTACATATGTTGTAACAATGTTACACATGTTACTTATAGTTACACCAGCCATTTCTTAGATACAAAAATGGGCTACACATATGTAACACATGTATAGCCATGCTACACATGTTACATATAGTTGTTACATGTGTTACAACCAAAGTTTACACATGTATAACATATTACACAAGATGTAACATGTGTAAATTGGAAATACTTATGTAACACTTCAGTGTAACACATGTTACAGGTTGTATCCCTTAAACTCCAAAGTCAACGTAAGTGATTGTGATTGAACAAGAAATTTCACTCAAATCCAATGTCAACGCAGTATCATCCAACTTCTCTATACATGTTACATGATGTAACAAACCGACAACATCGATACCCACAAAAAGGTTACACGTGTTACGGCAAAATGGGAAATGTTGTTTCACTCTATAGTGTGTAACATGATGTAACAAACCTACAACATCGATACCTACAACAGCGTTCAATACTATTGTTTCACTCTACAGTGTGTAACATGTGTGCAAAATGGGAAATGTTGTTTCACTCTATAGTGTGTAACGTTGTTACTACATATAAGTAACTTTTTTTATTTGTAAAATAAACGAGATATTCCGAATAAATTATGAAGTTTCTAAAGGTAATGAAAATGTGTTATCCAAGTGAAGTTCATCTAAAAAACATTTTTGCATTTAAAATCACTATTACGTTAAGTATATGTGTAACTCCCTGTAACAACATATATTACCTCAAAGTGTAACACATGTTACAAGATATAGCACAAACAGTTTAGAATGCAACTGGCAGAAATGTAACATACGTAGCTAATTATACCAGCAAAAAAAGGCTTTTTATTTGTAAAATAAACGAGATCATAAAAAGTATACACCCCCCCCCCAAAAAAAAAAATAAAATAAAATAAAATAAAAGCCAACTAAAAACAATCATAAGTTAACCAAAAATCTAACTATGCTTCGCTTCTTGATAACCATCTTCATCTTGAGCACAAAACATCCATTCACCTATGAACAAAACAAGTACATCACTATTAATCTCCTGTAGTTAAACTTATTAATCTGCTATGTAATATGTGTACATGTGTAAAGTTTTGCTATAACACATATAACACACGTTACAAACATGTGTTACATATGTGCATCCCCCTTTGTGTCCAAAAAAGGGGTTGGGGGGTAACTATAAGTAACATGTGTAACGTTGTTACTACATATAAGTAACTTTTTTTATTTGTAAAATAAACGAGATATTCCAAATAAATTATGAAGTTTCTAAAGGTAATGAAAATGTGTTATCCAAGTGAAGTCCATCTAAAAAACATTTTTGCATTTAAAATCACTATTACGTTAAGTATATATGTGTAACTCCCTGTAACAACATATATTACCTCAAAGTGTAACACATGTTACAAGATATAGCACAAATAGTTTAGAATGCAACTGGCAGAAATGTAACATAAGTATCTAATTATGCCAGCAAAAAATGTAATAACGTACGTATACATGTAACATGAGTATATGCACCACAAGTAACATGAGTATATGCACCACAAGTCATACGCATGTTACATGTGTGTATGAAACACACATGGTATATATGTGTATGAAAAACACTTGGTATATGTAACGTGTATACATCCAAACATGCTAGTACATGTGATTTATAACACAAGTTACAAATGTATATGCAACACATGGGAATCATTGTCATATAATATAAACCAAATAACCGCATAACACAAGTAATACATGATGGTTTCATTGGTTACCGAATTGGTTACGGGGGTGCACCCTTAAAAAAATAGGTCCGTAAACATGTTAGAATGTGTTACACATGTTAGAATTGTCCATTGTTTTGAAGTAACAATAGGCATTCTAATATGTATCTGCATAATGTTGTGAAAAAATATCCCTTCATTGTTACTTCAAAACAATATGCTTTGCTCTTTGATAATCATCTTCATCTTGAACACAAAACATCCATTCACCTATCACTACAAGAAAATGAAGCTATTGCAACACCATTAAAATGTTGCATTAGGCCTTTAAAAGGTTGCATTACGCCTGATGCAGCCTTTTATCGGGGGCTGCATTAGAAGCAGTTGCATTAGACCTAATGCAACCTTTTCAGGAGCTAATACAACCTTTTTTGAAAGTGTTGCATTTACTATTAAAATGCAACCTTTTTAGTATGCAACCTTTATATATATTCTAATGCAACTTTTTTACTTTAAAATGCAACTTTTGTAATACTAAAATGCAACTTTTATTATAGTTCAGTTACAAAAATGCAACCTTTTCTATACTTAAATGCAACTTTTATTATAGTTTATTTAACAAAATGCAACCATTTTTAAATAAAATGCAACATTTTTTTCACTCAAATGTAACTTTATAACCTGAATTCAATTGCTATTAATTAATATGCATTCGATCACAAATACAACAAAACAAAAATAATACAAATATCATTAATAGCGAAATAGTGTACTTTTAACATATTTGTCCAAACTTAAATAACAATATAGTCAACACAAAGTATTAATCAATTACAATAATAAAAGAATAATGAAAACAATCTAGTCATCTTGATCTCCAACTCGTAGTTGTTTCATTACCTTCGGCATAATAGCTTTCAAGTTGTCGCTGGCCGTCAATATCTTTTCGCATAGGTTTGAGCTTGTCTTCTTTTCTTTCGTGATCCTCTTCAATCTTTTTGTGCATTTCTGGTTTTTCTCAACTTCAACGTTTGCTTTGAATGATTCCATCACCCCCTCTGGAATCATGTATGATGTGTAAGCACCATCTCTACCAAAGAATTAGAGATATCCATAGTTCTCTTCGTTCATTACAACCAATAAAGGATTTAACACAGCGTTGCCATCCTCTATAGCTAGGCTTGTAGTTGTTCATTTGTACTTGAAATATTGTACAAAAGTAATATTAAGAAAACATTGTCAAAACTATTTTATATACCTAAAATCATACTATGAGTGAATGTTAAAATATGCATGTCTAATTTAGTGTAAAAAAAAAAACATGTGACATCGAAATACAAACTTACAATTTTCCTTGTCGTGTGATCATCTGTATCAACATATACACGTCCTTGTATTCTTCTACGTGTATGTTTGGTTAAAGTAGGAAAATCCTTGAATAGGTATTCATTTTTTTCCTGAATGTATGATAACAATCTAACATAAACATCACTAAAAAAACAACGGCATATGGAACAATAAAAAACACAAATTGCAGGCAAAACAAAGACATATTACCATCTATGCATGTATCCTAGCAAAACCTTTTTGACCTGTTGTGTGCGATATTTTAAGACATATACATTTCCTTGACATGGCAACAATGCTCCTACACACACCATAATAATACAAGTCAGCTAATTAAGTACCTAAAGAGATAACTCTAAATAACAAACAAAGAGTAGTAACAGAGACATTGTCTAGAAAATTACCACCACACTTTTCCCAAAACGCTATGATACTGATGTCAATGGAACACATCATGAAACTTTAAGACAACATTTAAGCTTGGTTTATATTACTCAAAAAAGTAGTTTCATACATCTTCATTTTAAATTTATTTAAGACTAAATTCAGTTCACAAATTGGTTAACGATGAAACCTGGTTATTTATCACTTGCAGCCAATAAGTAGCTTCCTTCTAAAACCTGTACAAATAATAACCAAGATTAATATTCACATTTCATGTGTTTGTTAGTAGTTTTTAACATACCTTACATAATTGTGTGCATGGTTAAAAAAAAAACACGTCTGAGGCGCCTCGAGGTGAAACACCAAAAAATGATTCTGAGGCCCTAAGGGGTTTTTGATATTTCTTTTTGATCTTTATGCCCCCTTCTCATATTTTCTATCCTAATGCGAACAATATACTCAAAATCCTTATTTAAATCTAAATTGTCTAAGCTTTGTCTGTATTCGGGGCAACTTTGCACTCCACACATAACAAGTAATCCAACTTGTTCCAATGTTTAGAGCCGCATATTAATTCCCACAAAAACAATAACTTCAGTCCAAAGGTGATAACGACAGTACTCAATCAGAAATTTAATGATCAACTAGCAACAATAACACCAATTACTGTTACGTGAACTAATGCATCAGGCCAAGGCCAAAAGACAAGAGTAGATTACCTAAAGAACATGACTGCTTTTCTAAGACAAGCTCTTCTACATGCTGCACATACAAACCTGATGTAAAAGATGCCACTCTTTGGATTTTCTTTGCATTTTAACTACCAGTAACTTATTCTAAGTTCCATTTATATATGGGATTCGTTTATATAAACTACATGAGTAACCAAAACTAAATTTAGCCAAAAATATGCCCTTAATCTTCCATCCCCTCTCACCTCTGCTCTTTTCTAAATTTGACCATTGGGTTCTTTTAAAATTCATTGAAGATACTATTTTCAATTTAGTAATTACAAGTGTTTCTTCTGTTAAAACCATTTGAAATTCGTGTAACACGATATACCCCCTCAATCAGTCAAACACACATCTACCCCCTAAAATTACAACCGAATTCAACAATTTAACTAAAACCCTAAATGTGATTGAAGCAAGATTGATTGATGGAAAAGAAAACGTACCTTCTCAGGGCTGAAGTGAGAACTGAAGCGAGGAGTCGCGAAAAAGGATCCGATCGAGCGGTTATGAGGGGTCGTCTTGTGATGCAGTGGTGGTTCGTCGATCACTCAGCGGCGATTACGGTGGATCTGGTTGGGTATCAGGTCTGGGGGATCGGAATCTATCGAATAAGACGATCCATGGAGGTTGAGGGAGAGAACCGATTGGGGTGGGTGGTGGACTGATGGGGAGATGACTTCCAATTCTAAACGTGAGAATGAGAGGGAAATTAAAATTTTTGGGAACCAAATATGTGTTTAGGATTTGATACGGAAACTGAAATAAAATCATTATTTAGTTTATATCAAACCTATCCATTATGGAAGTTATAAAACGTTGTTTAGTGAAGATTATGGTTTTAATATGTATTTTTTTTAGCTATGGTAAAAAAAATATTATTTATAAATAATGAAAATATTGTTTTATATTTTTTATTTTCACATAAGTTTTGTTTGTAAACTAAATCAGTATTATGATTTGCAAATTTCAATTAAACCGAACTCGATTAAGTTTGACTATGATTATGTTGTTTGGTTATGGTTTACCCAATCTTTTAAAAATCGGTTTTTAAATTATATCGGGTTAGACTCAAAAATGATTTAACCGGTTCAATCGGTTTGTACCAGGCGGTTGAACCGGGTCAACTAATTAACCATATAAATCTATAAAAAAACAATTTCAACGCAAAAAATAATCCAAAACAACATCATTCCAAGATTAGAAAAAAATATTCTAAAAGTTAATCCATAATAAAAAAGATTGTGAATGAAGTTTGATCAAAGTGGATTGTAGGGGCTAGGTGTTACTAAGATGGTAAATCGTTACCTTTTTGGGCCCATAAAAAATTAAAAATCCAAATTGTAACCTTGTCCCGGTACCGGTATACCAGTTTAAATCGGTATAACCCAATTTACCGGCGGTACAACTTCTTTGCCGTTCTCCCAATTTACCGGTAAGATTCGTGCCGGGCAAGCTTTCGGCATTCGGTTTAACCGGCCGATTTAAACCGTTTTTTAAAACCTTGGGTTTACCATTAACCAAACGAGACCAGAGTCGTCCCTGAGAACTCTCAAAAAAATTTAGGCTTCGGGCGACAAAAAGATTTGGGCCAAAAATTATGATTAATGGAAAATGAATTAAAAAGAATAAAACCTTGGTGGAGGAGTCTTGAACTTGAAACCTCTACATTATATTCAGATAGTTTTTTTTTTCACTCCACTACTAATACTTTTTTTCCATAATAAATAGATGAATATACTAAATATGTAATTTAACATATATATAAAATCTTGTAAAAACTTTTTGGGCCCTTTGAAAATTTGGGTCTCGGGCGATGGCACAGGTTTGTCAACCCCAGAGCCGGCCCTGAACGAGGCCACGCTCTTGATGTATGGACACAATAGTGTTGGTCTTTGTTACTTGGCAAGTCTTGTTTCTCTCTGCACACACAATTCTTTGTTGGATTTGATGTAAATGTCACTTATATAAAATTGGGATGACATTATTTGCAATATTTATAAATCAGTTGCATGATCGATGCAACTTTCTAACAAAAGTTGCAAATTCCAATAAAATTTGCAACCTTTCAAGAAAAAGGTTGCAGTTTTTACTACTAATTGCAACTTTTGAGTAAAAAGGTTGCAAATTCAATATGGTTTTGTAACTTTTTATGAAAAAAGGCTACATACGATATTCTAATGCAACCTTTACGTTCAAAGAAGTTGCATTAGAGTCAAATGCAACTCGTTTATAAAAGGTTGCTTTTATAAAGTTGCATTAGGCCTATTTTCTAGTAGTGTATGAACAAAACAAGTACATCAGTATATGTTATAACATGTGTACTTGTGTAAAGTTTTGTTGTAACACGTGTAACAACTATATGTAACATGTGTAATGTGGCTATACATGTGTTACCACTCTAATGTAACACAAGTTACAAGCATGTGTTACATATGTGCAGCCCCCTTTGTGTCCAAAAAGGGTTAGGGTAACTATAAATAACATGTGTAACGTTGTTACTATATATGTATCTAATTATCCCACAAAAAGACACTACTTTTTATTTTTAAAATAAACGAGATATTATTAATAAATTATGAAGTTTCTAAAGGTAACACATAACATATAGGATAAACAAAAGCCCCAAACAAGCAACATATAGGGGCTTGCACATATGTAACACATGTTTGTAACTTGTGTTACACTAGAGTGGTAACACATGTATAACATGTGTTACGTGTTACACATGCGTAAACTTTTTGTTGTAACACATGTAACATGCTTATACATGTGTTACCGCCTAGTATAACACAAAAAACAGTTAGTATTCAGATCAAAATCCCCAAATAAGCAACCAAACTAACAAAAACAGTTACTGTTCAGATCAAAAGTCTCAAACAAGCAACCAAACCAAACACAAATTTTTTTATAAAATAAACGAGATCATCAACGATTAGATTATGGACTTTTTAAAGGTAACTAATATATAACAACAACAACAATCATTATCTCAATTCTAAATTTTTTTTAATACATTTAAAACAAAAAAAATACCCAACAAACTATCAAATCTATTTTACTCATACACACACAAAATCATTCAACTTTTACCAAATAAATAACATTAAGACATGGAACCAGTCCATGTCATACTTGTGAGTATGTTCTTTGTTTTCTAACAACTTTTTCTCTTAATCAAAATCCATGAACCAAATGATTTCTGACATGCTTCTCTCTCACACAATTGTGTGTGTGTTCTTGGTGTTCTAACAACTTTCTCTCTCTAAAACCCATGAACCAAATGATTTCTGACCTGCTTCTCACTCGCACACTTGTGTGTGTTTTTGGTCTTGGTGTTCCAATAATTTTCCCTCTCTAGAAACTCATGCAACCAAACGATTTCAGCCTGCTTCGATCTTCAGATCTGGTGGCTTCAAAAGAAAGGGATGAGTACATGAACACATGGTGTCTTCGATCTTCAGATCTGGTGGCTTTGATCTTCGATATCCAGATCTCGTAGCTTTGATGGTGGCTTTGATGAAAAGGTGATGTTTCTCTCTCTAATATCTAATGAATTATTTTGAAAATGGTTGGATGAAAACTGATATATGAGAGAGAGAGATGTGACATAAAGAAAATGATGGGATGGGGAAGGGTGAGGTGATGGTTTGAACAAAAAGACTAAATTGCCCTTTGATCATGTGTTTTTAATAGATGATGTGGATCAATCCTGTCCACACAATCCAGGTTTCCCAAGTTTTCTAGATTAAATGGGTTTTCCATAGATACTTACATTATATATATATATATATATATATATATATATATTATAACACTTCTAGGTAAATCTAGTAAAAAAAGTGATTTTAGTGTCAGCAAGTCATTTTGGTCAGTTATGACTTACTTAAGAATAAAGGGAAATCCAAAAAAACATCGTTACTAGGTAGGAGGTGCGCAATGCATTCTCTTTAGAGGCTATTCTAATTTCTAGCACAGATGATCCATGGGGTCCAAGGGGGTTGCGTCTCTGGGAGGGCCCGAGAGACTTAGCTCTTGGTGGAGGTCACCCTGATCAGTTAGTGATTGCGCCCGCAATGAGCGAAAAATCTACTACACTAGTTAAAGGCTTGGAATATGCTTTGAATCAGTCTGATCCGTAGAAGCATCAATAAGAATAGTTTATTAGTAGGAATTGTAATACATTAGTGGGAACTTAGAGATCAATAGTAATTACGCAATCAATAATGATTGTATGATCAACATTAACAACGATCAACCGGAATTTGTGTTAGTATTAAAGACCGATAATAAAAAAAATAACTAAATTATTGCAGACACTGACCTACCATCAATAATAACTAAGTTACTATTAACATAAACAACCATCATCAATACAAAAGGAAATCAATAGCAATGACTAAGTTACATTTGATAGCAACCAATTACTAGAAATAACCATCAATCGTTTTAACCACCAAACTTGTACACTCTTTTTTGAAACATTTGGTTGTTTCACCAAAATTTCATGATGGTCTATTTTTCTTATTGAATTTAAAACAGAAACTACATATTTGCTCTTCATTCCTTCTGAATCATCTGAAGAATTTTACAGTATCCAGAAATACATTAGTCCGAAGATATTTAAACGATTTAGAGAGATTATCTGAGACTTAACTATTATGAAACCTACACATTTTTTATCTACAAGTTTGTATATGTAGAAAACTTATGGTATCAATCACACAGAACAAGAACAAAGCAATAGCGACAAAACAGTGACCAAAATCTTATTATTCACCCAAACCAGAAAACACCCCCCAATACCCAATGATCTTACTAAATGTAAGATCTATATGAACAGATGTTCAGATCAACTGATTTAATCAGTTGATCTATATGAATACAATACAAACAAGAACAATACAGAAAGAAACAACCTGATCTACAAAGCTTGATCTCACAGTTGAGATCTCACCAACAACACCAGCAGATCAGTACAATACAACAACAAGAAATACAAAGGGTGAAACTAGATCGGAGTGAATGTGGAAGATGAACAGAGATGATGGATCTAGAACAATGAGAGAGAAACTCTCATTATATACCACAAATATCTAATGTTACATCCAGCACCCTTGAACTATCTCCCAATATACACCGACTCAATGAAAGTTGCAATAAGGCCCTCCAACTATATCAATCTGTTACAACAACTTTGTCAATCAGTTAGAGATTATAAAATGGAATATTTGAATGAACACTTTATATAAAAACAATATAAGCTATCATTCTTTCAACATCCCCTCTTCATTCAAATATGAAAACCAATTAACCATCCCTAACTTTTCACAGAATACCTTATGCTGCTCAACACTCAACCCTTTTGTAAAACCATCTGCAGGTTGACTCTCAGAGTCAACCTTAACTGTTTCAATAATTCCTGAACCAACTTTTTCTCTCAGAAAATGAAGGTCAACCTCAAAATGCTTGGTTTTTTCATGGAAGACAGGATTGGCTGCTATAGATATAGCAGCTTTACTGTCACAGTATAATTTAACTGGTAATTCACAGTTAACACCAACTTCTCTCAATAAGTTCAGCAACCACATAATCTCACATGTTGCCGAACACATGGCACGATATTCTGCCTCACCTGTAGACCTAGAAACAGTACTCTGTTTCTTGCTTTTCCAAGAAACTAATGAACCACCAAGATATACACAATAACCAGTCACAGACTTTCTTGTAGATAGACATTTAGCCCAGTCTGAGTCTACAAAACCAACTAAACCCAACTTATCATCCTTTTTAAACAGCAAACCACAACCTGGACCTGACTTGAGATACCTTAATAATCTTAAAGCAATCTGCAAGTGCATATCAGTTGGGCTGTGCATAAACTGACTCAGAAACTGCACAGCATAACTGATATCCGGTCGTGTCAAAGAAAGATAAATCAACTTACCAACCAGCTTTTGAAAACCAGTAATATTTTTCAAAACACTTTGGTTTTTAGAAATCTTGGCAGTTATTAGATAACTTTGTTCAATGGGTGTTTTAATAGGTTTACAAGCTAAATACCCAAACTCACTTAGAAGTTCTAAGCAATATTTTCTTTGATTCAAACACACACCAGACTTGTTATACAAAACCTCAATACCCAAGAAATATTTCAACTTACCTAAGTCTTTGATTTGAAAATTCAAATTCAAAACACCCTTAATTTTATTCACTTCATCAATATTATTCCCAGTAACAACAATATCATCCACATACACAAGAAGCACAATAAACACACCATTTCTAGACAACACATACATAGAATGGTCACATTTACTTTGCACAAAACCATAATCAACAAGAACACTGCTCAACTTTTCATTCCACTTCCTAGGGGCCTGTTTCAGCCCATACAACGATTTAACCAATTTACAAACTCTAGTCTCATCAGGAGAATAATAACCCTTAGGCAAACACATATACACATCTTCATTAATAGTGCCATACAAGAAGGCATTATTAATGTCAAGCTGAAACATAGGCCAATCATTTTGAACAGCAAGGGCAATTATACATCTCACAGTTACCATTTTCACTACCGGTGAAAAGGTTTCCCCAAAATCCAAGCCTTCCCTTTGATTAAACCCCTTGGCCACAAGTCTAGCTTTGAACCTTTCTATTTCTCCACTAGACTTGTACTTGACCTTATAAACCCATTTACAGCCAATGGGTTTTCTACCAGGGGGTAAATCAACAAGTGTCCAGGTGTTATTTCTGAATAAGGCCTCCATTTCCTTATTCATTGCCTCGACCCACCTAGGGTCTTTAGCAGCCTCATCATAACAAGTGGGTTCAAGAGTTTTATTCAACAAACTAACAAAGCTAAAGTTTTCTTTAGACAAACAAGCATAATTCACAGTTTTATCAATACTATACTTAGCATTTCCACTTAACACATAATCCTCAAACCTTTTTGGAACAACTGAAGTCCTAGTGGACTTTCTAAGACCTAGACCAGCACCCTCAGATAGGTTGGTCTCATCACTTGGTGTTCCACTGTCCTCTGCCTCGCCATAAAACCCAGTTTCACTACTTCCTTCATAACCAGTTGGAACTTGCTGAGGTTGATCAGCAATACTGGTTATGGTAGATGTGGAGGGTCCTAATGGCTGCTGATCATCACTGGAACTACCATGAGAGCCATTATTACCCTCTTCATCATCGGGCATTTGTGAAACTTCAGGTGTTTCAGTATCATAGCAATCAAAAAAGGTTATATGATTTAAGGTTTTATCAATAAAATCTGAATTACCAACATGTTTATTCTTAAAAGGGTAAACATCCTCATAAAACTTGACATCTCTAGAAAATAAGACCTTCTTATTATCTAGACTCCACAATTTATACCCCTTCTTGACATTAGAATACCCAATCAATACACACTTATCAGCATGATAAGTGAACTTGTCTGATTCATTTAACACAGTGCTAAAACACAAACACCCGAAGTTTCTAAGATGCATTAAAGAGGGTTTAAAACCAAAGACTATCTCATACGGACTTTTACCTAACAGCACAGAAGAGGGTAACCTGTTAATCAGGTAAACAGCAGTCAGAACACAATCAGACCAAAAACTCAGAGGTAGACCACCCTGAAACATCAAGGCTCTAGCTATATTTAATAGATGCCTATGTTTACGCTCAACCACACCATTTTGCTGTGGTGTGTAAGCACATGTTGTTTGATGTAAAACACCTTTACTTCTTATAAAACTACTCATTCGATTATTTACAAACTCGGTTCCATTATCACTTCTGAAAATCTTTACTCTTTTTTTAAACTGAGTTAAGAGTAATTCATAAAAATCAGTTATATTTTCAAAAACTTCCATTTTATTTTTCAATAAGTAACACCACACAGTTCGTGAGTAATCATCAACCACAGTTAGAAAATATTTAAACCCTTCATTACTAGACACTCTGTATGGACCCCATACATCTAAGTGAACTAAATCACCTATTTCTTTTGTTTTATGATCACTTAAAGGAAATGGAACCCTCACTTGTTTTGCCTTATGGCAAACTTCACATGGACCATGGTCTACAGTTTTAATATCTAGACACCCTTTTAAAACAGCTAGAACCTGATCAGACGGGTGGCCTAGCCTACTATGCCACAAACTTGACTTAAACACACTATTCAAACAGACATTAACAGAATTACCATGTTTTCCAACAAAGTATAAACCATTGTCCTGACTACCAGTCACCAGGACCTTCTTGGATCTCAAATCCTGAAGCAAACAATGATTTTCATCAAACAAGACTCCTATCTTATTATCTTTAGCTAATTTAAAGACAGACAGCAAATTCACACTATAACCAGGAACATAAAACACATCTTCAAGAATGACATTATTAACAAGTTTTATTTTACCAATTTTACACACTTTAACATTAGTTCCATTTGGATGACTTACTTTCAGATTATAATCAGAAACATCAACCCAATCAAACATGCCTTTATCAGACTTGACCATGTGTTGATTAGCACCAGAATCAACAATCCAATTATACTCAAACTCAAACATAGCAGAACTTGAACAACTAACAAAACCTGTAGCAAAGCTACAAGTTACAGAAGACTCACCTCCCATATTAGATTTAGCCTGTTCACCACCAGAACTTTCTCCAACAAGACTCAACAACTTAGAAATCTGCTCAGAAGTGAAAGGCATAGCAGTACCAACAGAATTTGAAGACCCAACAGTAGAATTACTTTTATTATTATTATTAGACACATTAGATCTATAAGACTGCCCACCTGATCTTTTCCTAAAACCAGGTGGATATCCAATAACCTCATAACACCGGTCAACCGTATGACCAAGCATATTACAATGAGAACATTTTAGGTTAGGATTAGGACCCCTAGTATTCTTCTTCCTAGAATCAAATGACTGATTTGACTTAGTTACAAAAGACACATTTTGACCCTTAGATCCATTTGAGGCCAGCCTATGAGACTCCTCTCTGGACACAATAGAAAATGCAACCTTAACTGAAGGGAATGGTTCTCTTGTTAACAAATTTGTTCTTACAGGCTGATAAATATCATCAAGCCCCATAAGAAACTGCATTAGTTTAATAAGTGTGGAAAAATCATTGTAATCTTTAGCAGCCTGACAAGAACATGTAGGAAGCTGCACCATTGCATCAAACTGCTTCCACATGGTTGTCAGCCTGTTATAGTATTCAGCAACAGTGCTTCCATTTTGAGAAATACCATTTATTCTTTTATACAAATCATACACAACAGAACCATCCACCTTATCAAATGACTCTTTCAAATCAGTCCAGACTTCTGAGGCAAGTTTAGAAAAAACTTGCCCCAGAAATAACTCCTCAGAAATAGAGTTTAATAACCATGTAATCACAACTGAATTACACCTTTCCCACTGATTTGCTAAGACCTGATCATCTTTTGGTTTTATACATTTACCATCAATAAACCCATATTTATTTTTTGCTTCTAAAGCAAGTCTCATAGCATTAGACCAGACAGGGTAATTTTCAGTTCCTTTTAACTTTATACTAACAATGGTTAGGGTACTAGAGTCACTAGGGTGAAGGTACAGAGGGTCTCCAATATCAAGTTTGCTAATCATAGTAGCAGAGGTACTAGTATCCCCCATGATCACAAACAGATACACACCAAACAAACAACAGATAATCAAACAACAAGAAGACACAAAACAAACACTCAAAAAAGGCTAACTGTGACAGAGGCCAGATTCCAGGTTCGTCACTCTAAAGGTGCCTGGACAAGCGTATCACAGGAGCACAAACAAACAAGAAATATCAAACAAACAACAAACAAGGTGCCGGTCCTCACTACCCCGACTTCAACTAATCAACCAACAAGACAAGAAAAACTAACTACAGAGAAGGAAAGATCTCACAGTGGGTGCAAGTCTTCACACAAGATGACAACTGTAACCTTCTAGGGTTACAAGTCAATCACCAACAGCAATGAACTAACACTGGTTGGTTTGCTCTGAATCCTTCTAGGGTTTCAGAGACCAACGCAGTCTTCTCACAGATTCCAATGAAGGACCCAAGCAAATCCTCCGATTAGGGTTTCACAAACCCTAACTCAATATCACCCCCAAGATCAACCAACTAGGGTTTCTCAAGATCAGAAACCCTAAGACAACCTACAAGAAAAAACACAAAAGAGATATGAAACAGCGGAAGAACAATCAATCAACCAAGAGCTTGTTTAGCTCTGATACCATGTAGAAAACTTATGGTATCAATCACACAGAACAAGAACAAAGCAATAGCGACAAAACAGTGACCAAAATCTTATTATTCACCCAAACCAGAAAACACCCCCCAATACCCAATGATCTTACTAAATGTAAGATCTATATGAACAGATGTTCAGATCAACTGATTTAATCAGTTGATCTATATGAATACAATACAAACAAGAACAATACAGAAAGAAACAACCTGATCTACAAAGCTTGATCTCACAGTTGAGATCTCACCAACAACACCAGCAGATCAGTACAATACAACAACAAGAAATACAAAGGGTGAAACTAGATCGGAGTGAATGTGGAAGATGAACAGAGATGATGGATCTAGAACAATGAGAGAGAAACTCTCATTATATACCACAAATATCTAATGTTACATCCAGCACCCTTGAACTATCTCCCAATATACACCGACTCAATGAAAGTTGCAATAAGGCCCTCCAACTATATCAATCTGTTACAACAACTTTGTCAATCAGTTAGAGATTATAAAATGGAATATTTGAATGAACACTTTATATAAAAACAATATAAGCTATCATTCTTTCAACAGTATATGAGCTTGACCCAACAGTAATATATAACTCTTTAAATTATAAATTGTTCTTTCATTTACTATTCATCATCTGTGTTTCAACTTTATGGCATCTATATTACTTTGTTTCGTATTGTTAACATTCTTTTAAATATACTAACGTCGTTACAATGTTCTTAGGTTTTTTACTAAACTTTAAATTTTGTATTGAAAAGGAAAATAACATAATTTCGTTGTAGATAAATCATTGTGTGGCCATTTGGTATAATTTTCAGTAGGAAATGCATTAACGAGGAAGTGTGACAATAATGTGTATTAAGTTGATAAACTGGATATCATGAATTTATGATGAAACTATGTTACATAAACGACCAACCAAATGTACTACCGATTCATAAATCCAACTATTGTGTTCTAAGATGATTTGAATATAAAGAATGATGAAACTGACCTTCAGCTAATTGTTATCAAGGTTTGAAAAGAGAAAGAGAGAGAGAACAGTTGAAAAAGAAAACTAAAATGCCCACATGTGAAGTGTACTGTCCAAACCTTAACGTGTGGATAGTAACCTATTTGGAACAATATCTGAAGTACCTTAAACATGTGAATGTTAACTTATTTTGAACCACATGTATATATAGTACAACCAACCTTTAACAGATTTTAGTGAAATTGTTTAAATTCAATAAGAAAAATAGATTTTGAAAGTTAAAACATATATTACTTAGAATGTTAAAAGAATTTAACATATATTAGTGAAATTGTTTTAACATATATTACTTAAAAATACGTTAATCATTGCATGATATATAAAAAGAATTTAATAACTGAAGGTAGGAGATTTTTATGCTCAATTCATAAAAGGGTCAAGGTCATTGATGTATGTCATATTTGTGCTCTAGATGAGAGGTCTCTATGAAATAACAATGTGGTACACCACCAGATAATGACCTCCAAAGACCTACTGTTAATTTCTTGGTTAGATTTAACATCAAATACATAATCAAATTTACATCTCTTGTATAGAATTAACACGGTGCTTATGTTGTAAAAAAATTGTGAGCGTTCAAAATAGTTTTTTTTAAGGGTTTGTTTGTTTTGATCTAATTTTGTCGAGGATGAATATGTTGTATCGACTTTAATTGTGTGATTATCAGATCAATATTGAACTATACATCAAAAAAACATACCGACCCAATCACCAATATTAATTTTACCTTTTCCAAATGCGCACTTCCGTCCTTGCTCAAACACCATAAACCCAAGACCAACAATTACAAATCTATACCCCATAAAACCAAGATCAACAATTACGAATTCATATCTATTTCTATACTATATAATATAATAAAAGTAAACAAGTTGTAACAAGTGTTATTCATTGGAAGTATTTACCTTTTGTTTTCCAGCCTCTCTCTCATTTTAATTTTATATTCATTAAATAAATATTATACTCAAAGTTAAATTGTTAGTTTAAGATATTTTTAAATAAAACAAATAATTTATCATGAAAATCAAACTTTGTATTAATATATTATTTATTTATATTTTCATTGATAAAAAAATTATTGTATTGATTTTATTACATAATTAATAAATCAAATTGTCGGAATTGGTAGCAAAATGTTATCACTCAAACGGCTGCTGATTTGCTTCTTGAATAACGTATCTTCTTTTCAAGAATCATCTCCGTAATCACCACATCCATCACGTATCAAGTATTTTTGTTAATTAGTTTTTTTTAAGATATAATTTTTTTTATTTATATTCAACCTGTTTAATACGCGGGTTTTTTAAAGATATAACTTTTTTATTATTTAGTATACAAAATTACATTTATTCAACCCGTGTAATACACGAGTTTTTTAAAGATATAACCTTTTTATTATTTGGTATATACAATTAGATTTATTTAACCTGTACAATACATGGTGTTTTTTAAAGAAATTTTTTTTTTATTATTCACTATACAAAATTACATTTATTCAACTCGTCTAATGCACAAAGTTTTTAATGGTATAACCTTTTCTTTATTATTTGGTATATAAAATTACATTTATTCAACCCGTACAATATACGTGATTCTTAAAAATATAACTTTTTCATTAACTAATATATAAAAGGGACTTAATATATTCCCACACCTCTCATCTCTATCTCTCTCTATGTATACATAGATATATAGAGAAAGATAAAGTGAAAAACGGTATGAAAATAAGAAATAAGGATGTAAGAATAGTACAAACCTATATAAAATTATATTTGTTTAACCCCCATGTAATATGGGTTATTCTAACCTAGTAGTGAGATATAAGATAAAGTTTTGAAGAGAGAAAGAGATTAGAAACTAGGAAGTAATAAAATAGGGAGGAAAACTGAAAAAACCCCAAAATACAATCATAGATTCTGGAGGACGTACATGCATACGTTTATATTTAAAATGAACCGTAGACAAAATCACTACATAACAATTATAGATAAAAGTTTGGTTCTTTCATCAATTACAATTTTATTTGTCGTAATCGCTGTTGTTATTGATATATTAAACAAAAATATTCAAACGACTCAGAGACTTATTCAAAATTGTAATTTATTACTTATTCAAAATTGTAATTTATTATTTTGTTATCATTTTGACCAAGTATAAGACGATGCCAAAGAGAACGCCATAATCTTGAAACTAAACTGATAATCCTTATCCGAATACAGATCTAGTTGCACTAGAACTTACATGAATTCCATTAAAGTTAACCCAATTACGCGTCTCTTTCTATAATAATAGTAATAAAAGTAATAAAATAATAGTAATAATAGTAATACTAACAACAATATAATAGGAATGGGATCAAATACAAACACTTAAGTTTGTAAGAACCGTAAGAACCAACAAATAATTGACAAGTGTCTATCAATAAAAAAATTAGTTTAAGGGTAATTTAGACCTTTTGACCATATTTATTTAAAACTAATTAAAAATAATTACAAAAAATATAATCAGCACAACACTATATAATTAACATAACATGCTTAATCGTTCTTCATTATCAGCACATCATCCTCAATCGTTCTCCATTATCAACATAAACGACATCAGCACAACAACCTCAATTGTTCTCCATTATCAGCACACCAGATGTGCTGATTATATCTACTTTTGGTGTTTGGTTGTATTATTTTGTAATTAACACATAATCAGCACGTTATCAGCACAATTATAAAACACCTTTTGTTAACTTTTTTAAAAATCACTTTTATAAATACAAAAAAGTATAGCAATATGGTACTCATATTAAAGATAAAAAAATACTTGATTTTATGATATATTTTTTTTAAAAAAATAATGAAGTATATAAAAGTTATTTTAGTTTAAAAACCTTGATGGAATTTGTATTTAATGGAAAATAGTCAAATGACTAGCAATTTTACAAAATTACCCCTAATTTTTTAGTAGTAACTTTTAATTATAAGGGTTTTTTTTATAATAATATCAACCCTTGATTTAAATTATCAATGGTTCAGATCTGTTCTCACGATTCTTATAATTAGCAATGTTTGTACAGGATCTCAACCCCAATATAATAATAGTAAGAAGAAGAGGACACCATCATATATAGCCATTTTATCAATAGTTGCTAATAATATTCATGGGGTTTTGCCCAAAGTTTTTCATGAATTATTAACAACTAGCTTTTACATAGGCATTTTACCAATTTAACAATCTCTTACCCTCCAATCTCAATTCAACAAGTACACACTTCCGTTTAAAATCAATTAACTTGTAGACTACAAATAGGGCTGGCAATTATGATACGAACATCATAACACGATACGAACCTACACGAAGTTAACAGGTTTCATGTTTAACCTTAACAGGTTTCGGGTCTATAACATGTTGACACAATAAAACTTATTTAGTTTCGTGTCGTGTTCGTGTTTACCTATTTCGTGTTTGTGTATTATCGTGTTCATGTTTTAACAGATCGGGTTCGTGTCTTAACATGTCATGTTAGACACAATATTTTTTTAAAAAAATATTCTTTAAACAGACATACTTTATAAACTATTATTATTCTAATTACATTATCATTTAGAGTTGTAGTTTCAACAATGCTCGTAAAAAAAGGATTTTTTCTCGAAACTACGTGAGTACCAAATATATAACATAACATATTATAATATTAAGAGTTTTGATTTTGATAATTCGAAAGTTCACTTCAATTTAAATTTCAAATCATCATTACTTAGAAAATTTTTTAAATCTTAAATCACTATTTCTATCACTAAGTTGGTTACATATACATTCAATTTTGTCTATGTTATATAATCCGTATATCTATATCCATATGTATCTATCTCTAGTTTTATCTTTATCTTTATACCTAATAAATAAAAATCTTAAGAGATACATGACATAAATCTATGCATTCTTAATTTTTGTTTCTTTTTTCGCCTAAACTATATACTCATTTAACTTACACACAGATCCTTACTCATTTCAAATTTACTCGATTTTTTTTCAATATTACATTTAATACATTACTTTTTTCTTTTACATTATTTGAACTTTAGCATTTTTATAATAAAATTTTAATTCACCATTACGAGATTCTAACCTTATAACAATAATAAACTTTCAAGATTTTTTTATATATTAAAAAAGGAAGAAATAAAAATTACTTCAATAGCAATATGAGAAGTAAAATAAAGTATGTTTCATTTTGTTTTGTTTGTTTTGATAGCAATAAAGAAAGGCTTTATAAAATATGGACGATAAGTTAGACGATCTCCAATGCTAAGTGTGTTTTTAGACGTCTTTATGTCACGGAGTTAGTCCTTCAACCCGCGTGTGGCTCTTAGTCACCGTGCTAAGATCAGCCTTGACACCACCTTGCAACTCGATTCAATGACTTGAACAAAGGGGAACAAAGATAGTAAACAAAGAGAACACTTGTATTCCTTAGAGAACTCTTTAAAGGATGCTTTGATACAACTTTGGAGGTGATATGCAAATGAGCATGGATCACCTATTTATACTTGTGGCTAAGTAATCTAGATCCTTCCTAATCTAGATAATTCTAAGTATAAAATATACAAATATCTTTGATATTTACATGGACTAATCTAGAATGATTAAGGAAAATATCTTGGATATTTTCCTAAGAATTCTCTAGTCTTTGTTGATGTTTTTGAGCCTTGAATCCAGAATTTTCTAAGGCAAAAATCTGCCATAGAAGTCCCTTGAAGCTGGTAGAAAATTCCGGAATCCCGAGAGTTGCGATCTGAATTTTGGCGGGCTGTGACATTCTCCCCCACCTAATCCGCCGACGTCCTCGTCGAGCCTTCATGATACTTCTTGATCTCGTCCCTGAACTGCCATAGTGAATCTTCTGTTTCCCAGCTTGCTTCACCATCCGGTAAGTTCTTCCATTTGATCAAGTACTCCTTGTAGCTTGGCACTCCTCGTCGTCGGATGGTGCGCCCAGATACGATCTCGGCAACCTCTCGATCGAAAGATGTTACAACAGCTGTTGGTGCCTGCTTAGATACTCCTCGATTTAAGTCTTCCTCGTCGGCATGGTAAGGCTTGAGATAACTCACATGGAAGACTGGGTGAATCTTTAACTTGGGCGGTAATTGTAGTCGGTAAGATACTTTGCCAACACGAGCGATTACTGGAAAGGGTCCTTCATATTTCCTTACGAGTCCCTTGTGCATGCCCCTTAGTGATTTGAATTGTTGTGGCAAAAGTTTCACCATGACTTGGTCCCCGACTTGGAATTCCACACGTCGCCTTCTATCATCCGCCCATTTCTTCATTTTCTTAGCCGCCTTGTCAAGGGAAGTACGAGCCAAGTCTGCTTGTTCGTGCCACTCCTTTAGACTCTTGAAATCAGTTGGGCTATTACCATTATAAGATGCGGCTAAGGCATTTGGAGCCAATGGTTGACGTCCCGTTACGATCTCGAAAGGGTTTTTCCCGGTAGCTTCGCTTCCCTGCATGTTATAAGAAAATTGTGCAACATCTAGAAGTTTAGCCCAATCACGTTGATTAGCACTTACATAGTGTCGGAGGTATAACTCGAGTAAGGCACTGGCCCGCTCTGTTTGCCCGTCTGTTTGGGGATGAAAGCTGGTTGAAAAGTTGAGTTTTGTCCCTATAATCTTGAATAACTCGGACCAAAAACGCCCCGTGAAACAAGGGTCTCGATCACTGACAATGGTTTGTGGTATGCCCCAATACTTCACCACGTGCTTAAAGAAAAGTCTTGCCGTCTCCCCTGCGGTAACATCAGCTGGTGCGGGGATGAATGTTCCATACTTGGAGAATCTATCAACCACCACAATGATGCTCCCAAAACCTTCTGACTTTGGCAAGCAAGTGATGAAATCCATAGAAATGCTTTCCCAAGGGCCATTTGGGATCGGTAAGGGCTCCAACAAACCTCTTGGTTGGCGTTGCTCGATTTTGTCTTGCTGGCAAACTAAGCAAGTATGCACGTATGCTTCAACATTGTCTGCCATACGTGGCCAATAAAACGTGCCTCCGATCAGTGCTAATGTGCGTTTGATTCCTGGATGACCAGCCCACTTAGAATCATGGCATTCCTTCATCACGGATCACCTCAGATTGCCCCATCTTGCTACATAGAGCCGGTCTCCTTTGGTGAATAAAAGATCCCCTTTTAACCAAAACCATGTCGTCTTTCCATCCCGGGTTAAGGTGACAAGATGTTTGGCAAATGGATCTTGATTGAGTCCTTCCTTGATTTGATCTTGGATATCTAATGTTGGGCGTGTAATGGCAGCAAGCTCGGCTTTGCGACTTAATGCATCAGCCACCACGTTTGCTTTCTCGGGCTTGTACTCCAAGACATAATCAAATTCAGCAAGGAAGTCTTGCCACCTAGCTTGCTTGGGATTTACTTTCTTGCACCGTGTATTTCTTCTCGGTGTCGTTAAGCTTCCGACTTTCAAACGCGATCGGGTGCCCCTCTTGCATAAGTACTCCACCAATTGCGAAGTCCGATGTGTCCGTGTGTAACTTGAAAGGCTTTGAAACATCAGGGAGAGCTAGTACCGGTTCTGACATGACTGCCTCCTTTAACTCTTCAAAAGCTGCTTGACAACAATGGTCCCAGTCCCAAGCTTTGTTTTTCTTGAGCAGATCTGTCAATGGTGCAGCCTTTGTGGAATATCCTCTGATGAAGCGACGATAGTAACTTACCAAGCCAAGGAATGAACGTAACTCTGGAACCTTGGTTGGTGGCTCCCATGCCTGAATAGCTTTAACTTTGGTGTCATCCATCATGAGCCGTCCCTCTTTGATTTTATGACCCAAGAATTCAACCTCTTCTTGGGCGAACGAGCATTTCTCCAGCTTAACATAGAGCTCATTCACGTAGCACCTGAAAAACTTGCCACAAATGCTCCACATGTTCCTTTAATGTGCGGCTATAGACGACTATATCGTCTAAGTATACCACCATGAACTTATTAAGGAAGGGGTGGAAGAGTTTGTTCATTAGAGTACAAAATGTCGCTGGCGCATTAGTAAGACCGAAAGGCATCACCAAGAATTCGTACGAGCCATACCTTGTGATGCATGTTGTTTTTGCTTCATCCCCCTGGGCGATTCTTACTTGATAGTAGCCCGAACGTAAATCCAACTTTGAAAAGTACCGAGCATTGCCAAGTTGATCGAACAAATCAGCAATAAGAGAAATTGGGTACTTATTCTTTACCGTGATTTTGTTAAATGCCCGGTAATCAATGCACATTCGGTGGGACCCGTCTTTCTTCCTCTGGAATAGTACTGGTGCACCGTATGGGGCTTTTGAGGGGCGAATATAGCCAACATCTAACAACTCCTTAAGTTGTTTGCTTAACTCTTCCAGTTCTGGTGGTGGCATGCGATATGGGGCCTTTGCTGGCGGTTTAAAACCTGGTTCCAGCTCAATCTCATGATCAACTTCTCTTCAAGGTGGGCGTTTCTTGGGTAATTCAGCTAGCATGACATCCTTGAATTCTTCTAGCACCTTCTCGATCTCCATCAGCACAGCTTCCTTGGGCTTTTCCTCGTCGATCTTTGCAACCGCCAAGTAGCAGGGTTCTTTCTTGTTGTATCCTTTCTTGAATTGTATAGCTGAAAGGGTCTTTAATCCGTTCTTCGACCCGCGCTCCGTGCGCACCATACAAGTCTTCCCCTCGTCCAGGATACATAAAGAGTTAACAAATGGTATAGGGAAAGCCCGTACCTTATCGAAGAATTCCATGCCAAGCACGACCTTGAAGTCGTCCATCTCTACTACGGAGAAGTTGATAAGTCCGGCCCATTCACCAATACGAATCTGAACGTCCTTGGCCTCCCCATGAATTGGTTTGGCATTAGTATTGACGGTCTTCATCGCTCCTGCTCCTTTAGCAAACTTTACACCAAGTCGCCTTGCTTCCTCTATAGACATGAAATTATGAGACGCTCCCGTGTCAACAAGTGCCCGAACTTGGTTGCCCAAATGTTAGCTTGGACGAATTGCAGCCCTTTGTTAGGTGATGGGCGTGTTTCAACCATAGCCTTGGTTGCAATTAATATTTGCATTAATCCCATGCAAACATCTTCTTCCTCGTGACCACCTTCGGCTTGGGCAATCATGGCATGCAAGCTGGCTCTCTTGGGGCAGTCTCGAGCAAAATGTGACCCGTCACATATGAAGCACTTATTATCTTTGCTTAAGGGTTTTTTATCTTGGGCCTTCCATTGTGGTGGAGACTTATGTGTAGTGCTTTCTTGGGTTTGAGCTGATTTTTCTCCCCCACCTTTCTCATGGCTACCCTTGCGGTCTTTGCTCCTAGATTCTCTTCGGCTATAATCAGTTAAGCCCTCGGCTATTGCGATTGCTGAAGAGAGATCTTGGACACCGCGTCTTTCTAATTTGGTTTTGGCCCAAGCTTGTAGGCCATCAAGAAAGTAGAAGAGAGAATCTTTGTCGGACATATCCGGAATTTCAAGGACAAGTGTGGTGAACTCTTTAATATAGTCCTTGATAGTGCCGGTTTGTTTGAACTTCCGCAATCGGCCCTTAGCTTCATTTTCCGCATTCTCCGGATAGAATTGCTTTTTAATTTCTCTAATAAAATCAGCCCAAGTGTTAACGATACCCGTACCTTTTTCAATCTCGGCGTGCTTACATCGCCACCACAAGCCCGCGATTTCTTTTAAGTAGAGTGTGACTGTTTTGATCTTCGTGGCATCGTCAGTCACATTTACACCTTCGAAGTATCGTTCCATCTCCCATAAGAAATCGTCAACAGCCCTTGCTTCCCGTTTGCTAATGAAGGGTGTTGGTTTTGGTACTTCAATTCTTGGAGTGAAACTCACAAAGCTACTTCCAGTTGAAGCCACGACCCTGCTACAATCGTTTACTTTAGTTTCCAGGCCAAGAAGGATTAGGTGCATATCCATTGATAAGCCATCCATGTCTTTGCGAAGTTTATGGACTGCTTTCTCCGTAGCCTCTTTGATGCTTTCATTTACTTTCAGCTGAAACTCAGCCTGGAACAGCTCCATTGCCGCCTTTAAGTCGTCGCGAAGGTTAATGAAGCTTGTCTCCAACTCATCCAAGCGTTGTAGCGCACCATCGACTTGAGCTCCTAGTCCGGTCATTGCAGCTTTCATTTCAGCAACTCGTTTCTCCAAGGTCTTATCCTTAGATGCACCACGATGATTCCTTCCTCCATGGGGTATTTCGTCCCATCCACGAGTCTCATCAACAACAATATTGATGCCTACTCCTTTGTTGCCCGTATCAGCCATTTCCCAGCGAATCGACGTGCTCTGATACCTCTTGTCACACAGTTAGTCCTTCAACCCGCGTGCGGCTCTTAGTCACCGTGCTAAGATCAGCCTTGACACCACCTTGCAACTCGATTCAATGACTTGAACAAAGGGGAACAAAGATAGTGAACAAAGAGAACACTTGTATTCCTTAGAGAACTCTTTAAAGGATTCTTTGATACAACTTTGGAGGTGATATGCAAATGAGCATGGATCACCTATTTATACTTGTGGCTAAGTAATCTAGATCCTTCCTAATCTAGATAATTCTAAGTATAAAATATACAAATATCTTTGATATTTACATGGACTAATCTAGAATGATTAAGGAAAATATCTTGGATATTTTCCTAAGAATTCTCTAGTCTTTGTTGATGTTTTTGAGCCTTGAATCCAGAATTTTCTAAGGCAAAAATCTGCCATAGAAGTCCCTTGAAGCTGGTAGAAAATTCCGGAATCCCGAGAGTTGCGATCTGAATTTTGGCGGGCTGTGACATTCTCCCCTACCTAATCCGCCGACGTCCTCGTCGAGCCTTCATGATACTTCTTGATCTCGTCCCTGAACTGCCATAGTGAATCTTCTGTTTCCCAGCTTGCTTCACCATCCGGTAAGTTCTTCCATTTGATCAAGTACTCCTTGTAGCTTGGCACTCCTCGTCGTCGGATGGTGCGCTCAGATACGATCTCGGCAACCTCTCGATCGAAAGATGTTACAACAGCTGTTGGCGCCTGCTTAGATACTCCTCGATTTAAGTCTTCCTCGTCGGCATGGTAAGGCTTGAGATAACTCACATGGAAGACTGGGTGAATCTTTAACTTGGGCGGCAATTGTAGTCGGTAAGATACTTTGCCAACACGAACGATTACTGGAAAGGGTCCTTCATATTTCCTTACGAGTCCCTTGTGCATGCCCCTTAGTGATTTGAATTGTTGTGGCAAAAGTTTCACCATGACTTGGTCCCCGACTTGGAATTCCACACGTCGCCTTCTATCATCCGGCCATTTCTTCATTTTCTTAGCCGCCTTGTCAAGGGAAGTACGAGCCAAGTCTGCATGTTCGTGCCACTCCTTTAGACTCTTGAAATCAGTTGGGCTATTACCATTATAAGATGCGGCTAAGGCATTTGGAGCCAATGGTTGACGTCCCGTTACGATCTCGAAAGGGTTTTTCCCGGTAGCTTCGCTTCCCTGCATGTTATAAGAAAATTGTGCAACATCTAGAAGTTTAGCCCAATCACGTTGATTAGCACTTACATAGTGTCGGAGGTATAACTCGAGTAAGGCACTGGCCCGCTCTGTTTGCCCGTCTGTTTGGGGATGAAAGCTAGTTGAAAAGTTGAGTTTTGTCCCTATAATCTTGAATAACTCGGACCAAAAACGCCCCGTGAAACAAGGGTCTCGATCACTGACAATGGTTTGTGGTATGCCCCAATACTTCACCACGCGCTTAAAGAAAAGTCTTGCCGTCTCCCCTGCGGTAACATCGGCTGGTGCGGGGATGAATGTTCCATACTTGGAGAATCTATCAACCACCACAATGATGCTCCCAAAACCTTCTGACTTTGGCAAGCAAGTGATGAAATCCATAGAAATGCTTTCCCAAGGGCCATTTGGGATCGGTAAGGGCTCCAACAAACCTCTTGGTTGGCGTTGCTCGATTTTGTCTTGCTGGCAAACTAAGCAAGTATGCACGTATGCTTCAACATTGTCTGCCATACGTGGCCAATAAAACGTGCCTCCGATCAGTGCTAATGTGCTTTGTCTTGTAAATCATTTGAAAAACGATATGATCAGATGATATGTATAAATAAGAGAACATTGTATGGTTAAATGAATAACCAAGTAAAATGAGTTTGTATAAGATAATTCGTTTGTAAAACAATGTCTTGTGAAGAATATGTTATTTGTGTAAAATGTAATGTATCTAAACTGAAATGACTTGGATAACGCTACGATATGTAATACTATACAAGCATTTATATATAGGAAGTACCAGCGGCGTATCCACCATGTTTGTATCATATTACATACGCCACGTTACACCAACCATTTACCCAAACCAACCACCATGTAGATTGTTCATGTATAAACCAAATGTCAAGTGTTATTGTGTAAACCATGTCGAAATGTCTATGTTTGTCACACCCCAACCGATGGCGGAAACATCGGGATGAGACGTACAAATTGCTCAAAACAACATAACACTATTGTGACAATATGAATTAATTGATTTCATTAAATCTCAGAATGGGATACATAGTTCCAAATAAATAAACATAACATTTAACAATAATCAAAATGCTAAGTGGGTTTCTAATGTCCATCCTAGCTTGATTCTTGTTTTCTTGATCATTCAACCTGCAATATGTATTAAAATAAATCAACAAAAGCATGTTGGCGAGTATACAAGTTTTCATACATAGCATAGTACGTGTTTAAAATGTTTGCTCATATCCAAATGTGAAATACAATATCATGTAAACAGTATATACTCGAAACGATGTTACTCTATGTGCCCAAACCAAAGTTTAACGCAATTAAAGTGTACCCAAACGAGTTTGAGTAGGTTGACATAGTTTAACCTAACAATACCTGCTCATAGAACAGGAGGGGCGTTTCTCAACCTATAGCGCTACCATTGTTAGGGGAGGCTTGTACGAAGTTAATGAACACATAGTCATTAGGTGTTTACAATAGCATAACATGTCTAACATGATTAAAATGTATCACATAGAATAAGGATAGAGTGTGCATAAAATGTTTAACGTGTTGTGATGTTTGATATGTAATACATATTGCACCCAAAAGTGTAAAACGAAAATGGGTCATGTATACTCACCTTGGAGTGCGTTGCGTATTTCTTGGAAAGAGAATATGAGAATTGTTTCAAGTGTCGTTGCACAAGAGAATTACCCTATTAATTTTGAGTATTTTGTTAAATATTGGGAATTTAGGGATTATTAAATAACAAGGTAAAGAATATTAACATTTCCAAAATATAATAGTCATATATAAAATATATGACAATTTATTTATAAATAAAAATAAACACATGATTTTTATATATTATTATAATAATAAAACTGATTTTACCAAGGTGTTATAAATATTATTACTAAAATGAACAACAATTCTGATTATTATATATATATATATAAAATGATAATTCTGATTTAAACCATAAAAATTCTGAAAATAAAACAGAAATAAAATTCTGATTTATTAAAAATACAATTTCTGATTTAATAATAATTCTGAAATATAAGTTCTGATTTAAATAAATAATACTTCTGATTATGATTTCTGATAATAAATATGATTTTATAAATAAAACAGAAACAATAATTCTGTTATAAAATTCAGATTTTAAAAAGATATATTTATAAATCTGTTTTAATAAAAATAATAGTAATACTAATTATATTACTAATCTGTTTATAATAATAATATTAATAATAATAATAATAATATTAATAATGATAATAATAATAATAATAATAATAATAATAATAATAATAATAATAATAAAAGAACTGTAATTATATAAAAAAAATAAGGAAATCGGAAACAAAGCGATTACCGGCGTCTGGACCGTCTTCTCCGGCGATTCGCAACGGTGACCGGTGGTTCTCCGGCGGCGAAGGTGGTGGCAGACGGAGTTCCGGCGAAGAAGCAGGTTTCCGGCAGTGGGGGTGGTGTGCGATGTCGAGGTGGTTACGGTGAGGAGAAACGGTGAGAGGTGTCGAGAGGTGCGAGTTCGGAATGAAGGAAACGGGTCGGTATTTATACCGAGTTCGGGACGTACAAATTTGGAAACGATAAACTTGATTGCTTGTATGATTGGCAATCAAGGGAATCATGTATTTTTGGTAAACTGGAAACACCTTGCTGGCCGGAGGTATTCACGGTGAAGAAGAAAGAATGTCGGACCAGAAACGCGTTTATTGGCGGTCAAGAGTTTAAAAATGGAAGGTTCGAAAGTTGCGCATAAAAGTTAATTGATTCCTAGTTCGTTTGGATGTGGCATTCCCGGCCGAGTGGTTAGGTGCTTGTTTGTTATGATTGAGGTCAGCGGTTCGATCCCCGTCCCACGCATATAGATCCCATTTTTTTTAAACTGAACTAACTGAAGTTAACTGAGTTTACCAACTCAGTTAGTGGGTTCCTTTGATTAACTACTAACCTAGTTAGCATATAACTAGGATTTAACTAACTTAGTTGATCCAAACTAACTTAAAACTAGAATAAAAAAATTTCTTTTATTTATTTATTTTATAAAATTTGTTAAGAATAACTTATTAGGTTAATTAAAACATTAATTCATTTAATTAATTAATTATACATTATATTTATTTCTTAAATATATATTATATTTATTAGATATATATATTATATTTGTTTATTAAATATTGATATATCTTATATCTATTTAATTTAACCCACATTTTGGATTATTTACCGAATTATCGTACGAATTCCCAATTTTCGTACGGTTTAGGGAAATCTCTTGGCAACGATGAATTTAAGAGCTGAGATTTAGATGGAATTTCACTGTTTTTACGTGCTAAACATAGTTTCATCGTGTTTCAACGTGTAATAACATAACATAGTATTAAACACAAATATGAATAAAATCATGCATTTTTCATTATGATTCAAGTCTCGGAATGAAATTAGGGAATAAACGAGAGTACAATTGACTAAATTGGAAAGTACAAGTCATCAAGCTATAATTAGAAAGATCGAAAATACGAGGCGTTACAGTCTCCCCAACTTTAGGAGATTTCGTCCTCGAAATCTAAGAGGAAACTTTTGAAAAGATTATATCTAAAGGTTTATAAAATGAGACTTTGATCATAAGGTTTTTTTTTTTATTTAGGAAAATTGATTTCATGAATGCATCACATAGCACATTGTCTTTCACATGAATTGCCAAATAGTTTTACATAGAATAGCATTGCACATAGAATAACATGATGATACACATAGAATATCATGTACCATGAAAGCAGGATAAATTTAGTTTGTTCACAAGAGAGTATCATTAATTGTTTTTAGGTTACGACAATAGTGAGAAATGTGTCTCCTAGCTAGAAATGAACATAACGCTCAATGTAAAACACATAATAATTGAGATAACATAGAAAGAGATTTAACGTAAAATATGGATTGTCACGGAACGTAACGTATGACACTTCCAAAGTGAATCGAAGACCTTCTCGAATTAAGGAAACGTGCTTTGGCCTAATAGGTATTAGTACTCTCATCGATGGTCCCCAGGTAGGCAACAGGTCCTTAATGGATTTATACGAATGCCAAACCTAGACAGGACGTCCCGACTACCGGTACCTAACCCTTCCGGTTACTACACGTTCTTAATCGATTGGGAAATCGAGACTTTGGCGAGAGCGAAAATCGAGGAGTGGGACTAGTTAAACAAGATGCGAGTATCACCTCTAACTTGATAACATCGTACCCAAATGTGGTTGGTACTTATCCTAAGATAAGGGTCCACTAGAATATGAAATGGAAAACTCCCAACAAGGTTTGTATATCACTCCTAACTTGAGGGTAGATTTCGTGCAAAAATCAAAGTATAGCTGAGTGAAAATCATCACCAAGTGTGGGAATCACCCCTATCTTGATAAGTCATTTCGATTGTATTGTAAGAGTGTCTTCAAAGCCTCCAAGTGTGTATTGTGTTAGCCTTAGGAAAGGCATGTATATTAGAAGTCCAAAAGAATAGAGAGAAGCAAGTGAGGTAGAAATGAAGTTGTTTTAAGCAACACATAGTGAGAAAGCTCCTAAACTATAGACTAGGCAAGGCATTCCTAATTCCCTATAGTTATGGCTCTGATACCAATCTGGTATCAGAGTACTCCTACTATAGACTAGGGGAAACTAAGGCAATCCTACCTAATTCCCTATAGTTATGGCTCTGATACCAATCTGTCACACCCCAACCGATGGCGGAAACATCGGGATGAGACGTACAAATTGCTCAAAACAACATAACACTATTGTGACAATATGAATTAATTGATTTCATTAAATCTCAGAATGGGATACATAGTTCCAAATAAATAAACATAACATTTAACAATAATCAAAATGCTAAGTGGGTTTCTAATGTCCATCCTAGCTTGATTCTTGTTTTCTTGATCATTCAACCTGCAATATGTATTAAAATAAATCAACAAAAGCATGTTGGCGAGTATACAAGTTTTCATACATAGCATAGTACGTGTTTAAAATGTTTGCTCATATCCAAATGTGAAATACAATATCATGTAAACAGTATATACTCGAAACGATGTTACTCTATGTGCCCAAACCAAAGTTTAACGCAATTAAAGTGTACCCAAACGAGTTTGAGTAGGTTGACATAGTTTAACCTAACAATACCTGCTCATAGAACAGGAGGGGCGTTTCTCAACCTATAGCGCTACCATTGTTAGGGGAGGCTTGTACGAAGTTAATGAACACATAGTCATTAGGTGTTTACAATAGCATAACATGTCTAACATGATTAAAATGTATCACATAGAATAAGGATAGAGTGTGCATAAAATGTTTAACGTGTTGTGATGTTTGATATGTAATACATATTGCACCCAAAAGTGTAAAACGAAAATGGGTCATGTATACTCACCTTGGAGTGCGTTGCGTATTTCTTGGAAAGAGAATATGAGGATTGTTTCAAGTGTCGTTGCACAAGAGAATTACCCTATTAATTTTGAGTATTTTGTTAAATATTGGGAATTTAGGGATTATTAAATAACAAGGTAAAGAATATTAACATTTCCAAAATATAATAGTCATATATAAAATATATGACAATTTATTTATAAATAAAAATAAACACATGATTTTTATATATTATTATAATAATAAAACTGATTTTACCAAGGTGTTATAAATATTATTACTAAAATGAACAACAATTCTGATTATATATATATATATATATATATATATATATATATATATATAAAATGATAATTCTGATTTAAACCATAAAAATTCTGAAAATAAAACAGAAATAAAATTCTGATTTATTAAAAATACAATTTCTGATTTAATAATAATTCTGAAATATAAGTTCTGATTTAAATAAATAATACTTCTGATTATGATTTCTGATAATAAATCTGATTTTATAAATAAAACAGAAACAATAATTCTGTTATAAAATTCAGATTTTAAAAAGATATATTTATAAATCTGTTTTAATAAAAATAATAGTAATACTAATTATATTACTAATCTGTTTATAATAATAATATTAATAATAATAATAATAATATTAATAATGATAATAATAATAATAATAATAATAAAAGAACTGTAATTATATAAAAAAATAAGGAAATCGGAAACAAAGCGATTACCGGCGTCTGGACCGTCTTCTCCGGCGATTCGCAACGGTGACCGGTGGTTCTCCGGCAGCGAAGGTGGTGGCAGACGGAGTTCCGGCGAAGAAGCAGGTTTCCGACAGTGGGGGTGGTGTGCGATGTCGAGGTGGTTACGGTGAGGAGAAACTGTGAGAGGTGTCGAGAGGTGCGAGTTCGGAATGAAGGAAACGGGTCGGTATTTATACCGAGTTCGGGACGTACAAATTTGGAAACGATAAACTTGATTGCTTGTATGATTGGCAATCAAGGGAATCATGTATTTTTGGTAAACTGGAAACACCTTGCTGGCCGGAGGTATTCACGGTGAAGAAGAAAGAATGTCGGACCAGAAACGCGTTTATTGGCGGTCAAGAGTTTAAAAATGGAAGGTTCGAAAGTTGCGCATAAAAGTTAATTGATTCCTAGTTCGTTTGGATGTGGCATTCCCGGCCGAGTGGTTAGGTGCTTGTTTGTTATGATTGAGGTCAGCGGTTCGATCCCCGTCCCACGCATATAGATCCCATTTTTTTTTAAACTGAACTAACTGAAGTTAACTGAGTTTACCAACTCAGTTAGTGGGTTCCTTTGATTAACTACTAACCTAGTTAGCATATAACTAGGATTTAACTAACTAAGTTGATCCAAACTAACTTAAAACTAGAATAAAAAAATTTCTTTTATTTATTTATTTTATAAAATTTGTTAAGAATAACTTATTAGGTTAATTAAAACATTAATTCATTTAATTAATTAATTATACAATATATTTATTTCTTAAATATATATTATATTTATTAGATATATATATTATATTTGTTTATTAAATATTGATATATCTTATATCTATTTAATTTAACCCACATTTTGGATTATTTACCGAATTATCGTACGAATTCCCAATTTTCGTACGGTTTAGGGAAATCTCTTGGCAACGATGAATTTAAGAGCTGAGATTTAGATGGAATTTCACTGTTTTTACGTGCTTAACATAGTTTCATCGTGTTTCAACGTGTAATAACATAACATAGTATTAAACACAAATATGAATAAAATCATGCATTTTTCATTATGATTCAAGTCTCGGAATGAAATTAGGGAATAAACGAGAGTACAATTGACTAAATTGGAAAGTACAAGTCATCAAGCTATAATTAGAAAGATCGAAAATACGAGGCGTTACAATGTTCAATGTAAACCACCAAATGTGTTTGTCAATGTCAACGTGTTTATTGTTCAATGAAAATCATGTAATGTGTATCCCAAAATGTATCATGTACGGTAAGCGAAAGGTATCAACTTAAACCATATGTAAAATGCACAAAACAAGTCGTTGAAGTAAAACGTGGTTTAAAGCAACGTTATGTTCTGTGGAAAAATGCATGCTCTATTGATATTAACATTTATGCGGTATTGTGAAATATGCATACATCCAAGCCTTGAGACTGTGGCGATAAACCCTTAAACAAATTAAAGGTTTATCTAAGTTATGTATATCGAATTCGGTCATTCCTTCCAATCCTATCAAACCCAGGAATTCAGAAACGGGAGTTGTCAATTCCTATGGTACCACTACCTACTAACGAACGACGTAGCTAATGTTAATGAATGTATTGTCCCATGTTAAACAAACCAAATGTCATAACAAAATGAAGGCATGTGATGTAAACAATCGTACTAAGTATGCTAAGTAAACATACGAAGCAGAAATGTTCATGTAAATCAATGTGTCCATATGCTGAGTAAACATATGCAACAGAAATGTTCATGTAAATCAATGTGTCCATATGCTGAGTAAACATATGCAACAGAAATGTTCATGTAAATCAATGTGTCCATATGCTGAGTAAACATATGCAACAGAAATATTTATGTAAATCAATGTGTCCATATGCTGAGTAAACATATGCAACAGAAATGTTTATGTAAATCAATGTGTCCATATGCTGAGTAAACATATGCAACAGAAATGTTCATGTAAATCAATGTGTCCATATGCTGAGTAAACATATGCAACAGAAATGTAATGTAAATCAATGTACTAAGTACGCACACAATGGGCATACATAGCATGAAATGTAATGAAATCGTGTACTATAATGTACTAACAACATAGCAGGCATATGATGTGAAAACATGGAAAGCATGAAAGTAACAGATAGGCACATGTGTTTCACCCCAAAACAGTTTGTAAAACAGTAGAAAATGGGGTTCTATGTACTCACCTGAGATTGCTTTGAATTCCTTGTATAATAACCAGGTAATGCTAAAGATCACGGGATATCAAATGGCACCTAATAGGTAGCTATGTTAATATACCGGACCAAATCAGAAGGATCGGATAGTATGCGGGTTTGTAAACCAAACGAGTATGGAGACTCGTGTAATATGGTTTAACAAAGCCTATATACTAAAATGAAACTTAACCTAAGTGCTTACGGCCCATTACGACCCGTTTAGGTAGCTTATGCTACCTTACGCGTCGTTCGCGTAGAACGCGTCTGGAACGCCTAACATCGTGACCACAAGGTATAACCTCGGAAGGTTATAGCTATGGTCACTTAATTTGTTTGGTCGGATCCTAATGATCGACCAAATTGGTCAGGTTCGAAAGTATAAGCGATGGTTTAGATCGCTTACCTTACGACCCTATGTAAGCACTAAACTAAAAGTGACGAGCTAAGCATGTTAGAACATGCTTAACTAAGTTTAGAAAACAGGTTTGGCATCAAAACAAACGGCTTTGATGCTCACGAGTAGTTTGGTTACAAAATATGCAAGAATGCACATTTTGGCCGAAACTACGACTCGTCACTGAGCCGAGATAACGTGGTAATCAGTAGGTATAGTCACTACGGACTATAACCATCGTGATCACGCTCACGTTATGAAGTTCCATGAACTTCGTGTTGACCATAGGCTGGTCAATGCAGAAAGTCAACAAGACGTTGACTTTCGGACTCGAAAATCGAATAAAAGAGCGAAAGAATACTTACGGAGGGTCCCCGAATGCTAATCTAGATCAAAATGGCTCAGGTATGAAACAAAGGTTCCAACTTAGAGCTCTTGATCAGATTGTGTGGGTTTTTGGCAACAAGGGGGGGTATTTATAGGAAAAGCATAACCGTTAGGATCGTTTATCGAATATCGTGCCACGATCTTGTGCGTACACTTGTCAAAATATTGTGGTAAGTCAGAACTTGGCCCTTGGCTCTTGATTGGGTGAAAGGGCATTGCCCCTTGATCGAACGAAAGGCCAACTGCATTGAATGCAAGCATTGAATCTGGTCTGATAGTCCCACGCGGACCGCCTCAATATGCAGGCCAAACTCACGCGGGCCGCCTGGCCCCGTCTGATCTGCACATATTTTCAGAATTGGCAGTTTTGGTCCCTGTTGCGTATTTAAGCCATTTCCGACACTTCTAAGGCCCGTAAAGCCAACTTTAAGGCCCTAAAATGATGCCTAAACATTGTGGACATGAAACATGCTCAAAAATGTTCCGGATGTTGGCTCGTTTGGCCGTACAATCGCGATGTTCGGTTAATTACGACGGAATGCGCATAAGCACGAAAGACGATCCAAATGACGCGACGAATGGATTTTTCTTATGCCAAACACTAAGGCATAATATTAGGATGCTTACATAAATTTTTGGATGTCTGGATGTATTCAGAACGTAAGTTATGCGCGAAAGTGCAAACTTGTGCACTTTTTGACACTTTTAGCCCCTGAATGATCCAAAAGTTTGTTTTAGCATACCAAACCCCTCAAAGCCTATTCCTAAGCTATGTAAAGGATATTTACGGTATGTCTAACTTATGGACATGTTCCGGAATGTTCGTTACAGTTCAAATTGGCATACTTTCGCAGTTTGTCAAGTTTACTCCCTGTAAGCGAATTAACTTGTTTTTGCCATACCAAAGCCTTCAAAACTTATTTCTAAGTTATGTAAAGGTTATTTAAGGTATGTTGAGTATATGTTGCTGTTCCGGAGTATTTGTCGCATTAAACTGAGTACGTTTACGCACCAGTTTGCGTATAACTCCCCAGAAAGCGATGTAGAGCTCGAAATCGAACAAGAGTTGATATGTGCAAACGATACACATATTTATACAAGTCCAAAGTATGAAATACAATATTTCATTGGTTTGGCATTTGTTTGATGGTTGAAGTGACACAGGTGTCACATTATGCTTGGTTTATGTTGATCGTTTATTTTGAAAATGGTTTTGATGAGTTGCTTGGGACAAGCAACGGTTAAGTGTGGGGATGTGACGGGTGGTCCATAGGATAACCCTTAATGATGTTAAAAGATGAGTTTATCCCTCACTTGATCGCGTAATTATCTTGAGTTAGATGACTACAGTTGCTTATTTCGTTTCTTCTTTCCTTTCATGCATGACCCGTTTCACTCCAATCCATCCAAAGCAGCGTTTTATCCATTTTTAGCTCCCGAAACGTACCTGAAACATGAGCAACTGTAGTCATATAATTTAAGATAATTACGCGATCAAGTGAGGGATAAACTCGTCTTTTAACATCATTAAGGGTTGTCCTATGGACCACCCGTCAGGTATTCGACATTGGCGCCATCCGTGGGACCACAGTCTAACTGGTGTTCCCACTCTGAAACTCCGACGTTAAGATAACTCATTTTACAAGAAGCAACATGACAACTCCACGCAGCTCGCGTACCATCCAGATGGTACAGAACGATCATGATAAGGTCACAATGGAAGACATAACTCATGAGGAAGAGAACGAAAATCAAGTGGAAATTCTGGAAAGGGAGGAGGCCATTACTCCAGATTTTGTTGCCATGCACAGAGAGAAGTTAAAAAAGTATCTTGAGGATTTAGAAAGACAAGAGAAGCTTAACAGCCTCAGGGCTAGACTGTCCTTCGACACACCTTCCAACCAGGAAGGGGTGGATCCACAAAACAAAAGCAGTGGAAACGACCCACTTGAAACTTTCATGACAGCCCTTAGACAGATGTCCTCGGAAGAGAGAGAGGACCTCACTACAGGGAAGAAACAAAATGGAAAAGAAAAGGAAAAGAAAAATCAAGGCGATGGTGGTCTGGATCAACCCTACCTCCCTAGGGATTTAGCTGAAATCTCAAAGTTCACTAGGAGAATTGCGGAAGCACGCATACCCCCTAAGACAAAGCTACCTCCGAACTTCGACCGGTACGATGGGACAAGAGACCCTGAGGACCATCTCCATGCCTTCAGGGGTGCAGGACAGCTGGGACGGTGGCCCATGCCAGTTTGGTGCCACATGTTTGTGCAGACCCTGACGGAGGGCGCCAGGCTCTGGTTTGACAGCCTTCCCCCCGGAGGGATTGACAGCTATGAATAGTTAAGCGAAAAGTTTCTGAGGAACTTTGGTCAGCAAAGAAAAGTGGTCAAGAACCCAAACGAAATCTTGCACATAAGGCAGAGGGAAAATGAGCGGATAGATCAATACATGGAGAGGTTTGTCAAGGAAAGCATGAACATCAAGGACGTCCCGGAGGTCATGAAGATCAGCAGTTTCATCAACAGGCTAAAACACGCACAACTATGCGAGAAGCTGAGGGAGGAGTTCCCACACTCGTTTGATAATCTCATGGACAGAGTTAGAGCCTTTGTCAGGAGCAAAGACACAGTTAGCAAAGCTAAGGAGATGGACACCCACCCCGAAGGGTCAACCTAGCTGCAAAACCTCCCGAAAAAGGTACACCTTACTCAAGAAAACCAGCTTTTGATAGATTGTTGCATGATAGAACGAGGCCCTAGTATTCCCCTTATAGGCCTCGGGGGAGAGGCCCATCCCCCTACTCTGTCAGCTTCACCCCTCTCACCAAAACCCCAAGTGAAATACTGGCCACTGAGAGGGTGAAAAGTTCCTTCCCAATACCGCCACCCATAAAACCAGGGCCAAAGTCACAATCGAACGAATATTGTGACTTCCACAAGGGGTTCGGTCATAAAACTAATGATTGCATGTATCTAAAGAGAGAACTAGAGGTCGCGGTGAAAACGGGTAAACTGGCTCATTTGGTTAAAGAAATTAAGGAAGGAGGAGGGGACCGCAGAGGGAAAGATGTGAGGGAGCCTGGAAGGGCAGATGTAGATATGATTCGAAGGAGGGATGAATTTGATACCAGCAGAAGTGTAAAGGCCAGGATTCTGGGCTCCCCAGACCGCATGAAAGCTCCCATCTTGATACCACACCTGGAGGAAAACGAGGTGCAGCGACTCCCTCTGAACATCTCAGCCATAATAGCTAGCCACAAGGTGGCCAGAATACATGTGGACAGGGGGATCCGGGGTAAAAGTAATATATGAGCACCGTTTTCACAGATTTGACAGGGACGTAAGAGATAGGCTCGAGGAGGACTCTATCCCCCTAGTAGGTTTCAACAACAGTGTGTCACACCCCTTGGGAAAGATCAGACTCCCATTTACAGTCGGGGTAGGGGATCGTGTCCGAACTATAAACCTAACTTTCACAGTGGTCCGGGCACCCTCAAAGTACAATGCAATCCTGGGAAGACCTGGGATTGGAGATCTGCAAGCACATGCATCAACCCCACACAGAGCTTTAGTGTTCCAAACGCCAAAGGGCTTGGCTTGGGTGAAATCTGCATATGAAGTAATTTCCTTCGTGTCTGAGGGGGAAGTATCTAAGAAACCCCAAAACGATGGGGTCGAAGAGTGGGTCCTTTGTGACAGATTCCCGGAGCAAACGGTTAAAGTGGGAAGTCACCTGAGTGACAAGTGCAAAAGTGCTCTCAAAGAGCTGCTCCTTCTCAACATAGATGTATTTGCATTTCAACATGGAGACATGACAGGAATCCCAAGAAGCTTGACCGAACACCGACTCAATACATACACCTGGGCAAAGCCATTCAAGCAGAAGAAACGGAGCATGGGCCCCAGCAAGAGGAGGGCCACCTGTGAAGAAACCAGGAAGCTGCTCAGAGCCGGAATAGTAAGAGAAGTGAAATACCCATCTTGGGTTGCTAATCCGGTTATGGTCCAGAAGAAAGACGGAGGGTGGAGGATGTGCATCGACTTTCAAGATCTAAACAAAGCATGCCCCAAGGATTGCTACCCCCTCCCAGAGATAGACGTCCAAGTGGACTCCTTATCTCAGTATCCCCTGAAGTGCTTCTTGGATGAATACAAAGGATACCATCAAATACAGATGTCAATGGAAGACGAGGAAAAGACCGCCTTCATCACAGACGAAGGGACATTTTGCTATACCAAAATGCCCTTCGGACACAAAAATGCTGGGGCCACCTATCAAAGGTTCATGAATGCCCTCATCAGAGAACAACGGGGGCGAAACTTGGAAGTATACGTCGATGACATCGTTATCAAAAGCCTGACCGAGATAGCCATGATAGATGATATAGCTGAAACTATTCGAACCATGCAAGATGTTAATATGAAGCTGAACCCTAGGAAGTGCTGCTTCGGGGTAGAAGAAGGGAAATTTCTGGGAGTAGTGGTTACTAAGGGTGGAATCAAAGCTAACCCGGAGAAAACTCAAGCCATGGCCGAAATGCGATCCCCCAGATCCCTGAAAGACATCCAACAGCTGAATGGAAGGTTAATCGCCTTGAACCACTTCTTGTCAAAGGTAGCCGACAGAACCCTTCCCTTCATGAAGGTGCTGAAAGATTGCCTCCAAACGGACAGGTTTAAATGGACTTTTGAGGCAGAAACCGTTTTTCAGGAAATGAAGGGCTACATTTGCAAACTCCCAACCCTAGCTACCCCAGTACCCGAGGAATATCTGCTTTTGTATTTGTTTGCTTCAAAGACAACCATAAGTGTGGTTATGACGGTGGAACGGGAAGGGAAGCAGATACCAATATACTTCATCAGCAGGAACCTCAAGGGTCCTGAGGAACGCTATATGCCCCTGGAGAAGTTAGCTTTAGCTCTTGTTTTCGCGTCCCAGAGACTCAGAAGATACTTCCAAAGACACAAGGTTACCCTAATGACAGATCAACCCCTCCAAAAAGTGCTAAGGAGGCCGGAGTTATTGGGTCGATTGGCTAAGTGGGCAGTCGAATTAGGAGAACACTCCTTGGAGTTCAAAGCCAGAACTGCCATGAAGGGACAAATACTGGCCGACTTCTTGGTGGAGGTCCCTAAGAATGAAGAAAAAGAACTTTTAAAGTGGGAAGCTTTAGAGAAGGAAGAGAAAGAGAAGGAAGATGAGGCAGTGTAGAAATTGCTCACAGATGGGGCCTCCAGCGAAGAAGGTAGTGGGGCGGGCATTACACTGATTAGTCCTGAGGGGGTTGAGTTAACCTATGCCATCAGGCTGGACTTTGAGAATACCAACAACACCGCAGAATACGAAGCCCTTTTAGCAGGGATGAGGCTAGCCAAAAAGATGAAAGCAAAACATGTGGAAGCTAGTACTGACTTACAGTTGGTGGTCAAACAGTACCAAGGGGAATATGAGGCTAAAGACAACACAATGGCTCAGTACGTGGCAAAGGTAAAAGAAACAGTCGAGGCTTTCAAGACCTTTAAACTAGAATACATTCCCCACGGGAGAAATAAAAAATCTGATGCCCTCAGCAAGCTGGCCTGCGTGGCATTTGACCACCTAGCGAGAGAAGTCAAAGTGGAAGTCCTGACTTCCCCCTCTCTCGGCACGGGAGAGGTAGCTGTGATCGAAAACGCACAAGAGACATGGATGACACCGATTGTAAAGTTCCTCAGAGATGGAACATTACCCGAGGGAGACTGGGCAGCCAGGAAGGTAAGGGTCAAAGCCCTACAATATGAATTGATTGATGGAGAACTTTACCGAAGATCATACCTGGGTCCATCCCTGAAGTGCGTTGACAGTGAAGAAGCTAAGTATGTGATCTGAGAAATACATGAAGGGATTTGTGGAATGCATTCGGGGCTAAGGACAGTAGTAGTGAAGGCAATGAATGCGGAATTCTATTGCCCTCGAATGTATGAGACAGCATCAAAAGAGATCAAGAGATGTGACAATTGCCAGGTCCATGCACCTATGACACACTGCCACAAACACCCAATGATACCCGTCTCAACGTCTTGGCCCTTCCAGAAGTGGGCCATCGATATAATCAGGCCATTCCCAGAAGGCCCAGGAGGGGTTAAGTACGTGGTGGTTGCCATCGATTATTTTACCAAGTGGATAGAGGCGAGACCATTGGCAAAAATAACCGGGGAGCAGATGAGACGATTTGTACTAGACAACATCATTTGCAGATACGGGGTCCCAAAGGAACTGGTGAGTGACAATGGTGTCCAATTCGCTGGAAAACCCTTCAGGCCATGGTGCGAGCAGATGCACATACACCAAGTGTTTACCTCCGTCACCCATGCTCAAAGCAATGGACTAGTGGAAAGAGCAAATCAAAGCATCATCAAGGGGATGAAAGGGAGATTCGGAAGAAAACAAAACGGATGGCTGGAGGAATTGCCATTTGTACTATGGGCATATAGGACCACCCCTAAGGACTGCAACGGGGAAACTCCTTTCATCTTAACCTACAGGACAGAGGCTGTCATCCCGGCTGAAATAGGATCCCCAACTGCCAGAATGAAGCTCAGGGAGGCCGAAAACGAGCAAGACCTCCGGATGAACCTGAATTTGCTTGAAGAGAGAAGGGAAGTAGCAGCAGTCAGGGAGGCTAAGTACAAAAACAGCTTGAAAGCTATTACAACGCCAAAATGAAAAAGCTTAACCTCATCCCGGGGGACCTGGTCTTGAGAGCAAACGAAGCCAGCCTATAGGAGAACACAGGAAAGCTAGGGCCCAACTGGGAAGGACCCTACCGGGTCACGTGGGCAAACGGCAAAGGAAGTTGCAAGTTGGAGACACTTCAAGGCAAAGAGGTCCCAAGAACGTGGAACCTCATGCTGCTCAGGAAGTACCACATATGAATCAGAAGAAAGTCTTTTAGGAAAAACGGCCAGGGAGCCACTTTTGTAATAATTAACTGATAGTCAAGGGCTTACCCCCAAGAGAAAACCTTTTGTAAAAACTTGTATTGGGGAAACTTGGTCCCCAAGAAATGAATGACAAACGGACAACTCACCTGTCCCCGTTGGGCAAAATAACAGGTGTTATACCCAGGCAGACGTGCCTAGAAGAACTATAAGCCTAACAACAAACAAACACACGTGTATAAGGTATATCAAACATGCCAAACGCCCGGATGTGGGGCAAAATAAGGTCTAGCTAACCCAGATAAAACGAACAAACAAGCCAAAAACATAATCTCACATTATAGACTTGTCCAGTGATTGTCCTCGAACAGACAATCCTGGTTTATCAAGCAAACCATGAGCACAACACACTTCTGTAAACAAACTACAAAAAGAAGTCCTCTTTTTTATTGCAAAATGAATCTACAATAGGAAGCCTTATTGGCCTTAAAAAGAAAAAAGCTAATACACAAGCTAGAAAGCATGATGGACAGGCTAAAGCACAGTTTCTCGCAAACAACCAAAAGTCTTCAGAAAATGCCGACCTAATTCCTGGCAAAAGCCCTTGCAAAAAGAAAAAACACACCAGAAAACAGGCAAAAATAAGACAGCAATGTTCAGTCATAAGTCATATGATTAAGTACCAGGAGAACCCCTACACAAAGGTTCTCCCCCAAGCATCAAAAAGTTAAAAGTATCCTAGAGTGCATAATTATTCAGATTACAACCATATCAAAGTAGGTTAATGTTCAGAAATTACTTGGAGCCACCCCCAGACAAAGACTTCGGAGACGAGGGACCGACGGGAGTAAACAGGGCTTTCAATTCATCAATGAATATCATGGGATGCTCCAGGAACTTCTCAAGAAGGGCCGGGGTCTTACCCCCAAACTCCTTGTCCAACTTAGACAACCGCTTCTTAGCTTTGGAACTGTAAAGTGGAGTTTCCTTCCTGTTCAGACCCTGAGCAGAATAAATATACCCATCCTTCAGCCTTACCTGGTACCCAACGTCCCTGTACGCCATATACACCTGCTCAAGACCACTCTTGAACTCCTCCGATTGAGAGACGGTAGTAAGAAAGGCTCTGAAGCCTTCAGTAATTAGCCAATGCTTCTCCCTAGCCAACCTCTGATTGTCATCAGAAGTTATCCCATAATCAGCATACATGGTGTTCAGCTGTTGCTGAGAAACGGAACCGACCTCCTTCAGATGTTTCAGCTCCACGGCTAACTCCTCCTTCTCTTCTACCAAAGTTGCCATCTCCCTCTCCCAGGTTCGCTCCCTCCCCTCTAGCATAGCTCAAGCCCCCTCAGCGGAAGACATTGCAAAAAATCCTAAAGGAATCAAACAAAAGAAAAAAAAGGAGAGAAAGGGGAGAAAGGCTATGCACCTTTTCCTCCTGTAGTTTACGCTCAGCCTCAACCACTTGACATCGGAGCTCAGCAGCAATAGATTGAGAAGCCTTAAGGTCATTCTTAAGTCCTTCATTCTCTTTCCTCAGATCATCAACCCGCTGCAACATGCCAACGCCCCTGAAAAGACCCTCATAGAGTGACATGCTGTATTGATCGTCAAAGAGATCATCCCTCAAGGCATAATTCATAAATTTATGGGAGGGAGGAACAACATGAGTTAAGAAATCCCGGGCTGTTTCAGGGTTGCCTACCACGGAAGACGGAGTAATCTTCCACTTGGGAACATACGGGGCAGGGAGAGCATCGGCAAACAAGGGAGCAAGAGGAGATCGAGAAGAAAAAACCTCAAAGTGAGAAGGTTTGCTGGTCCCAGTAGCATGATGAGGAGAAACCTCAAAAGCTGAGTTAATACGAGCAATGCTTACTTCGGGAGTCTTATCTCGAACGCGGGAAGAGGAAGGGGCAGTAGGAATCTCTATTGGCGCATGAGAGCTTCCCTACTCAGACAAAGAAAGGGAAAAGAACATCAGAAGTCAGCCAAAACAAAGCAAATGCAAAACAACAGGCTAAAAGGTAGACTTACCAACAAGGGTTCACTCACAAAGCTGGAGGACCGCAGGTGCTTGGATAAAGAGCCTTTAACCCCAATAGGGGGAAGTTCAGAAGCAGCTTTCGTTGCAGGAGGGGCCTTCTGCCCACTGGCACTCCAGAGCCTCAGCCGGATATCCTGCGGGGCCGGGGCTTGTTTGGGACTAGCAGCTTTTCGTTTGCGAGCCAAACGGCTCTCCAGATCCTCCTCATCTCCATGGCTAGAATGTTTGACTTGAAGAGGATCAGGGGAACTCTCTTCTCCGTCAAAAAAGGCCCCTTCACCTCGTTCCACAGCAGCGGAGCCCCCTGCCTGAATGGACCCCCCAGTAACTTGCATCTCAACACTCCGGTTCAAACCCGGCTCAACTTCATCACCAACCACAAACTTAACATCTTTAGAATTCCCTTGGAGCAGCCTCCACAAAGTCAACTCTGCACCAGAGAAACACTAAAGATGACTGCATAGATCCCAAAAAGTAAAAACAGATACGACAAATCCAGGGCAAAAAGATACCTTTTTTACCGAAAAAAGCCTTGGGGCGAACTGAGTAGGAAGGGCTCTGTAACACCTCGAAATTTTGTGTCCAATAATGTATTGACACGTGTCTTAAGTTTACACGTGGCGTTTCATATTAAATAAAGGACTAATGTTGACAAACCTTGAAAGTATATAAATTCGAGGGTTATAAATGTCAAACAAGGGTAAGTATACTGTATAGTAACCCTAAATGGTGCTCGTACCTTCAAACGAATAAATCATGGATCGTACGGAAGCGAAACACGGAAGAAAGTGAGAGATTACAAGCTGCGGGGGTTAACTGTGTCAACATGTTTAATTATACCTCTGAGTGACCCTTTGCCATACCCGAGGCTTTGTAACAGTAAAATACGCTCACTAGAATATAATATATATAAATTCCGCGAAGTTCCGTTTTAAAACGAGAAAGTTATGATCAAATTCGTACGAGAAGGGTTAAAAGTGCCAACAATGAAAGTTAAGACTTTCTGAATAATTAACAAAGTTAACCGGGGACTTAACAATGCGGGTGAATAATATGAGGTCCTTAGTTGTAAATAATCGAGGGCCAAACCGCAAAGTTACCCCTTCAAACCCGAAAGGTCAGGTTAATAATTACGAAAGATTTCGTTATTAATTACCAGATTCTGATAATCATTACAAAAGATTTAAAATCTCTGAAAAATAACCCTCTCGCGGGCCGCGTTACAGTTTGGGTTAAGTGAAGGCGGGCCGCGAGCCACCTTTTGATACGCGTCTGATATTTAAACTCAGGCGGCCCGCGACAAAGATGCATGATTCCTTCATGCGGGCCGCGTGGGACGCCCAGATGCAGAAACTTTAGCTTTGCATGCCTTTTGAACTTGTGAACGATCATTTGGACAATAAGTGCAGCATGGGTGCCCTCTACTTGCCTCCTAACATCAGGGGCCACCTACCCATCATCCATACTCACTTATAGACTGATGTGTGATGATCTTGAGGCTTTTCTTGCACTATAAATAGACCTTCAATGTTCACAACTTAAACACACCTCAAACACACTCTTCTGATCATACTTGGAGCTCTCAAAGCTTTCTCTTATCATTCTAAGTCGTGCACAAGTCTCTGTAAGTATGCCAAACCTTTTATGGCTTTGTTTTTGCTTAGATTAGCCTAAAAGTCAATCCGTCATAACTAACGATTGACTTTGCGATAACTCACGAATGGTTCAGTGAATTGTCGAATCAAAAGTGGTTATATGTTGGTATTTATGTGGGTAATAAACCTCTAAAAGGGTTCCCACTGATCACCACTCTAACTAGTTCAAATGTCGAGTCAAACGCATGCTTAAAAAGTCAACAGAAAGCCATTTTTGCGAATCTTGCATAATCTGTAATGTATATGCTATGAAACCTGTTTTGATGATCATAAAACATGATATTAAGTATATAAACTTGTCTAAACTCGTTTGATTCGGCCGTTTGATATATTGACCCGGTTCGGAGCCGAATGTCGCAAAAGTTTGACTTTTGCTTTGACTTCAGTTCTGACCCGTTTTAGTACAATGTAAATATGCTTTAGGACTCCCTTAGGACCAGGTCACATGATGGTATCACCCTCTGTGACCAGTTCGTCGTTTATCCGAGTCTTTTATGCATTTCCGTTAATTACTTAAAAGTTGACCATAACGCCCTTTTTAAAATAAAACGAGTATTTCGGACACGTGAAGGGACCATAACCTTGCTTACTAAATTCTAAGCATGTCCCGAAAGTTTCACGCCAATCCGAGGTCTAGAATGGGAATTATGCTAAATAGCGCATTTATAAGAAACTTTTGTAATAAACGGCGCAATTAGCATAACGCCTACCTAAACCAAGATTCCGTCACCAAAACTTTTACCCACTGTATTAAAATAATATTTTGGGATTTTTAAAGATTTTTAATTAATTTTAACCTGCTCATAACCTGCGGTTATGGCTACGGTTCGGTAAATACCGAATATGCCCTTTTCGGCCAAAACTTGAGTTCTACAAGGTCTTTTGACCCGATTCCAGTTGATACTGATTTTAAATAATAAATATGATATTTTGGACTTATTAAACTGATCGGGAAACTCAGGTTTCCTGTAGAACTCAGAAATCCCTTTAAAAGTCTTTAAAATGACCGGAAAACCCCTACGGGGCGTTTAATGAACTAAAACTCGTTACGGGCATTATGGAAGGTATCCTACTGATACCACAACCTCTTTAAAGTATATTGACTTAGGAAAACAGTGTAGGACTCCTACGGTTACCCGTTGCGCCTATCGCGCGCACGGTTCGGCTTATGTAACTAGTTTACATAAATTAGCCGATACGGGTTAAACCATATCATTTTGACCCCAAAATCCAGAGTGTGAATATTAAACCCATATAAAACAAGTCTCCGAACTTGTTGGGTCAAAATCACATTCCATTCTCGGTTTTCGCCTTTCACGCGATTAAACCGTATCTATCCTTCGAAACTAACCGGTCTAGGCTACGGCTGATATGAAGACCCGTTAGGATTCTAATAGGTTATTTTAAAACCTTCGTTCCAGAATAAGGAGCCCCAGTAAAAGATATCAGTGACTTAATTGATTAAGGAATATACATTGCAAAGGTAAATACTTTTAACTTATTTTCCCTTATACGGGCTTGGGTTACGGTATATAAAATACCGCTTGATTGAGCATCAAATAATTCCATCGTTTAGGTGGTTAACTGAATAGTTTGATCGGCTCATTTAAACAGTCTTGTTACTTAAAAGCCTTTGGGGGGTTAATGACCATGTCCCGGATATCCTTGGCATCATTCGAAGAAATGGCCACGACCTTGACTCTCGGGTGTAGGCGTACACCCGGTATGATGTCTATACTATTAAAAGACGTAGCCGATAGTTTACCCGCCTCGGTTTTACGCAAATGTGGTGTGTCTATTGATCTTTAACCCGGCACGATCCGGGCTACTGAACGCAAAGAAGGAACATGTAATTCGTTCATAAGATTATAATATTAAATAATTTTCCCAAGTTAAACAAACATGTTTATGCCTTGTGCATCTAAACCAATTTTCAATCATTTACAAAATGAGTCAGTTGATCGTATTTACCAGTGTAAACTGACGTATTTTCCCAAAAAGATTAAGTGCAGGTACTACACGTAATTGGCTGGCATTAGCTCCATAGCATCATTAAGAAGTCTCGCAAGCTTGATGTCTTATCTGTTGAACGACATTTTATTTATTTTGATCCATCCTGTGGATACTATTCAACTACTTGTGATACATTGATATTACAGTAAATGGTTGAATTATATTTATCTTTATTGCTTCCGCTGTGCATTTAAATATTGTGGTTTGACTATATTGTTGCCAACTACGTCACGGGAATCCCCCACCGGGCCCACCGGTGATACATGTGGAAATCGGGGTGTGACAGGTTGGTATCAGAGCCAACATTGAGTGAATTAAACACTATCCTAATGTGTTTAATCTCAGTGACACAATTGCACATACTTGAGTCTAGACAAGAACATAGGACAAATTCGAATTGTTATTCCAATTTTGTCTTTTTCTTTTATTATTGGTATTTAAAGTTTTATAAAGCAGGAAATATGCCGCCAGTGATTTTCCGAGGTAGAGGAAGGGGAAGAAGAGGCAGAGGAGAGATCGTTACTCACCACGATCATGAAGCCGGGCCTTCAAATACGCGAGCTCCTTCGACTACAAGGAGTGAAGAACCGCAAAGGAGAAGAGACCTTTATGAACCTGCGAGGCATTCTACCTCACACAGCTCGACGCCATCATACCGGCACTCATTCGGGCCAAATTCAGAAAATGATCCCAACAACCCACAACCCTCCTTCATACCTCTACAACGTTCGGTATCACACCGAAATTTTGACGACCCTACTCCATACTTCAGAGGTCAGTTTAACCCAGCTGACTACATCCAGGAACCTTCAGGTTTTGTTCCGCTAGGGCCACAAGATCACTTCTCTGAAGATCATATGGACGAAGATACTGATCCGACAGAACCTGCTCGTGGTACGCCCACGCATCCGATAGAAGTCTCTGATGGGTCATCCTTCCATGGCACACCCTATCAGGGACCAGATAGCTTTCAAGCGTTGTTTGACCGACATGAGTGGTACTACACACCACCTCAGCAGACATCACAACAACCGCGACATTCGCAAGATCCTTCCGAGGATTCACGCTTCGTGGCAGTTACACCACCACCTCTGCCACCGGTACAGCCAGTAATGCCTGATCCGCCAAGGCGTGGGAGGACAAATGCTCGTATGTCCACACGAGGAGGAGGGGATTTCCACTTCAGCACCCCTCGACACTCTAGTAGTAGCCACTACCCGCCACTACAAGAAGAAGGACCTTCAAGTCCTGTATAGGAGGCGAACTCCGCACCAGCTGCACCAAATTCGCCACCATTTGGGTATGACCAACCCATACCTGCTTACACGGGTCCAACGGCTTACAACCCGTTCGAACCGTCATCACAAGCACATTACAACTACAATTACGAGCGCGACCCATATGTGGTGTCGGCTAGGTATAATGCACGCTATCCCGACGGAGCTCATGGGAACATGGGAGCACCGGACTACTCAGCACATGGGTATTCAGCACCTCCCAGACCTCCAGTTCCGCAACAGGCGCCACAACCACGTTTCTCTCCTCCCGAACAAGAA